>NC_092336.1:216445500-216766000 GCF_046630445.1 Rutidosis leptorrhynchoides
GAAATTGAACCAAAGTTTGAATATGATTATTACCTTGTATTAGAATGATAACCTACTATAAGAAACAAAGATTTCTTGAGGTTGGATGATCACCTTACAAGATTGGAAGTGAGCTAGCAAACTTGAAAGTATTCTTGATTTTATGAAACTAGAACTTTTGGAATTTATGAAGAACACTTAGAACTTGAAGATAGAACTTGAGAGAGATCAATTAGATGAAGAAAATTGAAGAATGAAAGTGTTTGTAGGTGTTTTTGGTCGTTGGTGTATGGATTAGATATAAAGGATATGTAATTTTGTTTTCATGTAAATAAGTCATGAATGATTACTCATATTTTTGTAATTTTATGAGATATTTCATGCTAGTTGCCAAATGATGGTTCCCACATGTGTTAGGTGACTCACATGGGCTGCTAAGAGCTGATCATTGGAGTGTATATACCAATAGTACATACATCTAAAAGCTGTGTATTGTACGAGTACGAATACGGGTGCATACGAGTAGAATTGTTGATGAAACTGAACGAGGATGTAATTGTAAGCATTTTTGTTAAGTAGAAGTATTTTGATAAGTGTGTTGAAGTCTTTCAAAAGTGTATAAATACATATTAAAACACTACATGTATATACATTTTAACTGAGTCGTTAAGTCATGGTTAGTCGTTACATGTAAGTGTTGTTTTGAAACCTTTAGGTTAACGATCTTGTTAAATGTTGTTAACCCAATGTTTATAATATCAAATGAGATTTTAAATTATTATATTATCATGATATTATCATGTATGAATATCTCTTAATATGATATATATACATTAAATGTCTTTACAACGATAATCGTTACATATATGTCTCGTTTAAAAATCATTAAGTTAGTAGTCTTGTTTTTACATATGTAGTTCATTGTTAATATACTTTATGATATGTTTTCTTATCATAGTATCATGTTAACTATATATATATATCCATTTATATGTCATCATATAGTTTTTACAAGTTTTAACGTTCGTGAATCACCGATCAACTTGGGTGGTCAATTGTCTATATGAAACATATTTCAATTAATCAAGTCTTAACAAGTTTGATTGCTTAACATGTTGGAAACATTTAATCATGTAAATATCAATCTCAATTAATATATATAAACATGGAAAAGTTCGGGTCACTACAGTACCTACCCGTTAAATAAATTTCGTCCCGAAATTTTAAGCTGTTGAAGGTGTTGACGAATCTTCTGGAAATAGATGCGGGTATTTCTTCTTCATCTGATCTTCACGCTCCCAGGTGAACTCGGGTCCTCTACGAGCATTCCATCGAACCTTAACAATTGGTATCTTGTTTTGCTTAAGTCTTTTAACCTCACGATCCATTATTTCGACGGGTTCTTCGACGAATTGAAGTTTTTCGTTGATTTGGATTTCATCTAACGGAATAGTGAGATCTTCTTTAGCAAAACATTTCTTTAAATTCGAGACGTGGAAAGTGTTATGTACAGCCGCGAGTTGTTGAGGTAACTCTAGTCGGTAAGCTACTGGTCCGACACGATCAATAATCTTGAATGGTCCAATATACCTTGGATTTAATTTCCCTCGTTTACCAAATCGAACAACGCCTTTCCAAGGTGCAACTTTAAGCATGACCATCTCTCCAATTTCAAATTCTATATCTTTTCTTTTAATATCAGCGTAGCTCTTTTGTCGACTTTGGGCGGTTTTCAACCGTTGTTGAATTTGGATGATCTTCTCGGTAGTTTCTTGTATAATCTCCGGACCCGTAATCTGTCTATCCCCCACTTCACTCCAACAAATCGGAGACCTGCACTTTCTACCATAAAGTGCTTCAAACGGCGCCATCTCAATGCTTGAATGGTAGCTGTTGTTGTAGGAAAATTCTGCTAACGGTAGATGTCGATCCCAACTGTTTCCGAAATCAATAACACATGCTCGTAGCATGTCTTCAAGCGTTTGTATCGTCCTTTCACTCTGCCCATCAGTTTGTGGATGATAGGCAGTACTCATGTCTAGACGAGTTCCTAATGCTTGCTGTAATGTCTGCCAGAATCTTGAAATAAATCTGCCATCCCTATCAGAGATAATAGAGATTGGTATTCCATGTCTGGAGATGACTTCCTTCAAATACAGTCGTGCTAACTTCTCCATCTTGTCATCTTCTCTTATTGGCAAGAAGTGTGCTGATTTGGTGAGACGGTCAACTATTACCCAAATAGTATCAAAACCACTTGCAGTCCTTGGCAATTTAGTGATGAAATCCATGGTAATGTTTTCCCATTTCCATTCCGGGATTTCGGGTTGTTGAAGTAGACCTGATGGTTTCTGATGCTCAGCTTTGACCTTAGAACACGTCAAACATTCTCCTACGTATTTAGCAACATCGGCTTTCATACCCGGCCACCAAAAATGTTTCTTGAGATCCTTGTACATCTTCCCCGTTCCAGGATGTATTGAGTATCTGGTTTTATGAGCTTCTCTAAGTACCATTTCTCTCATATCTCCAAATTTTGGTACCCAAATCCTTTCAGCCCTATACCGGGTTCCGTCTTCCCGAATATTAAGATGCTTCTCCGATCCTTTGGGTATTTCATCCTTTAAATTTCCCTCTTTTAAAACTCGTTGTTGCGCCTCCTTTATTTGAGTAGTAATGTTATTATGAATCATTATATTCATAGATTTTACTCGAATGGGTTCTCTGTCCTTCCTGCTCAAGGCATCGGCTACCACATTTGCCTTCCCCGGGTGGTAACGAATCTCAAAGTCATAATCATTCAATAATTCAATCCACCTACGCTGCCTCATATTCAGTTGTTTCTGATTAAATATGTGTTGAAGACTTTTGTGGTCGGTATATATAATACTTTTGACCCCATATAAGTAGTGCCTCCAAGTCTTTAATGCAAAAACAACCGCGCCTAATTCCAAATCATGCGTCGTATAATTTTGTTCGTGAATCTTCAATTGTCTAGACGCATAAGCAATCACCTTCGTTCGTTGCATTAATACACAACCGAGACCTTGCTTTGATGCATCACAATAAATCACAAAATCATCATTCCCTTCAGGCAATGACAATATAGGTGCCGTAGTTAGCTTTTTCTTCAATAATTGAAACGCTTTCTCTTGTTCATCATTCCATTCAAATTTCTTCCCTTTATGCGTTAATGCAGTCAAGGGTTTTGCTATTCTGGAAAAGTCTTGGATGAACCTTCTGTAGTAACCAGCTAGTCCTAAAAACTGGCGTATGTGTTTCGGAGTTTTTGGGGTTTCCCACTTTTCAACAGTTTCTATCTTTGCCGGATCCACCTTAATACCTTCTTTGTTCACTATGTGACCGAGGAATTGAACTTCTTCCAACCAAAATGCACACTTTGAAAACTTAGCGTACAATTCTTCCTTCCTCAATACTTCTAACACCTTTCTCAAATGTTCACCGTGTTCTTGGTCATTCTTTGAGTAAATAAGTATGTCATCAATGAAAACAATGACAAATTTGTCAAGGTATGGTCCACACACTCGGTTCATAAGGTCCATGAACATAGCTGGTGCATTAGTTAAACCAAACGGCATGACCATAAACTCGTAATGACCGTAACATGTTCTGAAAGCAGTCTTTGGAATATCATCTTCTTTCACCCGCATTTGATGATACCCGGAACGTAAGTCAATCTTTGAATAAACAGACGAGCCTTGTAGTTGATCAAATAAGTCATCGATTCTCGGTAGTGGGTAGCGGTTCTTGATGGTAAGTTTGTTCAACTCTCGGTAGTCGATACACAACCTGAATGTACCATCTTTCTTCTTGACAAACAAAACAGGAGCTCCCCACGGTGATGTGCTTGGTCGAATGAAACCACGCTCTAAAAGTTCTTGTAATTGGCTTTGTAGTTCTTTCATATCGCTGGGTGCGAGTCTGTAAGGAGCACGAGCTATTGGTGCAGCTCCTGGTACAAGATCTATTTGAAATTCAACGGATCGATGTGGGGGTAATCCCGGTAATTCTTTCGGAAATACATCAGGAAATTCTTTTGCGACGGGAACATCATTGATGCTCTTTTCTTCAGTTTGTACTTTCTCGACGTGTGCTAGAACAGCATAGCAACCTTTTCTTATTAGTTTTTGTGCCTTCAAATTACTAATAAGATGTAGCTTCGTGTTGCCCTTTTCTCCGTACACCATTAAGGGTTTTCCTTTTTCTCGTATAATGCGAATTGCATTTTTGTAACAAACGATCTCCGCTTTCACTTCTTTCAACCAGTCCATACCGATTATCACATCAAAACTCCCTAACTCTACTGGTATCAAATCAATCTTAAATGTTTCGCTAACCAGTTTAATTTCTCGATTCCGACATATATTATCTGCTGAAATTAATTTACCATTTGCTAATTCGAGTAAAAATTTACTATCCAAAGGCGTCAATGGACAACTTAATTTAGCACAAAAATCTCTACTCATATAGCTTCTATCCGCACCCGAATCAAATAAAACGTAAGCAGATTTATTGTCAATAAGAAACGTACCCGTAACAAGCTCCGGGTCTTCCTGTGCCTCTGCCGCATTAATATTGAAAACTCTTCCACGGCCTTGTCCATTCGTGTTCTCCTGGTTCGGGCAATTTCTAATAATGTGGCCTGGTTTTCCACATTTATAACAAACTACATTGGCATAACTTGCTCCGACACTACTTGCTCCGCCATTACTCGTTCCGACACCATTTGTTCCTTTCGTTCTATTAACCCCTGGTCCGTAGACCTCACACTTCGCCGCGCTATGACCATTTCTTTTACACTTGTTGCAAAATTTGGTGCAGAACCCCGAGTGATTCTTTTCACACCTTTGGCATAGCTGCTTCTGATTGTTGTTGTTGTTGCGGTTATTATTGTTGTTGGGATGATTGTTGTAGTTGCTGTTGTTGTTGTTGTTGTTGTTGGGCCGTTTGTTGTAGTTGCGATTGATGTTGCGATTGTTGGGATAATTGTTGCGATTATTGTTGTAATTGTTGTTGTTGTTGTATTGGTGATTCTTATCACCGTTTTCCTCCCACTTTCTTTTGACTTGCTTCACATTGACCTCTTCAGCAGTCTGTTCTTTAATTCTTTCTTCAATTTGGTTCACGAGTTTGTGAGCCATTCTACATGCCTGTTGTATGGAGGCGGGCTCGTGTGAACTTATATCTTCTTGGATTCTTTCCGGTAATCCTTTCACAAACGCGTCGATCTTCTCTTCCTCATCTTCGAATGCTCCCGGACACAATAGGCACAATTCTGTGAATCGTCTTTCGTACGTGGTAATATCAAATCCTTGGGTTCGTAACCCTCTAAGTTCTGTCTTGAGCTTATTGACCTCGGTTCTGGGACGGTACTTCTCGTTCATCAAGTGCTTGAATGCTGACCACGGTAGTGCATACGCATCGTCTTGTCCCACTTGCTCTAGATAGGTATTCCACCATGTTAACGCAGAACCTGTGAAGGTATGCGTAGCGTACTTTACTTTGTCCTCTTCAGTACACTTACTTATGGCAAACACCGATTCGACCTTCTCGGTCCACCGTTTCAATCCGATCGGTCCTTCGGTTCCATCAAATTCTAAAGGTTTGCAGGCAGTGAATTCTTTGTAGGTGCATCCTACACGATTTCCTGTACTGCTAGATCCAAGGTTATTGTTGGTATGTAGCGCAGCCTGTACTGCGGCTATGTTTGAAGCTAGAAAAGTACGAAATTCCTCTTCATTCATATTCACGGTGTGTCGAGTAGTCGGTGCCATTTCCTTCAAAATAGTTAAATGGAACAAGTTAATCATACCGAATATTAAGAGTAGTTAATAGTATTTCGTAGCATAATATGAACTCATTTATAAAAGCTTTTTCTTCATATTAGCGTTTTATAAGTTTAAATTCGGGTAGTACCTACCCGTTAAGTTCATACTTAGTAGCTAATATACAATTCAACTACTACAATTCTATATGAAAAACTGATTATAATAATATTTCGCGTTCAAACTTTTATACAATATTTTACAAACTTACAATACCGCTTATTTTACATAAAGCATGAAATATAGCACACAATAACTTTGATACAAGATAGTTGTGAAGATAATTCTAGCTAGTACACAAGTCGTTCAGCAAAGGCAATAAAGACACGTAATTCATACGTCCAGAAACAAGTCATGCATTCTGGTTTTACTAGGACTACTTCCCATCCTTGGTCTTGTGCAACATAACCATTATGGCCGTTGATAAGACAGCGTGTTGTAACGTCGTCAAAGGGACGAGGGTTACGTAATGTCCTACAGTCCCGTAACAATCTAAAAACCTCATTTCTTACCCCAATTACCGACTCCGTCACTTGTGGAAACGTTTTGTTTAATAGTTGTAGCCCGATGTTCTTATTCTCACTTTGGTGAGAAGCGAACATTACTAATCCGTAAGCATAACATGCTTCTTTATGTTGCATGTTAGCCGCTTTTTCTAAATCACGAAGTCCAATATTCGGATATATTGAGTCAAAATAATTTCTTAACCCGTTGCGTAAAATAGCATTTGGGTTCCCCGCAATATATGCGTCAAAGTAAACACATCGTAACTTATGGGTTTCCCAATGTGATATCCCCCATCTTTCAAATGAAAGTCTCTTATAAACCAAGACATTCTTGGAACGTTCTTCGAATGTCTTACAAACTGATCTCGCCTTGAATAGTTGTGCCGAAGAATTCTGGCCGACTCTAAACAAGATTTCATCAATCATGTCTCCGGGTAGGTCTCTTAAAATATTGGGTTGTCTATCCATTTTGTGTTTTTAAACTGTAAAATAGACAAGAGTTAGATTCATAAAAAAATACTTATTAATACAAGCAATTTTTACATATATCATAAAGCATAAGAACACTATATTACATATATTACACCACACGAATACAACTATCTTATTCCGACTCGCTCGTTTCTTCTTCTTTGGTTTTGGTTCGTTTTGCCAAGTTTCTAGGGATATATGATGTTCCCCTAATACGAGCCGTCGTTATCCACATTGGTTTAGAAAAACCTGGTGGTTTAGAGGTTCCCGGGTCATTGTTACAACTTAAGGACTTCGGGGGTTGACGATACATATAAAGTTCATCGGGGTTGGAATTAGATTTCTCTATTTTTATGCCCTTTCCCTTATTATTTTCTTTTGCCTTTTTAAATTCAGTTGGGGTAATTTCAATAACATCATCGGAATTCTCGTCAGAATCCGATTCATCGGAGAATTGGTAATCCTCCCAATATTTTGCTTCCTTAGCGGAAACACCATTGACCATAATTAACCTTGGTCGGTTGGTTGAGGATTTTCTTTTACTTAACCGTTTTATTATTTCCCCCACCGGTTCTATTTCTTCATCCGGTTCCGATTCTTCTTCCGGTTCCGATTCTTCTTCCGGTTCCGACTCTTCTTCTGGTTCCTCTTCGGGAACTTGTGAATCAGTCCACGAATCATTCCAATTTACATTTAACTCTTCATTATTATTAGGTGAGTCAATGGGACTTGTTCTAGAGGTAGACATCTATCACATAATATCAAACGCGTTAAGAGATTAATATATCACATAATATTCACATGTTAAAAATCTATAGTTTCCAACAAAATTTGTTAAGCAATCATTTTTCAAGTAAACACGGTCGAAGTCCAGACTCACTAATGCATCCTAACAAACTCGATAAGACACACTAATGCAAAATTCTGGTTCTCTAAGACCAACGCTCGGATACCAACTGAAATGTCCCGTTCTTATTGATTAAAAACGTTCCATATTAATTGATTTCGTTGCGAGGTTTTGACCTCTATATGAGACGTTTTTCAAAGACTGCATTCATTTTTAAAACAAACCATAACCTTTATTTCATAAATAAAGGTTTAAAAAGCTTTACGTAGATTATCAAATAATGATAATCTAAAATATCATGTTTACACACGACCATTACATAATAGTTTACAATACAAATATGTTACATCGAATTCAGTTTCTTGAATGCAGTTTTTACACAATATCATACAAACATGGACTCCAAATCTTGTCCTTATTTTAGTATGCAACAGCGGAAGCTCTTAATATTCACCTGAGAATAAACATGCTTTAAACGTCAACAAAAATGTTGGTGAGTTATAGGTTTAACCTATATATATCAAATCGTAACAATAGACCACAAGATTTCATATTTCAATACACATCCCATACATAGAGATAAAAATCATTCATATGGTGAACACCTGGTAACCGACAATAACAAGATGCATATATAAGAATATCCCCATCATTCCGGGACACCCTTCGGATATGATATAAATTTCGAAGTACTAAAGCATCCGGTACTTTGGATGGGGTTTGTTAGGCCCAATAGATCTATCTTTAGGATTCGCGTCAATTAGGGTGTCTGTTCCCTAATTCTTAGATTACCAGACTTAATAAAAAGGGGCATATTCGATTTCGATAATTCAACCATAGAATGTAGTTTCACGTACTTGTGTCTATTTTGTAAATCATTTATAAAACCTGCATGTATTCTCATCCCAAAAATATTAGATTTTAAAAGTGGGACTATAACTCACTTTCACAGATTTTTACTTCGTCGGGAAGTAAGACTTGGCCACTGTTGATTCACGAACCTATAACAATATATACATATATATTAAAGTATGTTCAAAATATATTTACAACACTTTTAATATATTTTGATGTTTTAAGTTTATTAAGTCAGCTGTCCTCGTTAGTAACCTATAACTAGTTGTCCACAGTTAGATGTACAGAAATAAATCGATAAATATTATCTTGAATCAATCCACGACCCAGTGTATACGTATCTCAGTATTGATCACAACTCAAACTATATATATTTTGGAATCAACCTCAACCCTGTATAGCTAACTCCAACATTCACATATAGAGTGTCTATGGTTGTTCCGAAATATATATAGATGTGTCGACATGATAGGTCGAAACATTGTATACGTGTCTATGGTATCTCAAGATTACATAATATACAATACAAGTTGATTAAGTTATGGTTGGAATAGATTTGTTACCAATTTTCACGTAGCTAAAATGAGAAAAATTATCCAATCTTGTTTTACCCATAACTTCTTCATTTTAAATCCGTTTTGAGTGAATCAAATTGCTATGGTTTCATATTGAACTCTATTTTATGAATCTAAACAGAAAAAGTATAGGTTTATAGTCGGAAAAATAAGTTACAAGTCGTTTTTGTAAAGGTAGTCATTTCAGTCGAAAGAACGACGTCTAGATGACCATTTTAGAAAACATACTTCCACTTTGAGTTTAACCATAATTTTTGGATATAGTTTCATGTTCATAATAAAAATCATTTTCTCAGAATAACAACTTTTAAATCAAAGTTTATCATATTTTTTAATTAACTAACCCAAAACAGCCCGCGGTGTTACTACGACGGCGTAAATCCGGTTTTACGGTGTTTTTCGTGTTTCCATGTTTTAAATCATTAAGTTAGCATATCATATAGATATAGAACATGTGTTTAGTTGATTTTAAAAGTCAAGTTAGAAGGATTAACTTTTGTTTGCGAACAAGTTTAGAATTAACTAAACTATGTTCTAGTGATTACAAGTTTAAACCTTCGAATAAGATAGCTTTATATGTATGAATCGAATGATGTTATGAACATAATTACTACCTTAATTTCCTTGGATAAACCTACTGGAAAAGAGAAAAATGGATCTAGCTTCAATGGATCCTTGGATGGCTCGAAGTTCTTGAAGCAGAATCATGACACGAAAACAAGTTCAAGTAAGATCATCACTTGAAATAAGATTGTTATAGTTATAGAAATTGAACCAAAGTTTGAATATGATTATTACCTTGTATTAGAATGATAACCTACTGTAAGAAACAAAGATTTCTTGAGGTTGGATGATCACCTTACAAGATTGGAAGTGAGCTAGCAAACTTGAAAGTATTCTTGATTTTATGAAACTAGAACTTTTGGAATTTATGAAGAACACTTAGAACTTGAAGATAGAACTTGAGAGAGATCAATTAGATGAAGAAAATTGAAGAATGAAAGTGTTTGTAGGTGTTTTTGGTCGTTGGTGTATGGATTAGATATAAAGGATATGTAATTTTGTTTTCATGTAAATAAGTCATGAATGATTACTCATATTTTTGTAATTTTATGAGATATTTCATGTTAGTTGCCAAATGATGGTTCCCACATGTGTTAGGTGACTCACATGGGCTGCTAAGAGCTGATCATTGGAGTGTATATACCAATAGTACATACATCTAAAAGCTGTGTATTGTACGAGTACGAATACGGGTGCATACGAGTAGAATTGTTGATGAAACTGAACGAGGATGTAATTGTAAGCATTTTTGTTAAGTAGAAGTATTTTGATAAGTGTGTTGAAGTCTTTCAAAAGTGTATAAATACATATTAAAACACTACATGTATATACATTTTAACTGAGTCGTTAAGTCATGGTTAGTCGTTACATGTAAGTGTTGTTTTGAAACCTTTAGGTTAACGATCTTGTTAAATGTTGTTAACCCAATGTTTATAATATCAAATGAGATTTTAAATTATTATATTATCATGATATTATCATGTATGAATATCTCTTAATATGATATATATACATTAAATGTCTTTACAACGATAATCGTTACATATATGTCTCGTTTAAAAATCATTAAGTTAGTAGTCTTGTTTTTACATATGTAGTTCATTGTTAATATACTTTATGATATGTTTTCTTATCATAGTATCATGTTAACTATATATATATCCATTTATATGTCATCATATAGTTTTTACAAGTTTTAACGTTCGTGAATCACCGATCAACTTGGGTGGTCAATTGTCTATATGAAACATATTTCAATTAATCAAGTCTTAACAAGTTTGATTGCTTAACATGTTGGAAACATTTAATCATGTAAATATCAATCTCAATTAATATATATAAACATGGAAAAGTTCGGGTCACTACAGTCAGAAGTTCACGTACGCTTTACGCTTCAAGTTTCAGACCACTAACAATGAGGCTGAGTAAGAAGCAATACTTTCCGGTCTCAGGCTCGCAAAAGAAATGAAGATTCGCCACTTGCGAGCTTTTGTCGATTCACAGTTAGTTGCAAGCCAGGTAATAGGTACATTTGATGTGTGCAGCAGCATATACGAAATAGCTATATTTTTACTACGAAATACTATTAAATACGATACAATTTTACACAAGTTATTTATTTATTTATAGAGTGGAAATACCTAAACCTTGCTACAACACTTATAGGCAGTGTACCTAATCGTACAGTAGTGTAGTTTTTAGTATGTCCGGTTCATTCCACAGGGAGCTGGCCAAGTTTAACGCTATATTTTTAAAACTATATTTGTAAATATATAAATATATATATAAGTAGTATTATTTTTATAAAAGGGGGTTTTTACCGTTTAATGACCTGTTTGTCGATTTTAAAACTTTAGTCGCAGTTAAAACCTAATGTAAAATATTAAAAATAAATATAACTTAATTTAAAGCGTAAAGTAAATAACGATAAATAAAATGACGATAAATAAAATTGCGATAATTAAAAAATACGTTAATTAAAAAGTGCAATAAATAAAATGACAGTAAATAAAAGTGCGATAAAAATATGAAATAAAGGAATTATGCTTATTTAAACTTCCATAATCATGATGTTTGACGTGTTGATTTTAATTTATTACCATGGGTTAATTGTTCTTTGTCCTGGATTATTCGATATGTCCATACGGTTTTGTCCATAATAGTCCATCAGTCATAAATATAAAGTGCGAGAGTCTTCGTCAAATTATCCTTATACCCGAAGTCAAATATTCCAACTAATTGGGGATTCGAACTGTAACAAGGTGTTAATACTTTGTTTAATGAATACACCAGGTTATCGACTGCGTGTAATCCAAGGTTTTACTACTTTGTTAATAATTACACCAATTACCCTTGAATGTAATCCACCCCTGTTTCAACGAGTCTATTGATTATTAATCCATCCCCGTGTCCGGTCAAATGAATAATTATTGGTATTTATAGATATCCCTCCCACCGTACCCAGTCAAGCGTATGTGGTTATATATAAATACGTCAAATTATAAGTCTATATATTAAATTAACGAGGTATCGTTTGGTTAATATAAAGCCCATTAATAGTCCATAGTCTAATTTTCACAAGTGTCGTTCTTTTGTCCAAACCTCAATTATGGTACAAAGCCCAATTACCCAATCTTAATATTTAGCCCAACATCACGATTATTTCGTCTTAAATAAGCATAATAATAACTTAGCTACGAGACATTAATTTAAAAAGGTTTGAACATAACTTACAATGATTAATAATAGCGTAGCGTTATACGGACAGAATTTCGACTTACACACTTACAACATTCGCTAACATACCCTTATTATTATTAATCTTAAATTATATATATATATATATATATATATATATATATATATATATATATATATATATATATATATATATATATATATATATATATATATATATATATATATATATATATATATATATATCGTGAGAGAGAGAGAGAGATTGAAAAATTGTGTAAAAATTCGGCCAAAACACGCGAACTTTATAGGACCTGAGCTGATACAGTATGCCATGCGACCGCATGGCTTTTACACTGCCTGGCCATGCGATCGCATGGCCGCCTTTTCCTGGTGACATATGCTTCCAAAAACGTGGGCTGCTCGAGTTTTATATAACATATATAATATAATATATATAATTTTATATAATTAATTATATATTATATTATATTCTTGTACTCCGTTGACTTGTAATTTTAGCTCCGTTGCATCACGCGTTGAGAGTTGACTCTGGTCCCGGTTCCGGATTTTCGAACGTCCTTGCGTACAATTTAATATCTTGTAATTTGCGTTTTGCGGTTCGTACTCTTGTAACTTTTAGACGTTTCTCATCAATAATTTGAACCTCATGATTTGTACTTTGTACTTTTTAGCTTTTTGGTCGTTTGCGTCTTCAAATCGTCGAATCTGTCTTTTGTCTTCACCTTTTATTATTTAAACGAATATCACTTGTAAATAGAACAATTGCAACTAAAAGCTTGTCTTTCTTGAGGGATAATGCTATGAAATATATGTTCGTTTTTAGCATTAACAAATATTCTCACACTTGAGCGTTGCTTGTCCTCAAGCAATATAGTCTTGAAATAAAAATACTAGAATCACTTCTTTATTCTTCAAACTTTGTACATCAGTGTTTTCTATTTGATGGTATGAACAATGATAGTAACGTTGTGGTTTACAGTCCCACATGACTATGAAAATTTAGATCCTTTAGGAAATTGGATCTTTATGTAAACATTTGATCTTTTTGAAAATTCAATCTAGCTTTTACCCTAGATAAGTTTTCTGGAATAACCCTTCACCGGTGTTTGCAAAATGTTTTTGTGGGTTTTGTGGGTTTCAGATTTTAAAATTTTAGCTCAAAACTTATGGTTTTGTGTAACTCACTTGCTAATCTTGTATTGGGAAAGCAACACGTCCAGTTTACTTGCTCCGTATATTACCTTTCGGTAAACTATCGTCCGGTTGTAAAGGAAAGCGTTGAACAAGCAACTGTTGAGGCAATGTCCCATGACATGCTTTTAATTATGGTCTATAACGTGTCGGATGCAATTACTATCCTTTGTAGGAGCAATAGTAAAGATCACCCTATAGTTTTTCGGTCTGGCACAAGGTCCTGTCTTTGACCATGCTATGCAACCACCGTTCTTACGGTTGACACCCGATTTAGTTCAGGTGACCTAATGAATTCCAGGTGAATTCCTAGGATTTTACGTTCAATGGTAATGAACGCATTGAAAATGGGTTTTCAGAAAACAAATCGGTTTGTTATTTGATCAAAATATTTTCTCGTTCAAGCTCGAGTTTAGATATCATCGAATTCCATGAGTTTGTAATTCTCAATCTTTAAAAGTCAATCTCAAGGATTGAGTAATATCAGTCTTAAAAGCTGATTTTTGATCTTTAATGAGATTATCCTTTCTGGGGATCTGATTCATTAGTCTTATAAGCTTATTTGCACGGTGCCCCCCATTGTACGAGACAGATCCTCTCATGTTTAGGATAAGTCTGACCACTTGGCGACCCTGTTTGATGCTGAGGTCCCTGGATTTCCATCTGATTTTTGAGAAAACTTTTCAAGGTTTTTCGTAGACTCTACAGCTGGTCTGGACGACAACTTCCTGACCTAAATCAAGAAGCGCGTGTCTTTTTCTCGGAAGACTTTACTTCCTTTTAAATCAAGTGGCATATTTCTTTCAAATATATTATAATAAATCGGGTAAAACTGATAAAATTGTCCAAAACAAAAGTATCTTCAGTTATTTGTACAAAAATATGTGATATATGTTCTAAATAACTTGGTACATTTTTCCCACACTTGGCTTTTATTTTCCTTACTTTGCCTTTTTATTTTCCTCTATTCCATTTTAAATGAATTCTAACATTTTGAGTTGTTTCTCAATTTATGTCCTTTCCGAGGTAACAATAATTTCGGTGTTAACACCTAGTTTTATCGTTCGTAAATATGTATAAACATGATTTTGAGTTCATTTAGTTGAATATTTTGAAAAATTTTACTAGAATTGGGTAGTCAGTATATAAGACTAGGGCTGTTCTTTATAATCAGAGAGCACTAGATTCTAATACAACTACTGCATTACTAGTATTTTTAATGGTAACCAAGTGTATAAGTTTAAAATTTTAAAAAAATCTGAAAGAATTTAACCCCTTCCCACACTTAAGATCTTGCAATGCCCTCATTTGCAAGAAATCAGTAACAATTTAAATTATTGAGGGTGATCAGTGTAGAAAAATGATTAAATTTTACCAAAGTTTCCAAACATATTGGCGTTTGTTTGTTGAATGATAAATGATGCACATCATTTGTTCATTCCGTCTTGTTGTTACATCACATTTGTTTTTCGTTTTGTCGTCAAAATTAGTAGCTTTTGCTAAACTTAATGCCAGTCTTTGAAAATTCGCTGTTTTACATTGTTGTGTACAATTGACAATATACATATATACAATTAATAACATGCATGGTAATTTGAAATGGGACTTAACATCCCACTTTCAAATCAAATATGAAATATTAGTACAACATAATAAAAATGTTAAAACTTACATAAAAGTATCACAATATTATATGTTTAAACATAAATAAATAAAAATAATAAAAATCATAGAAATCACCAACGGGAATTGTATCAATCTGGATAGGGGTTCCAGTTCATGTCTTCAGTCGGGTTCCACGGTTGGTTATAGGTGTACTGATAGGCCTGGTTAGGGTCATAGAGAGTAAATGGTAGTCGCATATCGGGCTGGTGTGGAGGATAGTAAGAAGGTTGGGTCGGTACGTAGTTATTTGGTACCTGAGGTGATAGCTGGCTCATGATCTGATGCTGATGATAGTGCCATCTATCATGTTGTCATTGCCTGGAATGCTCGTAAACATTCTCGGTGTGCCACTGCTCGAACTGACTATGTCTAGCCTCGTTTGTCATTTCTACCTCATCTATACGCTGGTAAACGTCAGTAATAGCCTCCCTAATGACATCCCTAATGTCATCCGCTTCCTCCATTTCCTCATCTGAACCTCTCTCTCTACCTATGGATGATGACCATCATATGGTACTGCCTGATTGCGTCTGCTCTTTAATACCTTTGCACCCTGATAGACCTTCAATCCTAAAGTGTCAACCTGTTCCCTACACAAGATCAGTGGACCCCCTTGATCCCTATCTACACCCAAATACTCTTCAATGAGAGTAACAAAAATACCTCCTCCTATTATTTCCCCGTCATGTATTCCTGTTACCATTTTGGACAGATAAAAACCAACACAGTAGGGGATATTAACAAAGCTTCTAGTGTTTCGAATACACTTAAGGTAAAATAAATCGTGTAAGGTCATCTTCTCCTTGTCTTTACCTCTTTGTGTAATCGAATTAGCTAAAAATCTATGTATAATACGAAGCTCTGTTTTGTTAATATCTAAATAGGAGTGTCTTCCTCCCAGCGTAAAAACATTATAATTTGACATAGGCCTCCAGACGGTGTCCGCGTCAAAATTCCTATCTACCCTTTCACCATGATAAATCAAATTTGTACAATCAGGTAGTAGTAATTCACCAGGAGTGTAAATCTGTAAAGCTCTGGCCATGTCCAGCATGGACATCCTATACATCCTACGACCAAGTAAAAATCTAAGAAAATTCCTATCATCTAACCTAACTACATCCGTATCTAACGCTATAGTACTCATAAGCTCAACACACCATTCCTTATATACAGGCCTACGAATAGTGAATACACGTTCCCAATTGGGAAAAGAAGAGCTGCCATACCTTTGGATCAGATGTTGTCTAACTGAGTTAACTAGTTGGACCCTTTCCAAAGGCTCCGAATCGATTACCCTCGGTACTTCTACATTTTTCGTTACCAATTTAAATTTATTACTTTGGTACGTCGGGTAATCTCTCCAGCTTCGATCAAATCTCAAATTAGGATGCAACTGTTCTTCATGAATCGTTGGGTGTTCTATTATTGGATGAATCGGAAATTGTACGTAGACATTAACATATTCTTGTTGCAGATCATATTACGGTATGTGTTGATCATTATGATATTGTTGTTCCTGTTGTTGTTCCTGTTCAGGTCTGGTTCATATTGCATTTCTGGTTCAGGTTACAGAGCAGGTTGTCTAGATGATGACGATGCACCATCAGTATCGGTATATCTCTGCAAAACACATTAAACACAAAATTTGTGCATCCAAATATGCATTAGTGTTAGCAAAATAACAACTTGAAACAATTACAATAACATGTTTAATCAAAATTAAACTTATACACATTTTCACAATTTTAACAATTCTACACTTTTTCAAATAAGCATATATGAAAATGTTTACAAAGTTCATAAGCACTCTACTCAAATAACATGTTAAAATAACCATTACTAGCAATTAAACAAGTTTCAAATGGAATTTACATCAATTTAATCAAGTTCATGAATTTTAGACTTAAAAAGTCCACTTTAATTCTCAAAAATCATGTTTAGGATCAAAGTTTGGATCATTTAGCTATCTAAACATGTTACACTACTTAATTTAGCAATAATTCATGACAAAAATTGGCCATAACCTGTTTATATCAAAAAGCCCCAAATTGCTAAAGAACAAAAACACTAGATTCCTAAAAAATTTGAAATTTTTGGCTTCAAATCATGTTAAACAGCATCAATCTAGGTTATACATGCATAATATACTAACAATTTAACTCTAATTACACTAAAAATTAACAAAATCAAATTAGGTAAAATTTAGCTCAAGAACACAAAAATTCGAATTTAAAGAGTTTTAGGGGTGAAATCTTTACCTTTTTTAAAAAACTTCTGAACAATTTTATGATTAAAGCAGATTATAGCAAGAAATTTGGTGAATTTTGGTGAAAAATGGCGAATTTTTGGGTTATTTTTGTGAGTATTTCGTATGTATGTATGTATGTATGTATGTGTTTTTGTGTTGAGACAGAACCAGCCCGTCTGCTTTTGTTCCTGACCAGTATTTGGTCCTCATGCGACCCCATGAGTTTTACAAGGGAACCCCATGCGATCGCATGGGGTCTGGTATTTTTTATTTTTATTTTTTTATAAAAATCTTATACTTATGAAACAAATAATTAAATTATTTAAAATTTTGTTTCTTTTAGAATGAGGGTGTTTCGGATCTTAGTCCTAGTTCGTCCCTCGACAAAATTTTAAAATTTGTCACTTTAAAGCGTTGTTTTAAAAGCAAAGATTTTTGGGTTTTTTTTAATGTTTTTGGTATACTTAAATTCAATAAGATTAAAAATAATGATAATAAAATTTCTCGTCCCGCCCTCGGGTAAAGCAATTTCGGTTCAACGACCTAGTCTTCAACTCATGACGAATTTTAGATATCAAATTTTTAACTTAATGAAATAAAGTAAATTTTTGTTTTTAAATTCACACTAACTTAAATTTAAAATGCATAAAATTAAAAATTCATATAAATATCATTAATATTTTTATACATTAATTTTACAAACTTATATTAAAAATATTAATTTTTAAAATATTTAAAAACTTAAGTATATTGATTTTAAAAATTTACATTAATAATTTAATATTTATATATTAATTTTAAAAATATGATAAAAATTAAAATAAAAAATCTTTTTGGTCTTTTATCCCACTTTAATCAATCAAATATTAACAAAAATATACGCCTCTCTTTTCGAAAAATCTTTTTGGTCTTTTATCCTACTTTAATCAATCAAATATTAACAAAAATATACGCCTCTCTTTTCGGTAAAGTAATTTCGGCTATATTACCTAGTTTTACTCCTGACGAATTTTTGAAATATTTTGGATTGATTTATTAAAGATATTTATACCTTAAGAATAAACGGTAAATTTCGCAGTGATGTAATAAATTTTTGTATGATATCAATAATTTTGGTTACGCATACCTAATTTTATTGAATATCAATTTAATACTTTATAGCGAACGATTCAGCGTTTATTATCAAAAGGTTAAAAGCAATAAAAATAAAAATAAAAACTGTACATACTTACCTGTGAGATAGAATTCTCAGAGACCTGCTTTAGCCGACTCATATGAGAGTCGTGTGATTTGATTTTCCATAGCTACATAAGCGTAACCTCGATTCTTCAATATCTTTTCTTCTAAACATATAAACGGTCCTTCTCTGCATAGAGTAACAAATTCGGTATTTGAATATGTTTGATTGTTTGAACATTTACCTTCATGTGACCATTTTCCGCATTTATAACATCTTTCAAGGTGTCGTGCTCTTCTTTTTGTTGCGGATTTTGATTTTCCTTTATCAAAATGTATCTTATGATGATCTTTCCTGAGTTCTTTCCTTACTTCGTCACATATGCCTTTTATTACTGACACCAGGTCACTCGGGAGTGTGTCATTATTACGTTTAGTAATCAAAGCGTGTAGCATTAGACCATGGTTCAAATCAAAGGAATTCTTCATCTCGTAAAACCTAAAAAAAATAAAAATTCAGAATGGAGGGAGAAGACTAGTTCTTTAGGGTCTGCTAGGGAAAGACCATTTGGATTCCATTTTCGAGAACTACACGAAAACAGAATATCTAACTCTAACAGAAATAAATATTATCCTTAAAAGACTTGATTCTCCCCACACTTAGTTAGCTGTGGTGTCAAAATTGTGATTAACTTCGTTGTCAACTTCCATTGGATCATGTATGTAATGTTTAACTCTGTGACCATTAACTTTAAATTCAATCCCATTTGAATTTATTAACTCTATTGTTCCGTATGGGAAAACTCTTTTGACTATGAATGGTCCAGACCATCTTGATTTCAATTTTTCAGGAAATAGCTTGAATCGTGAATTGAAAAGAAGAACTCTGTCTCCTTCTTTAAATTCTTTTGAACTTCTGATTCTTTTATCATGCCATTTCTTCGTTCTTTCCTTATAGATTAATGAATTTTCGTATGCTTCATGTCTTAGTTCTTCTAATTCATTTAGTTGACTTAATCGTAAACGTCCGGCTTCATGTAAATCAAGATTACATGTCTTCAAAGCCCAAAATGCTTTGTGCTCAATATCTACTGAAAGGTGACATGCTTTTCCGTAAACAAGTCTAAAAGGTGTGGTATCAATTGGAGTTTTGTAGGCTGTTCTAAAAGCCCAGAGTGCATCCTCCAATTTCATGGACCATTCCTTCAGATTTGATCCTACGATTTTCTCTAGAATATGTTTTAATGCTCGGTTGGTATTTTCAACTTGTCCACTTGTTTGTGGATGATAAGCGGTTGAGATTTTATGAGTTACTCCATATCTTTTGAGAACTTTCTCAAGTTGATTATTACAGAAATGAGTACCCCGATCACTTATTAAAGCTTTCGGTGTTCCGAACCTTGCAAAAAGACGTTTTAAAAAGTTGACTACAACTCGTGCATCGTTAGTTGGGAGAGCTTGTGCTTCCGCCCATTTAGATACATAATCAATGGCAACGAGAATGTAGAGATTATTATGAGATTTTGAAAATGGACCCATAAACTCGATACCCCAAATGTCAAATACTTCACATACATGAATGACATTTTGTGGCATTTCATCACGT
Source organism: Rutidosis leptorrhynchoides (assembly GCF_046630445.1). NCBI lineage: Eukaryota > Viridiplantae > Streptophyta > Magnoliopsida > Asterales > Asteraceae > Rutidosis > Rutidosis leptorrhynchoides. Next base: position 216,465,754 of record NC_092336.1, read on the forward strand.
TGACTTATTTTTCCGGCCCTTTGACAAGCATCACAGGATTTGCAAAGAAGGTGTGCGTCTTTGAAAATTGTAGGCCAATAGAATCCAGCATCGTAAACTTTTCTTGCCGTGAGTTGAGGCCCATAATGCCCTCCTGTTGGTCCTGTGTGACAATGGTTTAAGATTTGACTAGCTTCATCTCCGAATACACATCGGCGTATTATTCCATCGGGACAACTTTTGAATAAATGTGGATCTTCCCAAAAATAGTGTTTTATATCACTAAAGAATTTCTTTCGTTTTTGGTACGACAACCCTTTTTCAAGGAATCCACATACTAAGTAGTTTGCATAGTCTACAAACCATGGAATTTCATTATAATCTATCTTCAATAGATATTCATCAGGAAAATTATCTTGTATGGATGATTCATTTAGAACTTCTAATTCGAGATTTTCAAGACGAGAAAGATGATCAGCGGCGAGATTTTCTGCTCCCTTTTTGTCTCGGATTTCAATATCGAACTCTTGTAAGAGTAAGATCCAACGGATTAATCGTGGTTTAGCATCTTGTTTCGAAAATAGATATCTAAGAGCAGAATGGTCGGTATAGACCACCGTTTTTGCTAGAACGAAATATGAACGGAATTTGTCAAAAGCAAAGACAATAGCAAGGAGTTCTTTTTTAGTAGTTGTGTAGTTCATTTGTGCTCCTTGTAACGTCTTACTAGCATAATAAATAGGTTGAAATCGTTTTTCAATCCTTTGTCCTAAAACGGCTCCCATTGCAAAATCACTTGCATCGCACATGAGTTCAAATGGTAGATTTCAATTTGAAGTTATCATGATCGGCGCACTAGTGAGTTTTTCTTTAAGAATATTAAAAGATTTGATGCATTCATCTGAAAAGATGAATGGAGCATCCTTTTCTAGGAGTTTATTCATAGGAGTGGCAATTTTAGAAAAATCTTTTATGAAACGTCGGTAAAAACCGGCATGCCCTAGAAAACTCCTAACTCCTCTAACATTGGTGGGATGTGGAAGTTTAGCAATTACATCTACTTTAGCTCTATCCACTTCAATTCCTTCCTTTGAGATTTTATGACCAAGAACGATGCCTTCTTTAACCATGAAATGGCATTTCTCCCAATTAAGAACTACATTTGATTGTTCGCATCTAATAAGCATTCATTCAAGATTAACTAGACATGATTCAAATGTATCACCGAAGACTGAAAAGTCATCCACGAAAACTTCCATGCATTCTTCTATCATGTCGTGAAAAATCGCCATCACGCACCTTTGAATGATTGCAGGAGCGTTGCAAAGTCCAAATGGCACGCATTTGTAAGCAAAAGTACCATAAGGGCATGTGAACGTGGTTTTCTCTTGGTCCTCGGGTGCTATTGAAATTTGAAAATATCCGAAGAAACCATCAAGAAAACAATAGTAACTGTTTTCGGCTAACCTTTCCAACATTTGATCAATGAAAGGTAAGGGAAAGTGATCTTTTCTGGTGGCGTCATTTAATTTTCTATAATCAATACAAACACGCCATCCTGTTACAGTCTAAGTAGGAATAAGCTCATTTTTTTCATTTGTGATGACAGTCATGCCACCCTTCTTAGGTACACATTGAACTGGGCTTACCCATGGACTATCAGAGATTGGATAAATTAAACCTGCATCTAGCAGTTTAATAATTTCTTTTTTAACAACATATTGCATATTAGGATTTAGTCTTCGTTAGCGTTGCACATACGTTTTATGACCTTCTTCCATAAGGATTTTATGTGTGTAATATGAAGGACTTATTCCTTTAATGTCATGAATCTTCCATGCAATAGCTGGTTTATGAGCTTTTAGCACAGAAGTGAGTTGAGATTTTTCATTTTCCGTAAGAGAAGACGATATTATTGCAGGTAATTCAGATTCACCATGTAAATAAGCGTATTTCAAATAGTTTGGAAGTGGCTTTAACTCTAATATCGGTGGTTCTTCTTTCGATGATTTGTATCGATATCTGTCTTCCTCTTTTAGCATTTTAAATTCTTCTGTTGTTGGTTCATATTCATTAGCCATGAGTGCGGCTAACATTTCAGCTTCATCAATTGGTTCAATCCCTTCTCCTAAAGAACATTCTCCTGTTCCTTGTAATTCTAGAAATTCTTCTAACAATTCTGCATGTGAATCTATAGTTTGAATATAATAACATGTATCATCTGCATATTGCGGTTGTTGCATGGCTCTATCAACAGAAAAGGTAACACTCTCGTCCTCTATACTTAGGGTCAGTTTCTTACCAAACACATCTATTATTGCTTTAGCCGTGTTTAAGAATGGTCTTTCTAATATGAGAGGAACTCGAGAATCTTCTTCCATGTCCAGAATAACAAAATCTACTGAAAATACTAAAGTACCAACTTTAACTAGCATGTTTTTCATTATCCCTCTAGGATATTTTACTGATCGATCGGCTAGTTGTATGCTTATTCGTGTTGGTTTCAATTCTTCGAGGTCTAGTTTAGCGTATAGTGAATACGGCATTAAATTTATACTAGCACCTAAATCTGCCAATGCTTCTATTGAACTAAGACTACCCAGAAAACATGGAATTGTGAAACTTCCTGGATCTGATAATTTTTCTGGCATCTTATTCAACAGCACTGCAGAACAATTAGCATTCATAGTTACAGCCGAAAGTTCTTCCATTTTCTTTCTATTTGTGATTAGATCTTTCAAGAATTTAGCATATCTTGGCATTCCTGAAATCACATCAATGAAAGGAAGATTTACATTTATTTGTTTAAACATATTCAAGAATTTGGATTGCTCGGCTTCAAGTCTTTCTTTTTTCAATTTACTCGGGTAAGGAAGTGGTGGTTGATATGGTTTAACATAAGGTTTAGCTTTAACTGTGTTATCTTCATTAACCTTTTCAACTACCGGTTCTGTTTCCTTCTCTTGCTCAGATTGTGGTTCTTGTGGAGTAGGAATAGAGTCATCAAAAATTACAGGTATTTCAGGTGGTTTAAGTGTAATACCACTTCTTGTGGTAATGGCTTTAGCTGTTTCATTCCGGGGGTTAGCATTTGTATCGCTAGGTAGACTTCCCGGTTTTCTTTCACCTATCAGCCTTGCTAGGTTGCTTACTTCTTGTTCCAAATTTTAGATAGAAGCTTGTTGATTTCTAAATGCTTGAGCATTTTGTTCATTAGTTTGTTTCTGAGATGTGAAAAATTGAGTTTGAGATTCAACTAGCTTCGACATCATGTCTTCTAAATTTGGCTTTTTATCATCGGTTTGTGGTGGTTTGTTTTGAAAAATAGGGCTTTGCTGATTGTAAGTATTGTTAGATACTTGTTGATTGCTAGGACCTTATTGGTTGTTGTATGGAACATTTCGGTTATAATTCTGGTTTTGATTGTAGATTGGTCTTGGCGGTTGATAATTATTTTGATAATTATTTCCAGGCCTTTGGTTAATGTATGAAACATTCTCTCTTTGTTCCATTGTTTGTTCAATACTGAGACAATCTTTTGTCAAATGTGGTCCTCCACACTGCTCACAACTAATTCATATTGAGTGAATATCTTTAGTCATCCTTTCCATTCGTCTCTCGACAGCATCTATCTTTGCGGACATGGAATCAAAGTCATGGCAAGAATCGGCTCTAGCCGCTTTAGATGATCTAACGATATCTTTTTCTTGGTGCCACTCATGTGAGTGGGAAGCAGTGTTATCAATAATTTTGTAAGCTTCAGTTGCGGTTTTTTTCATAATAGAACCACCAGCTGCTATGTTGACGTATTTGCGTGTAGTGATGTCGCATCCTTGGTAGAATATTTGTACTATTTGATAAGTGTCTAAACCATGTTGCGGACATCCTCTCAATAACTTTCCAAATCTTGTCCACGCCTCATATAAAGTTTCATTTGGCTTTTGTGTGAACGTAACAATTTCTCCCTGAAGTCTCACGGCTTTAGGTGCCGAAAAGAATTGTTTATGAAAATTTTCAACTAAAACGTCCCATGTATCAATCGCCCCTTCAGGTAACGATTCTAACCAATCTTTGGCTTCTCCCTTTAAAGTCCAGGGAAATAACATGAGATAGATCTGTTCATCCTCCACTTCTCGGATTTTAAATAGAGTACAGATCCTATTAAAGGTACGAAGATGTTCATTTGGATCTTCCTTCGGCGCACCACTAAATTGGCATTGATTAGTTACCATGTGTAGGATTTGTCCTTTGATTTCATAATCTGGCGCATTAATGTCTAGTTGAGTAATTGCGTGACCTTGGCCAGTGCGTTTAGCTCTTATTCGGTCTTCCATACTTAGAGGTTCCAGATTTTCCATTATTGAATTTATTGAATCTGAATCACTAGAGGATTCTGACTTAATGGTTTCTTCCTCGACAATCTTTGGATGAGTGATTTGTGGTTCAGGAGGAATGATTAGTGGTTCAGGATCTCTGAATTGTCCCTGAATATCCACCGGATTCTCAATTGTGAGGTCGGGTTCAAAAAATGGATTATCGGAAATTTGAATTGGAGTACTTGGTCGACTAGATGACGATTCTAAAGAAAAATCAACGGCGACAATATTGGCTAGATGTCTTAATCGAGTTATAGGTGGTGAACGTATGAAAGGTGGTGAACGTTTTGCTCGGTGCATTCACTGAATATCCTATTAGTTATAAAAGATAAAAATTATATAAGTTATCAAATTAATAGACTTTTCTGATTTTGCCCACGTTTCGAATAGCCAATAGATGCAGCAGGTAACCAGGACCCTTTAAATCGGAAGCCCACAACTTGCCACTAACAAATCCAACTATTACTACGAATCAGAAAATTTGGGATGTCTATCAATTTAACCGCTTAAAATAATTTTTCGTCGAAGTTTAAAGAAATTTTAGAGAAGAAATAGAAAATTCTATGTCGTAAAACTAGAGCGTCGAGAAATAAGAAAGAAAAAGAGCGCGTCGAAAAACGTTGAAAAATAAAAGGTCAAAAAATAAGCGTCGAAAAACAAAGATCGAAAAGTAACAATAAGAAAATAAGCGTCGAAACTTAGAAGATACTAAATACTAAAAATTAAAACTTACGTCTAAAAGTATTAAAGCTAAAAGAAATTCTATATCCAAAACGGTAATAACTTAAAAGTCACTAAAATCTATTAAATATTAAAGCGATGAGCGACGTCGTAAAATTCTAAAGCACTTAAATCTTAATCTAAAGAAAAAGCACTTAAGGAATTTTACGGCAAAGCCTAAAAATCTAGAAATAAAAATAACTACGGCGAAATACTAGTTTTAAAACTAATTATGAACAATAAATTTACAATTTACGAATAAAAGATTAAAAAGATACGAAATATAAAAAGATATAAAAAGTGATAAAATTATTTATTTTTATACAAATATTATTTTTATATTTATTTTATAAAAGTATTAATTTTTATATATTTATAAAACTACTTTAAACTAAATATTACAAATTAATTAAAACTAAAATTAATTAATATAATAATTAACCCTAATTAGGGTTTATAATAATAATAATTAAATTATACTCCGTAATTAATGCAGTACCAGGTCAAACCTGGCGTGTCAGACTGTCTCATGCGGTCGCATGAGTTTTAGCCTACGGTTTCATGCGGTCGCATGGCCCAGAATTTCGGATCACAAATTGGGCTGCTACAGTACCAGGCCCGATTATTTTTACTTTTTTTCTGTTTTATATTTTTGTAAAATATTTATATAAAACTTATAAATAAGAAAAATTTACTTATTAGTTTTTATAACTTTTCACAATAAATAGAAATATAAACTTTTTAAATTTAACTAAACTTAAAAATATAGATATATATATTTCTTTTTTCTTTTATATTTTGATATTTAAAACGTATTTTTACAAAAGTAAATTAAATTTTTTTTATAGCGTTTCGCTTTCGGGTCCCCGGCAGCGGCGCCAAAAATACTTGATGTGTGCAGCAGTGTATACGAAATAGCTATATTTTTAGTACGAAATACTATTAAATACGATACAATTTTACACAAGTTATTTATTTATTTATAGAGTGGAAATACCTAAATCTTGCTACAACACTTATAGGCAGTGCACCTAATCGTACAGTAGTGTAGTTTTTAGTAAGTCCGGTTCGTTCCACAAGGAAAATCTTTTAATCAAAGCTTAACGCTATATTAGTTTAATTTATAAAAATACGACTATATATATAAGTAATATTATTATTTTAAAGGGGGGGTTTTTACCATTTAATGACCGGTTTGTCGATTTTAAAACTTTAGTCGCAGTTAAAACCTAATGTAAAATATTAAAAATAAATATAACTTAATTTAAAGCGTAAAGTAATTAACGATAAATAAAATGACGATAAATAAAATTGCGATAATTAAAAAATACGTTAATTAAAAAGTACGATAAATAAAATGACAGTAAATAAAAGTGCGATAAAAATATGAAATAAAGGAATTATGCTTATTTAAACTTCCATAATCATGATGTTTGACGTGTTGATTTTAATTTATTACCATGGGTTAATTGTTCTTTGTCCTGGATTATTCGATACATCCATACGGTTTTGTCCATAATAGTCCATCAGTCATAAATATAAAGTGCGAGAGTCTTCGTCAAATTATCCTTATACCCGAAGTCAAATATTCCAACTAATTGGGGATTCGAACTGTAACAAGGTCTTAATACTTTGTTTAATGAATACACCAGGTTATCGACTGCATGTAATCCAATGTTTTACTACTTTGTTAACAATTACACCAATTACCTTTGAATGTAATCCACCCCTATTTCAACGAGTCTATTGATTATTAATCCATCCCCGTGTCCGGTCAAATGAATAATTATTGATATTTATAGATATCCCGCCCACCGTACCCAGTCAAGCGTATGTGGTTATATATAAATACGTCAAATTATAAGTCTATATATTAAATTAACGAGGTATCGTTTGGTTAATATAAAGCCCATTAATAGTCCATAGTCTAATTTTCACAAGTGTCGTTCTTTTGTCCAAACCCCAATTATGGTACAAAGTCCAATTACCCAATCTTAATATTTAGCCCAACATCACGATTATTTTGGCTTAAATAAGCATAATAATAACTTAGCTACGAGACATTAATTTAAAAAGATTTGAACATAACTTACAATGATTAATAATAGCGTAGCGTTATACGGACAGAATTTCGACTTACACACTTACAACATTCGCTAACATACCCTTATTATTATTAATCTTAAATTAAAATTAAAATTATAAATTATATATATATATATATATATATATATATATATATATATATATATATATATATATATATATATATATATATATATATCGTGAGAGAGAGAGAGATTAAAAAATTGTGTAAAAATTCGGCCAAAACACGCGAACTTTATAGGACCTGAGCTGATACAGTATGCCATACGACCGCATGGCTTTTACACTGCCTGGCCATGCGATCACATGGTCGCCTTTTCCTGGTGACATATGCTTCTAAAAACGTGGGCTGCTCGAGTTTTATATAATATATATAATATAATATATATAATTTTATATAATTAATTATATATTACATTATATTCTTGTACTCCGTTGACTTGTAATTTTAGCTCCGTTGCGTCACGTGTTGAGAGTTGAATCTGGTCCCGGTTCCGAATTTTTGAACGTCCTTGCGTACAATTTAATATCTTGTAATTTGCGTTTTGCGGCTCGTACTCTTGTAACTTTTAGACGTTTCTCATCAATAATTTGAACCTCGTGATTTTTACTTTGTACTTTTTAGCTTTTTGGTCGTTTGCGTCTTCAAATCGTCGAATCTGTCTTTTGTCTTCACCTTTTATTATTTAAACGAATATCACTTGTAAATAGAACAATTGCAACTAAAAGCTTTTCTTTCTTGAGGGATAATGTTATGAAATATATGTTCGTTTTTAGCATTATCAACATTCGAAGTGAGGCAGCCATCCATCCAACAGTATCTCACGAAAACAAAGGAATTGATTGAAGGTTTCAATAGTTTCTCCATTGAGCATGTACGACGGAGTAAAAATAAATAAGATGATGCACTAAGCAAACTCACTTCGCTTACATTCGAACATTTGGCGAAGAAGGTGCTAGTAGAGGTGCTCGAAGATAAGTCAATTTCAGAAAAGGAGGTGGATGATTTGATTCAAGAAGACGAAAAAACATGGATGACACCCATAAGGGAGTACCTGGAGCACGAAATCTTGCTAGAAGATAAGAATGAAGCAAGAAATATCCTGGTAAACGCAACATACAAACTTATGAATGGGAGGCTATACCGTAGGTCATTCCTAATGCCATGGATTCGTTTTGTTGGACCCATTCAAGCTTCGATCATTATACAAGAAATGCATGAAGGAATTTGTGGCCTACACGCAGGCCCCCGATCAATAGTGACGAAAATCATGAGAACAGGATACTACTGGCCAACCATGTACCAAGATACAATGTCAACATTGCAAACGTTCGGATCCTGCCAAATCCATGTGAAAGTATAAAGACAATCCAAGCAAGAATTAGTCTCTATCACGTCTGCTTGGCCCCTCATGAATGGGGAATTGATATTGTGGGACCTTTGCCAGACACCCCGAGGAAGATCAGGTTCTTACTTGTTGTCGTGGATTATTTCACCAAATGGACCGAAACAAAACCAATGACAACAATAACAGGGAAGCACGTAGAGAATTTTGTTTGGGAATTCATCGTCTACAGATTCAGAGTACCTAACGAAATAGTGTCTGATAATGGGAAGCAATTCACAGAGAGAGTGTTCCCAAAATTTTGCAATAGATTGAACCTCCAACATAACTTCACCTCTGTATACCACCCCCAAGGGAATGGTCAAGCATAGGTGACCAACCGAGGCATTGTAAAAGGATTAGAGAAGTGATTGGGAAAATACGAAAAGGGATGGATAGATGAGCTCCCTTTGGTTTTATGGTCTCACCGAACCACCCCGAAAAGGAGTAATGGCGAATCACCTTACAGCCTAGCTTATGGAACAGAGGCAGTACTCCCAGCAGAAATACAAGTACTAACCGATAGAACTGCTAATCCAGAGAACAGTGAGGAAAACCTTCGAATCAACTTGGACTTGCTGGAAGAACAAAGAGAAGTTGCGTTGATCCGCGAAGCTTCATACAAAAAAGTAGTTGAAAGATACTACAATAAACGTTTCAAACCTTCAATTTTCAAAATAGGAGATCATGTTCTACGCCTCAACAGCACGAGTAAAGTCGAATATCAAGGAAAATTGGGACCAAACTGGGAGGGACCCTATGTAATATTAAGAATATTGGGGAATGGATCATACATGCTAGAAACAGTTGAAGGAAAACCTATCCCACGTGCTTGGAATGCAATGAACCTAAGGAAATTTTATCATTAAAAATCATGTTCGAATTTCCATGGTGGCAATAAAAGTTTGTAGTTGTATAATGTAGTCGAAGCCTATAAACTTCCTACCATGATCAATACAATCACTACAAATTTTGATAAAAAGACAAATTGCAACTAAGCATAATATAAAGAAATAACATTACTAAAGTATACTGATACTTACGAAGTATCAGCAAAATTCAAGAAGCATACGCTTCGGACGTATACATGGACAAAATTTCCAAGCTAAAAAGGAGCCCGAACTAAAAGGTGACCCAAAGCAGGGAAGAACCTGTATGATACACCACAAGGGGTGTACAAAAAGGCAGTGTCATGACACTAGCCACAACTAGGGAAAAACACATCCCTAAAAACACCAAGGATTCCCCATTAAAGCGAATACCATATGCATACACCTGTGACACAAATAAACAAAAACCTGCAAAAAAGGGTGAATACAGAAACCCACCTAAGTAGGTACAAAAAGCATGGTAAATAATATAAAAGGCACAAGAGTCAAATACTAATATATAAAATATCCAAAGGCTACATAGCCAGAACGAAGCGGCATAAAGTATTGTTTCAAAGGGCAACAAAGCCCATTAACATACATAATTACAACCCAAAAAGTATCAGCAAAAAACACAAACAAACAAAGACCACTATTGATGATCGAAAGCAACCATAGCTGCACCGGGATGAACAACAGTATTCTCACCAGATCGGACAATAGGGGAGAATGAGCAACTAAGGTTAATAGTTCTAAGGGTTTGAGAGATGCACTGGAAGAGACGCGAAGAACATATGCAAATTCTGCAGAATCAAGATCATCACAGGCAACATCCATTAACTCCACCGCATGCTCAGTATATGATGTGTTTAAAGTGTGTGCAGTAGTGCTTAGCTTAATCTTCAACTCTTAAATTTATAAAACCTTTTATTATTACACTTTAACACCCTAACGAGCAACAAAATCCGATCAGAGGTAGTAATTTAGGTTATCGTCATAAGGAAGTGTTAGGTATGGATAAGAGTTGTTTTATTATTTAATTCTTATTAAAGAACTAAAGATATATTTTTATGTCTTTTATGGGATAGATTTATCTCTTAGGAAAGAGTTTGCTTTTAAAGATAAACAAAACAAAACAAGGAATTGAAGATTCAAAATAAAATACAAGTAAAATACAAGTAAAATACAAGTAAAGATACAAGTGATTACATGGACAATTAATTCATACGGGAATCATATTAGATAAGTTTCATAACTTATGTTAACAAAAAGTAGAATAATAATCATAGACCAATTATTATTATCCCTTAATAGGTTAAACTAAGTGTTGTATATCAATCAATAGGTAGGACTTAAATCATATGCTAGATATGTGATGTACATAACTAACATCTTAATTATTCATGTTCAATTCAATTACATGATACATACCAATCTTGTGATGAGGATCAAGATGCAAATAGACTGACAAATTGTATAAGCTATTAAACACTAAGTAGATCAACTCAAGTTACTAGCTGAAAGTCAATTACTACTAAGTTTTCATGCAATCATTAATTAAACAAATCCAAACAAAGGATCTTCGATTAAGCCTAACAATATCAACTTTTATTATATAAGGGTAATTCAAATCAAATAAGTTTATCACTATTAAACTCTTTAACTTAGTTGCATACAATTCAATTTAACAAGTTTGATGGACTAGATCTAAACAAGTAGCATGAATCGAATAATAGATTTATCGGATCAAGGACTAATCAACCCTAAAATCATGTTATTTAATCATTAAGCATGGCAAACAAGTGTAATCAAGCAAAACAGATTCGAAACAATTCAAATATCATTACAGAAACTCAACCATACAGATCTGGAAAAGAACCAGAAACTGCACAGAATACAGCACGAAGCCGGCGGATTCCTTCACTCCAAGCTGGCGGATTGAGAGTGAAGTCGGCGGCTTCATTTGACTCCCAGATGAAGTTTAACTTTCGTCCACGTAATCACTATGAAGGTTAAGTTCATAGTAAAAGACGAACAGAAGCGAATACAGAAAATAAAATAGACAAAACAAAAAATAAGGATAGAATCATACCTTGAAAATAAGGTAGATGTAAAAAGACTTGAATTAAAACTTGAATCTTGATTTCAAAAAGTAAATCTAACCTAAGGGTTTAGAGAAAACCCTTAAAAAACGACCTAACCAATTTTGGAAAAACTATCTAATTGTGAACATATGAAAACTGAGACCAGAGGCCTTAATTTATAGAATTCTGGGGCGGTGGCCAAGCCGGCGGCTTTAGTGGGAAGCCGGCGACTTGCCTTGAGTCGGTGACTCCTCATGCAAGTTATACTTGATCCGCAAGCTAAGATCTGGTAACCGTTATACCCAGGCCGGCGGCTTCACTTGATTCGCCAAATCTTTCTGATTTTATCTTAATTTTGTTTTCATTTTTACTTGAACTTGGTCGATAAGTTGAGAAACCGTATCAACCAAGCCAGTGGCTTCCTTTGCCTTTTTCTTGATCAACAAGTTCTTTCAATTTTACTTCGATTCTGGAACATTCTGGTATTTTCAACACCAAGTCGGCGGCTTCATCATTCCTAAGCCGGCGGCTTCATCTAGCCAATTTGCAATTTTCTTTATTTTTGATCCTGTTTAATACATAACTTGGACATAATCATTAGAAATATCTTTTACCCATTTTAATGTGTTTTGGCATCAAAATGACTCAAAAATACTAAGATAACTCCTCAGAATGTTATCAAAAAACTGTATAATTTAGGAGTTATCAAATTCCCCACACTTAAACCTTTACTTGTCCTCAAGTAAACCTTATAATTTATCATGGGTATTTAAAGTAAAATTGCAAAGTCAAAAGTATGTCTTAATAAGAAGTTAGTAATTATTATTCGTAAGAACTAGTCTAAACCAGACCAAGGATTACAAGTAGTCCTAATGGTTATTAAGTCAAATTTATAAAGTTTGGTCATCATTGGACTCTTTTGTTTTCTATCTTTTAAAAGTGTATGGTTCTCATTAGAACTCCTTTCTTTTGTTGGCCTTCATTGGGCTCTTTTTCCTTTTCATTTCTTTTGCTTTCATACTTAGCTTTTAGCTTTACACTTGGCAACTTTTCTAAATTGGCCCTTATTTGGACTCTTTTGCTGCCTCAGTGGTCCATGCTTCTTATGCCATATGGTAGTGGCTATAAGTTTGCACTCGTTTTACAATTTTTGGCTTTTAACTTCTTATCTTAAACTAGTAATCCGATCTCAAAATTGAGAGTAGTTTTATTATTAGCATTAAGATTAAGTTAGTAAAAAGACATAAGTTTGACTAAGAATTTATACTTTCGAAAAATCAAAAAAAAAAAAAATTATACCCATTTTCAACTTTTTCGGGAAAATTTAATAATATCTTTTATAATCTTTAAAATGATTAATCACTTCCCTCCCCACACTTAGATTATGCAATGTCCTCATTGTATTTATAATAAAAGAATGAAATAAATAAATAAAGGACATAATTGAAAATAAGGGAAATAGTGATGTTACTCAATTAGTAGGATCATAGAACACTTTGCGAGCACTTTTGCGGAATTCTTTTGAATTGAGTAAGTAAATTGACAAAATATTAAATAATAGAAAACATAATACGAACATAATATTTTATTAATAACTCTTCATCACTTAATCATTTAAACACTTAGGAGCTATATTGCTCTTACATTCATAATTTAAGTAAATAAAACAATAAAACACTTAGACATACTATAGTCATAATAAACATATATAAAGGGATAGGTAGTTTTGATTATAGAGTCGTTTGCGCATCTCTTTTCTTCTTACGGAATTACTCCTTAGGCTTATTCTCTTCACATTTACTTTTTTCATACTCATTTAACGCTTTATTTGTTGCAAGAAATTCAATGTGATGTCAAGACCCCTACGAAAAGACATTTCAAATGAAACACTTAACTCATGGATATGTTTCTCACTTCAATGCTAAGTTTATATTGCTCTTTTATAAATTCAGTTGCAATTCTATCCACGGTAAAGTCATCATCATCCTCTTTATCAACTTTATCCATTTTCACATTAGAGTGAGGAACTTTGGATCTTGGAACTAACGGAATAGATTCAAATATTGTACCATAACGAATAGTTAACGAATTATCAGCATAGTTAATGGTAGCACGAGCGGTAGCTAGAAACGAAGATCCTAGGATTAAAGGAGTTATTGGTTCTTCTTTCATGTCCATAACAACAAAATCAATCCTATAGAAAGCATAACCAACAATAACTTCAACTTGTCTAACAATCCCCAATGGTTCATGTAAACGACTATCAGCAAAACAGACATTTCCTTTGATTGGTTCCAACGACGGCAACCCTAAACGATTATAAACAGAAAATGGCATAACATTAATGCTAGAACCAGTATCTGCTAATCCCATAACTAGAATTGGACCACGAATTAAGCAAGGGATTTGAAATTCCCCTGTATCAGTGCACATAGCAACAGGAACTTCAGGTGATATATACAGATCCACCGGATTAATTGTGAAGGAATAAAGAGGGCGGAAACCTTCCTTTCTTCTTTTTTCCAATGGTCTCATAGTATCAGCCAACCAATCATCTTTATCTTCACATTCTGATTTTTCAGATTTTTCACTATTAACTTTATTATTTTCATCAACCTTTATATTAACTTCTTCTTCCTTCTCATCAAACAACTCATGCATGAAAATTACCTCATCACGATCAAGACCTCGAACCTTAGCATCTTATGACTTATCTTCTTCAACAGCATTTAACTTCTTTATTTCTTGATCATATTCTTCCTCTACCATATCAAACTCCCACAAATACTTCAAACCAGGTTCATAAACATCAACCCTATTCACTTCTCTAATAACATTCACCTTTTCAAAACGAACTTCCTTAGAAACTTCGGATTCAACAGGAACTTTACCCTCGACAAGTTTGAATAACTTAGTAACATTACGCTCTAAGTTTTGAATGAACGCTTGATGATTATTTTGCACTTGGGAAAGTTGAGCCTTTATGTTATCATTAGCATCATTTTTGATTTTTGATGAAAGTGAGGATGCTTTCTTCAAGATTAGATTTCTTATCATTAGAAGAATTTGGAATGAACGGTGCTCTAATAGGAAAGAAACCAGGTGGGTTTTTGTTATTAGCAGGATAAGGTGTATTATAATTATTACGGTAGTTCGAGTTTTTTTGAAATTGATTCACTTACGAAACATTCTCAACTTGCTCCATAGTAAGACTAGCAACACAATCTTTATTAGCATGAGGACCTTGACATTTTTCACAACCTACCTTAATCATGTGCATCTCCTTAGTAAGCTTTTCAATTTGCCTTCCAAAATTACCCAATTGCACATTCATAGTGATGTTATGCGAGGTGTATATAAAATAGCTTAAATTTTACTAGGAGATACTATTAAATACGATACAATTTTACACAAGATATTTATTTATTTATAGAATGGATAAACTTAAACCTTGCTACAACACTTATAGGCAGTGTACCTAATCGTATAGTAGTGTAGTTTTTAGTAAGTCCGGTTCGTTCCACAGGGAAAATCTTTTAATCAAAGCTTAACGCTATATTAGTTTAAATTATAAAAATACGAATATATATATAAGTAATATTATTATTTTAAAGGGGGGTTTTTACCGTTTAATGACCGGTTTGTCGATTTTAAAACTTTAGTCGCAGTTAAAATAAAATGTAAAATATTAAATAAATAAAAGACTTAATTTAAAGCGTAAAGTAAATAACGATAATGAAATTGCGATAAATAAAAGTGCGATAAAATAAACTTGCGATAATTAAAAAGTACGATAATTAAAAGTGCAATTAAATACAATAATAATAAATAAAAGTGCTATAATTAGAAGTGCAATTAAATATAAAATAAAGGAAATTAAATATGAAATAAAAGAATTATGCTTATTTAAACTTCCGTAATCATGATGTTTGACGTGTTGATTTTAGTTTTATGCCCATGGGTTAATCGTCCTTTGTCCTGAATTATTTAATATGTCCGTCTGGTTTTTGTCCATAACAGTCCATCAGTCATAAATATAAAGTGTGAGTGTCCTCGTCAAATTATCCTTATACCCGAAGTTAAATATTCCAACTAATTAGGGACTTAAACTGTAACAAGATTTTAATACTTTGTTTAATAATTACACCAGGATGTCGACTGAGTGTAACCCAAGGTTTTAATACTTTGTTATCAATTATGCCAAGTGTCCTTGTACATAATTTCACCCCTGTTTTAATAATTCTACTGGCTATTAATCCATTCCCGTGTCCGGTTAAATGAACGATTATGCGTACATATAAATACCCCGCCCATCGTGTCCGATTGAGTGTATATGGTTATTTATAGGGACGTCCAATTGTAAATCTTTATATTAACATTAGCAAACTATCATTTAGTTAAACAAATATAAAGCCCATTAATAGCCCATAGTCTAATTTTCACAAGTGTCGTTCTTTTGTTCAAACCCTAATTATGGTACAAAGCCCAATTACTCAATTTTAATAATTAGCCCAACATCATGATTACTTCGGATTAAATAAGCATAATAATAACTTAGCTACGAGACATTAATGTAAAAAGGTTGAACATAACTTACAATGATTAAAAATAGCGTAGCGTTACACGGACAGAATTTCGACTTACACCCTTACAACATTCACTAACATACCCTTATTATTAAAATTAAAATTAAAATTAACATTAAAATATAAATATAAATATATACTACGTATATAGATAGAGAGATTGATATTATGGATAGAAAAATGGTGCACCAAAGCTCAATTTTTATAGGCCTGTGATCTGGAAAAGGAGCTCATGCGATCGCATGGATTTATTCCTTCCAGGCCATGCGATCGCATGGCCAGATGGGGAGGCTCACATTTGGTTGTTTTCTTCTGCCGACGGTTTTATAATATAATATAATATATATATTAATTTTAAGAATTAATTATATATTATATTATATTCATGTGCATAATTGACTTGTAATTTTTAGTCCGTTGCGTCGAGCGTTGAGAGTTGACTCTGGTCCCGGTTCCGGATTTTCGAACGTCCTTGCGTACAATTTAATATCTTGTACTTTGCGTTTTGAATCTTGTACTCTTGTAATTTCGAGACGTTTCTTATTAATAATTGGAACCTCTTTGATTGTATTTTGTTCTTTTGAGCTTTTTGGTCGTTTTCATCTTTAATTCGTCGAATCTGTCTTTTGTCTTCACCTTTTATTATTTAAACGAATATCACTTGTAAATAGAACAATTGTAACTAAAAGCTTGTCTTTCTTGAGGGATAATTCTATGAAATATATGTTCGTTTTTAGCATTATCAAATATTTCCACACTTGAGCGTTGCTTGTCCTCAAGCAATATAGTCTTGAAATACTAGAATCACTTCTTTATTCTTCACACTTTGTACATCAGTGATTTCAATACGGCGGTATAAACAATGGTAGTAATGATGTGGTTTACAGTCCCACATGACTATAAAATTTAGATCCATTAAGGAAATTGGATCTTTATGAAAACATTTGATCTTTTGAAAATTAAATATAGTTTTTACCCTAGATAAGTTTTCCGGAATAACCCTTCACCGGTGTTTGCAAAATATTTTTGTGGGCTTGGTGGGTTTCAGATTTGAAAATTTTAGCTCAAAACTTGTGGTTTTGTGTCACCCACTTGCTAACCTTGTATTAGGAAAGCAACACATCCAGTATACTTGCTCCGTATATTACCTTTCGGTAAACTACCGTCCGGTTATAAAGGAAAGCGTTGAACAAGCAACTGTTAAGGAAATGTCCCCTGACATGCTTTTAATTATGGTCTATAACGTGTCGGACGCAATTACTATCCTTTGTAGTAGCAATAGTAAAGCTCACCCTTATGATTTTTCGGTCTGGCACAAGGTCCTGTCTTCGACCATGCTATGCAACCACCGTTCTTACGGTTGACACCCGATTTGGTTCAGGTGACCTAATGGATTCCAGGTGAATTCTTAGGATTTTACGTTCAATAGTAATGAACGCATTGAAAATGGGTTTTCAGAAAACAAATCAGTTTGTAATTTTGATCAAAATATTTTCTCGTTCAAGCTCGAGTTTAGATATCATTGAATTCCATGAGTTTGAATTCTCAATCTTTAAGGTCAATCTCTAGGATTGAGTAATATCAGGCTTAAAAGCTGATTTTTGATCTTTTAAGGAGATTACCCTTTCTGGGGATCTGATTTATTAGTCTTATCAAGCTAATTTGCACGGTGCCCCCATTGTACGAGATAAATCCTTCTCATGGTTAGGATAAATCTGACCACTTGGCGACCCTGTTTGATGCTGAGGTCCGTGAATTTCCTGCTGATTTTAGAGATGACTTTTCTAGATTTTTCATCAACCTACAGCTGGTCTGGACGACAACTTCATGACCTAAATCAAGAAGCGCGTGTCTTTTTCGAAAGACTTTACTTCCTTTTAACGATGGAATTGATTCATCGTGTAGATCCATCTCTTCTTTTCTTTCATCGGGTAAAACAGTTAATTATCGTCCAAAACAAAAGTATTTTCAATTATTTGTACAAAAATATGTGATATGTATTTTGAATAACTCGGTGAACATTTCCCACACTTGGCTTTTATTTTCCTTTTTATTGTCCTCTATTCCATTTTAAATGAATTTTAACATTTTGGTTTGTTTATCAATTTATGTCCTTTCTGAGGTAACAATAATTTTGGTGTTAACACCTAGTTTTATCGTTCATAAATATGTATAAACATGATTTTGAGTTCATTTAATTGAAAATTTTGAAATTTTTTACTAGAATTGGGTAGTCAGTATATAAGACTAGGGCTGTTCTTTATTATCAGAGAGCACTAGATTCTAATACAACTACTACTTTACTAGTATTTCTAATGGTAACCAAGTGTTTAAAGTAAAAAAATTTAAAAAATCCGAAAGAATTTAACCCCTTCCCACACTTAAGATCTTGCAATGCCCTCATTTGCAAGAAATCAGTAACAATTTAAATTATTGAGGGTAATTAGCGTAGAAATGATTAAATTTTACCAAAGTTTCCAAACATATTGGCGTTTGTTTGCTGAATGATAAATGGTACATATCATTTATCCATTCCGTCTGTTGTTACATCACATTTATCTTGTCGTCAAAATTAGTAGCTTTTGCTGAACTTAATGCCAGTCTTTGAAAATGCGTTGTTTTACCCTGTTTTGTACAATTTACCATATACATACATACATACAATAATAAACATGCATGACAATTTGAAATGGGACTTAATATCCCACTTTCAAATCCTAAATGTGAAATATTAGTACACAATAATAATAAAAATGATAAAGATTACATAAGTATATTCAATAACATAAGTTTAAACATGAATAAGTAAAAAGATAAAAACATAAAAATCATATAAATAACCAAATGGAACTAAATCAGTCTGGATATGGGTTCTAGTTCATCTCGTCAGGTGGGTTCCATTGTTGGTTATAGGTGTTCTGATAGGCTTGATTATAGTCATACCGGTTAAAGGGTGGTCGGATATCGGGGCTGTGTGGCGGAAAATGAGCAGGTCGAGTAGGTACGTAATTATTTGGTACCTGATATGATAGCTGGCTCATGATTTGGTGCTGATGAACTAACCAGCTATCGTGTTGGCGTCGCCTATAATCCTCGTATACTCGCTCGGAGTTCCACTGCTCATACATACTACGTCTGGCCGCGTTCGTCATTGCTTCCTCATCTATACGAACGTGGACGTCAAGAATAGCATCTCGAAAGACATCCCTAATGTCTTCCGCCTCCTCCATTTCCTCGTCTGAGCCTCTCTCTACCTGAGGATGAGATCCCTCATAGGGTACTGCCTGGTTACGTCTACTTTTCAATACCTTAGCACCCACATAAATTTTCAATCCTAAGGGCTAACCTGTTCTCTACAAAGCTGTAATGGACCTCCTTGGTTCCCATCAACACTTAAATACTCTCCAATGAGAGTAACAAAAATACCTCCTCCTATTATACTCCCGTCCTGCATTCCCTCTACCATTTTAGATAAATAAAAAGCAACACAGTAAGGGATATTGACAAAGCTTCTAGGATCCCAAATACACTTTAGGTAGAATAAATCATGTAAGGTAATTTTTTCTTTATTATGACCTCTCTGTGTAATCGAGTTAGCCAAAAATCTATGAATAATACGAAGCTCGGCTCTGTCAATATGTGTATAGGAGTGTCCTCCTGCTCGTGTAAAAACATCAAAATGTGACATACGCCTCCAAATGGCGTCAGTGTCAAAGTTACTATCTACCGTTTCACCATAATGAATCAAATTTGTACAATCGGGTAATAGCAACTCACCAGGAGTATATATCTGTAAGGCCCTGGCCATGTCCAGCATGGACATTCTGTATATCCTACCGCCAAGGATAAACCTAAGAAATCTTCTATCATCTATTCTAACTATATTTGTATCAAGTGATACAGTACTCATCAACTCAACATACCATTCCTTATATACAGGTCTACGAATGGTGAAAAGACGTTCCCAATCTGTAAAAGAAGAACTACCATACCTTTGAACTAAAAGCTGTCTAACACGGTCAGCTAGATGGACCGTTTCCAAAGGGGCCCAATCGATTACCCTTGGCACCTCTACTTTATTGTTACCAATTTGAATTTGTTCCTTTGATATGTCTCGTAATCTCTCCATCTCCTATCAAATCTCAGATTAGGATGCAGAGTGTGCTCAGGAATCGTTGGGAATTCTACTGGCGGCCTCATTGGGAATACTATGAATTCATCAACAAACTGTACCGGATCATAATAAGGTACGTGCTGATCAGGCTGTTGTTGTTGTTCCTGTTGTGGTTCTTATTCGTGTTGCATTTCTGGTTCTGGTTCTGGTGCTGGTCGTCTAGATGATGATGCTCCTGAACCTCCAGTATCGGCTTTCTGCAAAACTGAAAGGACCCGTCCTAATCCACCTGGACGAAGTCATCAACATTTGGTCCCATTGCGATGATCGGCTCCAAGTAATGCCCTTATATTGAGCAAATGCACAGCGGAAGACTTAATTTGTACCTGAGAATAAACATGCTTTAAAGTGTCAACCAAAAGGTTGGTGAGTTCATAGGTTTATCATGACAATCATTTCAATATGTTAATAGACCACAAGATTTCATAATCATAAACATAATACACTCGCAAGTGTATGTAAAGCATTCTAAGTGGTTGAGCACTTGGTAACCATACTTAACATTTAATCAACGTCGCATATTCCCTTTATTATGAAATCTCACTACACCGTACCAAGTGTAGTCACCAAAACGAAGTACTGTGCAACCGTTGAATACTGGTCGTCCAGTCCGGTTGGGGTTGTCAGGCCCGATAGATCTATCAACAGGATTCGCGTTTACAATACCCATGTAAATAGTAGTTACCAAGCTACAGGGAAATATGCCAGTGGTACAACTCAACGTAGAATATATTTTTAAGTACTTGTGTCTATTTTGTAAACATTTATAAAAGCAGCGCATGTATTCTCAGCCCAAAAATATATATTGCAAAAGCAATTAAAAAGGGAGCAAATGAAACTCACTTTTGCCTTGAAGGTATTTAATTCGACTTGGTCTCCGATAGATATCACGAACCTAACCATATATATAATATATCAACATATTTTCTTTTTAAGTAATCGTTACATATATATACTTTTAATACTTTTAATATTTTCTTAGTCCGTAGTTAGCAGTCCGATGTTAGTGGTCCACAATTAGTTGCTTAAATAAAATAAATAAAGACCCCATCGTATTCATATTGATCGGAATTAATCTCGACCCATGGTACCATGTTGTCAAATGACGTGTTGCGTACATAAAGTACCGTGTTGTCAAATGACGTGTTGCGTACAATCATGAGGTCTTATGATTAATCTTCTCGTATTGTTTACGGGTGGTCCTGAAATATATAAAATCAAATCATAAGTAATTATATATAAAATATTATATTAATTAGAAAAGATATGATTAATTTACTTTTTCTCCAAATATTTTCGTAGCTAAACTAGTTTCGGATACCCGATCTTGTTTTAGTCGTAGTTTCTTCATTACAACTCCGTTTTTGTTGGTTCAACTTGCCACTTCCTTGGATCGAGTCAAATTTTAAGAATATGAACTGAAAATACCTTAGTTTATATTCGAAATCATAGGTTATAGGTCAAACTTTGGTGAAACTTATGAAAGTGATCATTTTCCATCATAAAAATAACATTTAATGATCATTTTTCTAAAAATACTTACACTTTGAGTTAAACTATGAAATTTTTATGTGTTAACATATTCATAAGAAATATCATTTTTCCAGAACATGAACTTCCAATTCCAAGTTCAAGATGGTTTTTAATTATCCAACCCAAAACAGCCCCCGGTTGCACTCCGACGACGTAGATTCAGTTTTTAAGATGTTCTTTGTAAAACCAAGTTATATCTTGTTAGGTTAGCATATCATTATGATATATTACAGGTCTTGAAGTGTTTTAAAAGTCAAGTTAGAAGGATCTATTTAGTTTGCGAACAAGTTTGAAATCATTCAAACTATGTTCTTGTTGTTAAAATTTTATACCACAAAATAAGATAGGTATATGAATATGAATTGAATAAGATTATGAACAAGGTTACTACCTCAAGTTACTTGGACAAAGTTACTGCAAAAGATAAGAAATAATCTTGGAATCAAAGAGTGGTGGAGTTAGATCAAAAGGTTGGAAGTAAACTTCTTCAAATGGGTGGTTATTTTGATATGTTCTTGAAAGAGTTTTCTTATGGTGTTTAAGGCTTGTAATTGAAGCTAAATGATGGAGAAAATGCTTGGAGATGATCAAGTATGAAGTTAGGAGTATTTTGAGAAAGAAATGAGGGTGTAGGTATGAGAAAATGGAGTAAATAAATGGTGTTCATTTATAAAAACGTTTTTAGTTTATAAAGAAAGAAAAGGATTCCTAATTTTGTTTTCTTACTAATAATTCATACTACTTGACAAATCCTAGTTACCTTATATCTAGGGCAGTAATAATGTTGATTAGGATGTTGATTTGATATGTATATACCAATAGTAAATACGTATAGAAGTTGGGTATGATACGGGTACATATACCCTAGATATACGTATAGAAATCTTGAGGAAACGGAACGAGAATTCAAATATAGCTATCTTTTGTGAATATACTTATATTGTTTTATGTATTTAAGTCCTTAAAAAGTGATTAAATACATTATAAATACGATACATGTATAAGCATTATAGATTATAAGTATATATATCAAAGAATGTTACGTATAGTTATCGTTTTGAAAACTTAAGTTAGTAGTTTCAAAATATACTTATAACTCATTGTCATTAGTACACAATGAGATGTTAAACCATCCTTAGATCATGTTAAATATATATAAATACATATATATACACAAACGTATAATTATCGT
Organism: Rutidosis leptorrhynchoides; assembly: GCF_046630445.1. Classification (NCBI taxonomy): domain Eukaryota; kingdom Viridiplantae; phylum Streptophyta; class Magnoliopsida; order Asterales; family Asteraceae; genus Rutidosis; species Rutidosis leptorrhynchoides. The sequence continues at coordinate 216,488,758 of NC_092336.1, forward strand.
ATGTTATATAGTTCGTGATATCATCGGTCATATTGGACGGTCAAACGTTGTGTAAAACTCTTTTCAAAAACACAAGTCTCAACAATTTGGATTGCTTATCATGTTGGTATGGTTTAATTTATGTAAATATTAATCTCATAAGTATAATTTGGTCGGAAAATTCCGGGTCATTACAGTACCTACCCGTTAAAGAAATTTCGTCCCCGAAATTTGATAGAGGTTGTTATGGATAACAATAAGAAGGTTTTCATGACAAATATAAGGTGATAATGGAGTTTTATCATCATTGAGTAATGTAGATAAAACGATTCGATTATGCGAAGAATATAAATGAGACTATCGTAAAAGAGTGAGATGAGTAAAATATATTCGTCTTAACCGATGACGTAATTATGATTGATTTTCGGGATTTAAGGGATTTAAAGAGAATCTTACGTAATAAGATTTGGTTCTTTGGTGATTAAGGAAATCAGGATCTTCTTTGATTATATGCAATAATCTGTTTCGATTGCTCTGTCGGATATTTCACTATAAATTCACCCCTTCGTTTCCTTATTTTCCACGACTCACACCTTCTATTCTTTCTCCCTTGATTCTTACTTTAAAGCATTCATCAATATGCTCCATCCAATCCTGATTCTTGATATACTCCTAACTTTTATATCTGTCATTCTTCTTTTTCATCTACCACCAGAAGAATCTATTTACTTCTACAATACTCTTGTGTTTATAGTGTTTCTAATTCTCCCGTGTCTCTATATCGCTATCTGCATCGATATATACGGATTGTAATTTCGGGGTTATTATCGGAGTTTATATTCTTCATTATTTTTCGGAGCTTCATGCTTTCGTTTTCTCTTCCCGACTTCGAGTCAAGCGTAATGGTCCGGAATTCGTAGATATGAAATTCAGAATGAACATAGCTAATGCTCTAAGAAGAAAATGGTAATAGAACGATTTTGATTTGTTAAATTACCAGAATACCCTGGAGAAGACCGAGTCATCCAGAAAAATATTCTCTTGATATGTTTAGAGATTAGATAGAATGTAAGAGTCGTGTAAATGGCACATGATGACGGTACTGTGAATCATCATGCTTCATTAGAAACTCAGCATGACTTACTGTAATATAATGACGTTGATCAAGTGTCATTATATTATACTAATCTATGCTTCAGTTCCCAACACAACTTCAAAACATTCATATTTTAAACTCGAAGGTTTCAGAATTTAGAAACTAACACAGTTTCTTTTATGTTGCAGATATTACGGAGAGATAAATGATCTCAGATAAGAAAGTTGTGAAAATATCGCCAGAAATATGGAGGATATTTATAATAGAACATACGAGAATATCTTAGAATTTCTAATATCAATGGATGATGAAGAAGATTTGTCTGTGAAGGTTTAGAATGAGAAATAAGATGTTTGCTAACGATTTCAGCAGGCATAGAATCATTTAGATTCTTTGAAGGCAAACTTATTCTTTGTGATTTGCCCACGGCTTTCTTCATAGTTTCACATAATCCGCTTTTCGGTACTAAATTTTCTATCGAGCATTCCTAACACTCCTTTCTTTATCATCAAACTTTTGGCCATTAAGATCATCTACAACATGCTGCTTCGTCGGCATTTTCAAAGTTAACTGATCTGGGTCATCGGTTATCAAACCGAGGTAGTTTCAGGAGAATTGTGTTTTTAGAATGATTAATCGCTGATGGTAATATTGTGGAATATAAAAGGTTCCCAGTAACAATAAAGAGTACGCATATATATCGCGGTTATAATAAAGTTGTTTCGGATGAAAAGTCGGAGTTGACTTGCTGGAGCTATGACAAAATTAGCTACTTTGAAAAGGGATTGCAAAACGATCTTCGGTAATAACAATGTCAAAGGAACTAGAACAGATACGTGTCAAACGTTTACTCAGTTTCCGAGGGTTTTTCAGGTGCATAACTATATGCATCAATCTTTTCTTCCGCAGATGAAGTGCGGTTGGTTTATCCTCTCGATTGAGGTGTTTTTAAGAATCATGATATATTTGAACGCTGATTGTAATCGTCGAGATACAATGAGGTTTAAGATGAAATCAAGTGGCAATCTTGAAGAAATGTTTAGTTTCATATGTTATAATCAATATTTTAATCCATTTTAATTGTCCAATGTCATTAGTCCACAGTCGATAGTCCACAGTAACAGTCCAATAATTCATATATAGTTTAATATATAATATACGAATTAATTAATACGTTTCGTGACCCGTATACGTCTCAGACTCGATCACAACTCAAACTATATATATTATTGTAGAATCAACCTCAACCCTGTATAGAGAACTCGATCATTACTGCATATAGAGTGTCTATGGTGATTCTAAATAATATATATAGATGCGTCGATATGATATGTCAAAACATTGTATACGTGTCCCGATATTTAAAGTGCGTAAAATAATTACAGAAATTAAATGACGATAAATAAAAGTGCGATAATTAAATTGCGATAAATAAACTGCGATAAATAAAATGTAATCAGTTAGCTAGGAACAGTTAGCGTGGATTCTTAACAAAATTTTTCATAGTTAATTTGTTTGTTTCTAACAGATTTTATTTTGTCATATGTTTTTTTCATATGCCACTTGTTGGATTCTGGGAAGTCAAAATCCAAATATGAAATTGAATGAAAATGATTATTCTGTGGTGAACGGATACATATATCGGTGGTTGTAAGTAGGATAGTAAATGACTGTTGAATCAGCTTCGACGAATGTACAGTGTAACTTATTAAGATGAAATCTAATTATTCCTCGGGTATTACCTACCCGTTAAAAAAAAATTTCACCATTAATATTTTGTACAAAAGAACTTTTAATTACAATCTTTATGAAAACATATATACATATATATTTTCTTCAGATGAAATCATGAATTTAATGAGTTAATATGATATTAATCTCATTTGCTTTTCGGTTTGAGCTAGAATAAGAAATCTCTAAAACTTTTTGAAACCACATATTCTTCGCAGAATATCAATGAAGTTATGGATCAATACTTCATCGTTCATTATTGTTGGTACTCCTTGGTATCTATGGCGCGTATGATGTTGATGTTTGTGGGACAGATTATGATGTCGAGACGTGTGATGCGGATGTTGTTTGTTAGTGGTGATGATGGTATTGTTGATGTTATTGATGGTGGTGCTGATTATGCTGCTGGTGCTGCTGCTGGTGTTTGCAACCTTCGCACCATGTTCTCCAAAGCCGTCACGCGAGCGCGAAGTTCGTTAACTTCTGCTAGTACACCAGGATGATTGGCGGTTGGAGCGAGTGAATGAACAAGATTTGTAATATGGGATAGTATATAATCGTGATGAGATACTCTAGAAATGAGAGAGAAAATGGTGTTTCGAATAGGTTCGCCGGTAAGTGCTTCAGGTTCATCGCCAAGAGGGCAATTTGGTGGATGGAATGGATCACCTTCTTCTTGTCTCCAGTGATTTAGTATATTACGAACCCATCCCCAATTCATCCAGAATAGATGATGGGAAATTGGTTGATCCATTCCGGTGACGCTGCTTTCGGAGCCCGAATGGAAATCCATATCGGCATAACTGTCAGAATCTGAAGAATTCGAACTAGATGCGGAATCCATCTTGTATAATGGGGAAAATGAATTTTTGGTATGAAATAGATTATAGGAGTTAGATTTGGTACTCTTCAATACATAATTTACATATGTATATATAATACCAAAATCTCGTAAATTACGGAGAATCTTTGAAAAGATATCAGTCAAAGTTCGCAATAACAGATATGCTAAGATAAGAATTTGTCTATACACTATCAATGCAGTAAATACAGTAAAACGTGTCTAGACTTATGAATGATAAGCAGGTAATTTCCTAAGGATGATAAGCAGATGATTTCCGACTAGAAATGATAAGCAAAACTTTTGACATGTAGACACGGTCGAAGTCCAGACTCATTAATGCATCCTAACAACTACTAGTTAGACACACTAATGCAAGACCTGGTTCGCTACGACCACCGCTCTGATACCAACTGAAAGGACCCGTCCTAATCCACCTGGACGAAGTCATCAACATTTGGTCCCATTGCGATGATCGGCTCCAAGTAATGCCCTTATATTGAGCAAATGCACAGCGGAAGACTTAATTCGTACCTGAGAATAAACATGCTTTAAAGTGTCAACCAAAAGGTTGGTGAGTTCATAGGTTTATCATGACAATCATTTCAATATGTTAATAGACCACAAGATTTCATAATCATAAACATAATACACTCGCAAGTGTATGTAAAGCATTCTAAGTGGTTGAGCACTTGGTAACCATACTTAACATTTAATCAACGTCGCATATTCCCTTTATTATGAAATCTCACTACACCGTACCAAGTGTAGTCACCAAAACGAAGTACTGTGCAACCGTTGAATACTGGTCGTCCAGTCCGGTTGGGGTTGTCAGGCCTGATAGATCTATCAACAGGATTCGCGTTTACAATACCCATGTAAATAGTAGTTACCAAGCTACAGGGAAATATGCCAGTGGTACAACTCAACGTAGAATATATTTTTAAGTACTTGTGTCTATTTTGTAAACATTTATAAAAGCAGCGCATGTATTCTCAGCCCAAAAATATATATTGCAAAAGCAATTAAAAAGGGAGCAAATGAAACTCACTTTTGCCTTGAAGGTATTTAATTCGACTTGGTCTCCGATAGATATCACGAACCTAACCATATATATAATATATCAACATATTTTCTTTTTAAGTAATCGTTACATATATATACTTTTAATATTTTCTTAGTCCGTAGTTAGTAGTCCGATGTTAGTGGTCCACAATTAGTTGCTTAAATAAAATAAATAAAGACCCCATCGTATTCATATTGATCAGAATTAATCTCGACCCATGGTACCATGTTGTCAAATGACGTGTTGCGTACATAAAGTACCGTGTTGTCAAATGACGTGTTGCGTACAATCATGAGGTCTTATGATTAATCTTCTCGTGTTGTTTACGGGTGGTCCTGAAATATATAAAATCAAATCATAAGTAATTATATATAAAATATTATATTAATTAGAAAAGATATGATTAATTTACTTTTTCTCCAAATATTTTCGTAGCTAAACTAGCTTCGGATACCCGATCTTGTTTTAGTCGTAGTTTCTTCATTACAACTCCGTTTTTGTTGGTTCAACTTGCCACTTCCTTGGATCGAGTCAAATTTTAATAATATGAACTGAAAATACCTTAGTTTATATTCGAAATCATAGGTTATAGGTCAAACTTTGGTGAAACTTATGAAAGTGATCATTTTCCATCATAAAAATAACATTTAATGATCATTTTTCTAAAAATACTTACACTTTGAGTTAAACCATGAAATTTTTATGTGTTAACATATTCATAAGAAATATCATTTTTCCAGAACATGAACTTCCAATTCCAAGTTCAAGATGGTTTTTAATTATCCAACCCAAAACAGCCCCCGGTTGCACTCCGACGACGTAGATTCAGTTTTTAAGATGTTCTTTGTAAAACCAAGTTATATCTTGTTAGGTTAGCATATCATTATGATATATTACAGGTCTTGAAGTGTTTTAAAAGTCAAGTTAGAAGGATCTATTTAGTTTGCAAATAAGTTTGAAATCATTCTAACTATGTTCTTGTTGTTAAAATTTTATACCACAAAATAAGATAGCTATATGAATATGAATTGAATAAGATTATGAACAAGGTTACTACCTCAAGTTACTTGGACAAAGTTACTGCAAAAGATAAGAAATAATCTTGGAATCAAAGAGTGGTGGAGTTAGATCAAAAGGTTGGAAGTAAACTTCTTCAAATGGGTGGTTATTTTGATATGTTCTTGAAAGAGTTTTCTTATGGTGTTTAAGGCTTGTAATTGAAGCTAAATGATGGAGAAAATGCTTGGAGATGATCAAGTATGAAGTTAGGAGTATTTTGAGAAAGAAATGAGGGTGTAGGTATGAAAAAATGGAGTAAAGAAATGGTGTTCATTTATAAAAACGTTTTTAGTTTATAAAGAAAGAAAAGGATTCCTAATTTTGTTTTCTTACTAATAATTCATACTACTTGACAAATCCTAGTTACCTCATATCTAGGGCAGTAATAATGTTGATTAGGATGTTGATTTGATGTGTATATACCAATAGTAAATATGTATAGAAGCTGGGTATGATACGGGAACATATACCCTAGATATACGTATAGAAATCAAGAGGAAACGGAACGAGAATTCAAATATAGCTATCTTTTATGAATATACTTATATTGTTTTATGTATTTAAGTCCTTAAAAGTGATTAAATACATTATATATATGATACATGTATAAGCATTATAGATTATAAGTATATATATCAAAGAATGTTACGTATAGTTATCGTTTTGAAAACTTAAGTTAGTAGTTTCAAAATATACTTATAACTCATTGTCATTAGTACACAATGAGATGTTAAACCATCCTTAGATCATGTTAAATATATATAAATACATATATATACACAAACGTATAATTATCGTATGTTATATAGTTCGTGATATCATCGGTCATATTGGACGGTCAAACGTTGTGTAAAACTCTTTTCAAAAACACAAGTCTCAACAATTTGGATTGCTTATCATGTTGGTATGGTTTAATTTATGTAAATATTAATCTCATAAGTATAATTTGGTCAGAAAATTCCGGGTCATTACAAAAACACATTAAACACAAAATTTGTGCATCCAGATATGCATTAGTGTTAGCAAAATAACAATTTAAAACAATCACTATAACATGTTAAATCAAAATTAAACTTATACACATTTTCACAATTTTTCACAATTCTACACTTTTCAAATAAGCAAATATGAGAATGTATACAAAGTTCATAAGCTTTTAACTCAAATAACATGTCAAAATATTCATTACTAATAATTAAACAAGTCTCAATTGGCAAATATATCAAATTAATCAAGTTCATGAATTTTGGACTTAAAAAGTCCACTTTAATCTCCAAAAATCATGTTTAGGATCAATGTTTGGATCATTTAACTATCTAAACATGTTACACTACTCAATTTAGCAATAATTCATGACAAAAATTGACCATAACCTGTTTATATCAAAAAGCCCCAAATTGCTCAAGAACACAAACCCTAGATTTCTAAAAAATTTGAAGTTTTTGGCTTCAAATCATGTTAAATAGCATCAATCTAGGTTATACATGCATAAAATACTAATAATTTAACACTAATTACACTAGAAATTAACAAAATTGCATTAGGTAAAAAATTGGAATTTATCACAAAAACTAGCAAATTTATAAGTTTAGGAGTGTAATTTTTACTATTTTGCTGAAGAATGAGAATCTAGACATGATTAGAGCAAGAAAAATGACGAATTACGGTGGAAAATTGCGAATTTTAGAGGTGATTTTGGGGTTGGTTCGTATGTGTTGTGTGTTTTGTGTGTTGAAGAACAGAACAGGCGACTGCTTGTATCAGGCCTGATTTTACTCCCCATGCGATCGTATGGAAACAAAGGCCTAACTCCATGCGATCGCATGGAGCCCCGGGTACAGTACTTTTGCATTTTTTATTTTTTTTATATAAAACCTTATACTTTATAAAACTTATAATTAATTAAATTCTAAAAATTTTGTTTTCCTTTAGGAGCAAGGGTGTTTCGGATCGTTGTCCTAGTCCGTCCCTCGACAAAAATTTAAAATTTGTCAATTTAAAGCGCGGTTTTAAAAGTAAAGATTTTTGGATTTTTTAATGTTTTTGGCATACTTTAATTCAATAAGATTAAAAATAATGATAATAAAAGCTCTCGTCCCTCCCTCGGGTAAAGCAATTTCAGTTCAACGACCTAGTCTTCAACTCACGACGAATTTTAAAAATCATATTTTTAACTTAGCGAAATAAAGTAAATTTTTGTTTTTAAATTCACACCAAACTTAAATTTAAAATATGCATAAAATTAAAAATTCACACCAAACTTAAATAAAAATTCATATTATAAATTCACACCAAACTTATATTATATTTTTGTTTTTATACATACAAAATTATATTAAAAAGATTAATTTTTCAAATATTTACAATTTTAAATATATTGATTTTACAAAGTTCAAAATATTAATTTAATATTTATATATTAATTTTAAAAACATGGTAAAAAAATAAAATTAAAAATCTTTTTGGCTTTTATCCCACTTTAATCAATCAAATATTATCAAAAATATGTGCCCCTCTTTTCGGTAAATTAATTTCAGTTCCATGACCTAATTTAACTCATGACGAATTTTTGAAATATTTTGGGTTGATTGATTAAAGATATTTATACCTTAAGAATAAACGTTAAATTTCGCAGTGATGTAATAAATTTTTATATGATATCAATAATTTCGGTCGCCAAACCTAATTTTATTCAATACCAATTTAATACTTTATAGCGAATAAATTAGCGTTTATTATCAAAAGGTTAAAAATAAAAATAAAAAAAATAAAAACTGTACAGACTTACCTGTGAGATAGTATTCTTAGTTATATGATCTATCTCATTCATAAGATAGTCGGTTTAATTGGTTTTCCATAGCTACATAGGCGTAACCTCGAGCATTCAGTGTTTTTTCTTCTAAACATATGAACGGTCCGTCTCTGCATAAAGTAACAAATTTGGTGTTTGAATAGGTTTGATTATTTGAACATTTACCTCCATGTGACCATTTTCCGCATTTGTGACATCTTTCTAGGTGTCGTGCTCTTCTTTTCGCTGCAAATTTTGATTTTCCTTTACTAAATTGTAACTTATTATCTTCGCATCTTTATTCTTTTCTTACTCCATCCAATCTTTCTCTGATTACTGATACTATTTCACTCGGAAGTGTGTCATTATTACGTTTAGTGATCAAGGCGTGTAGCATTAGACCATGGTTTAGTTCACAGGCAGTCTTCATTTCCTAAAAAAAAATAAAAATTCAGAATGGGGGAGAAGACTAGTTCTTTAGGGTCTGCTAGGGAAAGACCATTCGGGTTCCATTTTAGAGAACTACACGAAAACAGACAATCTAACTCTAACAGAAATACATAAAATCCTTAAAAGACTTGATTCTCCCCACACTTAGTTAGCTGTGGTATCAAAATTGTGATTAACTTCGTTGTCGACTTCCATCGGACTATCTATGTAATGTTTAACTCTGTAACCATTAACTTTAAATTCAATTCCATTTGAATTTATTAATTCTATCGTTCCGTATGGGAAAACTCTTTTGACTATGAATGGTCCAGACCATCTTGATTTCAATTTTCCAGGAAATAGCTTGAATCGTGAATTGAAAAGAAGAACTCTATCTCCTTCTTTAAATTCTTTTGAACTTCTGATTCTTTTATCATGCCATTTCTTCGTTCTTTCTTTATAGATTAACGAATTTTCGTATGCTTCATATCTTAATTCTTCTAATTCGTTTAGTTGACTTAATCGTAGACGTCCAGCTTCATGTAAATCAAGATTACATATCTTCAAAGCCCAAAATGCTTTGTGTTCAATTTCTACTGGAAGATGACATGCTTTTCCGTAGACGAGTTTAAAAGGTGTGGTTCCAATTGGAGTTTTGTAGGCTGTTCTAAAAGCCCAGAGTGCATCCTCTAATTTAATGGACCATTCCTTCGGATTTGATCCTACGGTTTTCTCTAGAATACGTTTTAAAGCTCGGTTGGTATTTTCAACTTGTCCACTTGTTTGTGGATGATATGCGGTAGAGATTTTATGAGTTACTCCATATCTTTTGAGAACTTTCTCAAGTTGATTATTACAGAAATGAGTACCCCGATCACTTATTAAAGCTTTCGGTGTTCCAAACCTTGCAAAAAGACGTTTTAAAAAGTTGACTACAACTCGTGCATCGTTAGTTGGGAGAGCTTGTGCTTCCGCCCATTTAGATACATAATCAATGGCTACGAGAATATAGAGATTATTATGAGATTTTGGAAATGGACCCATAAAGTCAATACCCCAAATGTCAAATACTTCACATACTTGGATTACATTTTGTGGCATTTCATCACGTTGACTTATTTTTCCGGCCCTTTGACAAGCATCACAGGATTTGCAAAGAAGGTGTGCGTCTTTGTAAATTGTAGGCCAATAGAATCCAGCATCATAAACTTTTCTTGCTGTTAGTTGAGGCCCATAGTGCCCTCCTGTTGGTCCTGTGTGACAATGGTTTAAAATTTTACTAGCTTCATCTCCGAATACACATCGGCGTATTATTCCATCGGGACAACTTTTAAACAGATGTGGATCTTCCCAAAAATAGTGTTTTATATCACTGAAGAATTTCTTTCGTTTTTTGTACGATAATCATTTTTTAAAGGAATCTACATACTAAGTAGTTTGCATAGTCTGCAAACCATGGTATTTCATTATAATCTATCTTCAATAGATATTCATCAGGAAAGTTGTCTTGTATGGCCGATTCATTTAAAACTTCTAATTCAGGATTTTCAAGATGAGAAAGATGATCAGCGGCGAGATTTTATGCTCCTCTTTTATCTCGGATTTCAATATCGAATTCTTGTAAGAGTAAGATCCAACGGATTAATCTTGGTTTGGCATCTTGTTTCGAAAATAGGTATCTAAGAGCAGAATGGTCGGTATAGACCACCGTGTTTGTTAAAACGAGATATGAACGAAATTTGTCAAAAGCAAAGACAATAGCAAGGAGTTCTTTTTCAGTAGTTGTATAATTTGTTTGTGCTCCTTGTAACGTCTTACTAGCATAATATATAGGTTGAAATCGTTTTTCAATCCATTGTCCTAAAACGGCTCCCATTGCAAAATCACTTGCATCGCACATTAGTTCAAACGGTAGATTCCAATTTGGTGTTATCATGATCGGCGCATTAGTGAGTTCTTTTTAAGAATATTAAAAGATTTGATACATTCATCTGAAAAGATGAATGGTGTATCCTTTTCTAGGAGTTTATTCATAGGAGTGGCAATTTTAGAAAAATCTTTTATGAAACGTCGGTAAAAACCGGCATGCCCTAGAAAACTCCTAACTCCTCTAACATTGGTGGGATGTGGAAGTTTAGCAATTACATCTACTTTAGCTCTATCCACTTCAATTCCTTCTTTTGAAATTTTATGTCCAAGAACGATGCCTTCTTTAACCTTGAAATGGCATTTCTCCCATTTAAGTACTAGATTTGATTGTTCGCATCTAATAAGCATTCATTCCAGATTAACTAGACATGATTCAAATGTATCACTGAAGACTGAAAAGTCATCCATGAAAACTTCCATGCATTCTTCTATCATGTCGTGAAAAATCGCCATCATGCACCTTTGAAAGGTTGCAGGGGCGTTGCAAAGTCCAAATGGCATGCGTTTGTAAGCAAAAGTACCATAAGGGCACGTGAATGTGGTTTTTTCTTGATCTTCGGGTGCTATTGGAATTTGAAAGTATCCAGAAAATCCATCAAGAAAACAATAATAACTATTTCCGGCTAATCTTTCCAACATTTGATCAATGAAAGGTAAGTGAAAGTGATCTTTTCTGGTGGCGTCATTTAATTTTCTATAATCAATACATACACGCCATCCTGTTACAGTCCTTGTAGGAATAAGCTCATTTTTTTCATTTGTAATGACAGTCATGCCACCCTTCTTAGGCACGCATTGAACTGGGCTTACCCATGGACTATCAGAGATTGGATAAATTAAACCTGCATCTAGCAGTTTAATAATTTCTTTTTTAACTACATCTTGCATATTCGGATTTAGTCTTCATTGGCGTTGCACATACGTTTTATGACCTTCTTCCATAAGGATTTTATGTGTGCAATACGAAGGACTTATTCCTTTAATATCATGAATCTTCCATGCAATGGCTGGTTTATGAGCTTTCAACACAGAAATGAGTTGAGATTTTTCATTTTCAGTAAGAGAAGATGATATTATTACAGGTAATTCAGATTCACCATGTAAATAAGCGTATTCCAAATGGTTTGGAAGTGGCTTTAACTCTAATGTTGGAGGTTCTTCTATCGATGATTTATATCGATATCTGTCTTCTTCTTTTAGCATTTGAATTTCTTATGTTGTTGGTTCATATCCATTAGCTATTAGTGTAGCTAACATTTCAGCTTCATCAATTGGTTCATTACCTTCTCCTAAAGAACATTCTCCTGTTCCTTGTAATTCTGGAAATTCTTCTAATAATTCTGCATGTGAATCTATAGTTTGAATATAATAACATGTATCATCTGCAGATTGCGGTTGTTGCATTGCTCTATCAACTGAAAAGGTAACACTCTCGTCCTCTATACTTAGGTTCAATTTCTTACCGAACACGTCTATCATTGCTTTAGCCGTGTTTAAGAATGGTCTTCCTAATATGAGAGGAACTTGAGAATCTTCTTCCATGTCCAGAACAACAAAATCTACTGGAAATACTAAAGTACCAACTTTAACTAGCATATTCTCCATTATCCCTCTAGGATATTTTATTGATCGATCGGCTAGTTGTATGCTTATTTTTGTTGGTTTCAATTCTCCAAGGTCTAGTTTAGTGTATAGTGAAAACGGCATTAAATTTATACTAGCACCTAAGTCTGCCAATGCTTCTATTGAACTAAGACTACCCAGAAAACATGGAATTGTGAAACTTCCTGGATCAGATAGTTTTTCTGGTATCTTATTCAACAGCACTGCTGAACAATTAGCATTCATAGTAACAGCCGAGAGTTCTTCCATTTTCTTTCTATTCGAGATTAGATCTTTCAGAAATTTAGCATATCTAGGCATTCTTGAAATCACATCAATGAAAGGAAGATTTACATTTATCTGTTTAAACATATCCAAGAATTTGGATTGCTCGGCTTCAAGTTTCTCTTTTTTCATTTTACTTGGGTAAGGAAGTGGTGGTTGGTATAGTTTAACATAAGGTTTATCCTTAGCTGTGTTATCTTCATTAACCTTTTCAACTACCGGTTCTTTTTCCTTATCTTGTTCAGGTTGTGGTTCTTGTGAAGTAGGAATAGCTTCATCAGAAGTTACAGGTATTTCAGGTGGTTTAAGTGTTGTACCACTTCTTGTGGTAATGGCTTTAGCTGTTTCATTCCGGGGGTTAGCATTTGTATCACTAGGTAGACTTCCCGATTTTCTTTCACCTATTAACCTTGCTAGGTTACTTACTTCTTGTTCCAAGTTTTGAATAGAAGCTTGTTGATTTCTAAATGCTTGAGCATTTTGTTCATTGGTTTGTTTTTGAGATGTGAAAACTGCGTTTGAGTTTCAACTAGCTTCGTCATCATATCTTCTAAATTCGGCTTTTTATCATCGGTTTGTGGTGGTTTGTTTTGAAAATTAGGTCTTTGCTGATTGTAAGTATTATTGGATACTTGTTGATTGTTAGGACCTTGTTGGTTGTTGTATGGAATATTTCGGTTATAATTCTGATTTTGATTGTAAATTGGTCTTGGCGGTTGATAATTATTCTGATAATTATTTCCAAGCCTTTGGTTTATGTATGAAATATTCTCTCTTTGTTCCATTGTTAATTCAATACTAAGACAATCTTTTGTCAAATGTGGTCCTCCACACTGCTCACAACTAATTCGTATTGAGTGGATATCTTTAGTCATCTTTTCCATTCGTCTCTCGACAGCATCTATCTTTGCAGAAATGGAATCTAAGTCATGGCTTGAATCGGCTCTAGCTGCTTTAGATGATCTAACGATATCTTTTTCTTGGTGCCACTCATGTGAGTGGGAAGCAGTGTTATCAATAATTTTGTAAGCATCAGTTTCGGTTTTCTTCATAATGGAACCACCAGCTGCAATATCTATGTCTTTTTTTGTAGTGATGTCGCATCCTTGGTAGAATATTTGTACTATTTGACAGGTATCTAAACCATGTTGCGGACACCCTCTTAATAACTTTCCAAATCTTGTCCACGCCTCATATAGAGTTTCATTTGGCTTCTGTGTGAACGTAACAATTTCTCCTTGAAGTCTTACGGCTTTAGATGCCGGAAAGAATTGTTTAAGAAATTTTTCAACTAAAACGTCCCATGTATCGATCGCCCCTTCAGGTAACGATTCCAACCAATCTTTGGCTTCTCCCTTTAAAGTCCAGGGAAATAACATGAGATATATCTGTTCATCCTCAACTTCTCTTATTTTAAATAGTGTGCAGATCCTATTAAAGGTACGAAGATGTTCATTTGGATCTTCCTTCGGCGCACCACTAAATTGGCATTGATTAGTTACCATATGTAGAATTTGTCCTTTGATTTCATAATCTGGCGCATTAATGTCTGGATGAGTAATTGTGTGACCTTGGCCAGTGCGTTTAGCTCTCATTCGGTCTTCCATACTTAAAGGTTCCAGATTTTCCATGATTGAATTTGTTGAATCTGAATCACTAGAGGATTCTGATTTAATGGTTCGTTCCTCAACAATCTCTGTTTGAATGATTGATGGTTCCGGAGGAAAATTTAATGGTTCAGGATCTATGAATTGTCCCTGAATATTATCCGGATTCTCAATTGTGAGGTCGGGTTCAAAAAATGGATTATCGGAAATTTGAATTGGAGTACTTGATCGACTGGATGATGATTCTAAAGGAAAATCAACGGCGATAATATTTGCTAGATGTCTTGATCTAGTTACAAGTAGTGAACGTACAAAAGGTGGTGAACGTCTTGCTCGGTGCATTCACTGAATATCCTATTAGTTTTTAAAAGGAAAGAAAAAATTATATAAGTTATCCAATTAATAGACTTTTCTGATTTTGCCCACGTTTCGAATAGCCAAAAGATGCAGCAGAGGGGCAGGATTCGTTTGGTCTCAATATAATTGAGGACTGTTTGGCTCCAATAACCCGGTCCACATACAAATCCAACTATTACTACGAACCAGAAAATTTTGATGTCTATCAATTTAACCACTTAAAATAAATTTTCGTAATTTTAAGAAGTATAGATAAGAAGTAGAAAAAATTCTAAGTCCTAAAAACTAGAATGACGAGAAATAAGAAAGAAAAAGAGCGCGTCGAAAAAGAAAAGATCGAAAAATAAAAGGCGTCGAAAAATAAGAAAGAGAAAAAAAAATGACTATAAAACTTAAAAAAAAAATTCCACTAACCCAACCTTATTACTATCACTAACTTAAAATTATAATCGCAAATTGAGATTACTAATTGGAATGATAATTGATACATAGGTAAAAGGCGTCTAAAAATATTAAAGCTTACAGGAAAAACTATATCCCAAATGGCAATATCTCAAAAAGGTAAAAAAAACGTCGCAGAATTCTAAAGCACTTAAATCTTAGTCTAAAGAAAAAGCACTTAAGGAATTTTACGGCAAAGCCTAAAAATCTAGAAATAAAAATAACTATGGCAAAAACTATGAATTAAAAATAAATACGAGCGAAAAATACAAAAATTACGCTAAAAACAATTAAAAAGGAACAAAATATAAAAATATACTAAAAGTGTAAAAATTACAATTTTTATAAAAATATTATTTTTATATTATTTATTTAATAAAACTATTAATTTTATAATTTAATTAAACTAATTAAACTAAATAACACAAATTAAATATAAAACTAAAACTAAATAATAATAAAAAACAACCCTAATAGGGTTTGAAGTTAAATAATAATAATTATTATCCGTAATAAATGTTGTACGAGAATCAGATGTGGCGTGTCAGAAGGGCTCATGTGATCGCATGAGTCCTATGTTACCCAGCCATGCGATCGCATGGGCTAGGGTTTCGGGCCACAGAGTGGGCTGCTACAGTACTGGACTCGAGTGTTTTTTTTTTTTTTTGCTGTGTTGAATTTTCTGTTTTATATATTTATGTAATATATTTATATAAATTAAATAAAACTTATATTTTTATAAAATAAAGATAAATAAACTTTTATAGAACTTAAATATTTAACAAACTCTTAAAAATATTTATATTTTTGTTTTCTTTTTATATTTTCGAATATATTAAAACGTATTTTTACAAAAGCGTAAATTTTTTTTTTTATATTAGCGTTGCGCTTCCGGCTTTTAAGCTAGATGGTTCCCCGGCAGCGGCGCCAAAAATACTTGATGTTATGCGAGGTGTATATAAAATAGCTTAAATTTTACTAGGAGATACTATTAAATACGATACAATTTTACACAAGATATTTATTTATTTATAGAATGGATATACTTAAACCTTGCTACAACACTTATAGGCAGTGTACCTAATCGTATAGTAGTGTAGTTTTTAGTAAGTCCAGTTCGTTCCACAGGGAAAATCTTTTAATCAAAGCTTAACGCTATATTAGTTTAATTTATAAAAATACGACTATATATATAAGTAATATTATTATTTTAAAGGGGGGTTTTTACCGTTTAATGACCGGTTTGTCGATTTTAAAACTTTAGTCGCAGTTAAAACAAAATGTAAAATATTAAATAAATAAAAGACTTAATTTAAAGCGTAAAGTAAATAACGATAATGAAATTGCGATAAATAAAAGTGCGATAAAATAAACTTGCGATAATTAAAAAGTACGATAATTAAAAGTGCAATTAAATACAATAACAATAAATAAAAGTGCTATAATTAGAAGTGCAATTAAATATAAAATAAAGGAAATTAAATATGAAATAAAAGAATTATGCTTATTTAAACTTCCGTAATCATGATGTTTGACGTGTTGATTTTAGTTTTATGCCCATGGGTTAATTGTTCTTTGTCCTGGATTATTTAATATGTCCGTCTGGTTTTTGTCCATAACAGTCCATCAGTCATAAATATAAAGTGCGAGTGTCCTCGTCAAATTATCCTTATACCCGAAGTTAAATATTCCAACTAATTGGGGACTTAAACTGTAACAAGATTTTAATACTTTGTTTAATAATTACACCAAGATGTCGACTGAGTGTAATCCAAGGTTTTAATACTTTGTTATCAATTATGCCAAGTGTCCTTGTACATAATTTCACCCCTGTTTTAATCATTCTAGTGGCTATTAATCCATTCCCGTGTCCGGTTAAATGAACGATTATTCGTACATATAAATACCCCGCCCATCGTGTCCGATTGAGTGTATATGGTTATTTATAGGGACGTACAATTGTAAATCTTTATATTAACATTAACAAACTATCATTTAGTTAAACAAATATAAAGCCCATTAATAGCCCATAGTCTAATTTTCACAAGTGTCGTTCTTTTGTCCAAACCCTAATTATGGTACAAAGCCCAATTACCCAATTTTAATAATTAGCCCAACATCGTGATTACTTCGGATTAAATAAGCATAATAATAACTTAGCTACGAGACATTAATGTAAAAAGGTTGAACATAACTTACAATGATTAAAAATAGCGTAGCGTTACACGGACAGAATTTCGACTTACACCCTTACAACATTCGCTAACATACCCTTATTATTAGAATTAAAATTAAAATTAAAATTAAAATATAAATATAAATATATACTACGTATATAGATAGAGAGACTGATATTATGGATAGAAAAATGGTGCACCAAAGCTCGATTTTTATAGGCCTGTGATCTGGAAAAGGGGCTCATGCGATCGCATGGATTTATGCCTTCCAGGCCATGCGATCGCATGGCCAGCTGGGGAGGCTCACATTTGGTTGTTTTCTTCTGCCGACGGTTTTATAATATAATATAATATATATATTAATTTTAATAATTAATTATATATTATATTATATTCATGTGCATAGTTGACTTGTAATTTTTGGTCCGTTGCGTCGAGCGTTGAGAGTTGACTCTGGTCCCGGTTCCGGATTTTCGAACGTCCTTGCGTACAATTTAATATCTTGTACTTTGCGTTTTGAATCTTGTACTCTTGTAATTTCGAGACGTTTCTTATCAATAATTGGAACCTCTTTGATTGTATTTTATTCTTTTGAGCTTTTTGGTCGTTTGCGTCTTTAATTCTTCGAATCTGTCTTTTGTCTTCACATTTTATTATTTAAATGAATATCACTTGTAAATAGAACAATTGCAACTAAAAGCTTGTCTTTCTTGAGGGATAATGCTATGAAATATATGTTCGTTTTTAGCATTATCACATAGCCTTAACCTTATCTTCAGAATCAAAACTAACAGATTTTACCGAACGAGAAATATCTAAGTCTTGGTGCCATTCGTGGGTATGAGCAGCCAACTTAGTAATTAAAGTTTTAGCTTCTTCGGCAGTTTTGCTCATAATGTTTCCTCCAGCAGATGTATCAATCTCTCTTCTTGTAGCAATATCACAACCCTTATAGAAAGTAGTTACCCTTTTAAACTTATCCAAACCATGTTGTAGACAACCTCTAAGCATTTGGCCAAATCGAACCCAAGCAGAATAAAGAGACTCATTAGTTTTCTGACGGAAATTAGCAATTTCAGTTTGAAGGGTGACAGTTTTAGACTCAGGAAAGAATCGAGTGAGAAACTTTTCAACCATCGTATCCCAACTAGTAATATCTCCTTCAGGTAACGAGTTCAACCATTCCCTAGATTCATCTTTTAGTGACCATGGGAAGAGACGAAGATAAATAATATTACTTTCCACATTATTAATGTTAAACAGATTACAAATATCTTTAAAACTCCGAATGTGGGCATTAGCATCTTCCTTCTTCGTACCCCTAAATTGATTATCTTTAAGCAAATGAAAAATAGGACCCTTAATATTAAAATTTTCTTTTATTTCGGGCTGAGTAATAGCATGACCTAATCCTTCCCGACCAGCTTTCATTAACGCTTCGATTTGAATCAATCATTTTAATTTCTGAACCAAAAAGAGATCCCAAATTAGAATCAGGACTAGACGGAGGGCTAGATAATGAATCATCACTAGAAGTAGTTCCTTCTTGGAAATCTAATTTCTTAACAATTTTCAAATCCTTAGAAAGTTTAAATAATATATCAGAATTTGACAACGTTCTTTGTAAGACCGGTTTCTTGGACCGAGTAATCATGTGATCTAAAATCATGAAAAGAAATGTTTTAGGAGAAAATATTTTAAGCCTTAAAGGATTTATGTATTTAAGTTTTCGGTTTATTCTAATATTTAAGAAATATCTTAGGATATAAGTAAATTTTAAATTAATAAATATCTTAAATATTAAGGACATAATTAATAATATAAATATTAAATAACAACTTTTATCGCATAACAACGAATAATCAAACATACACGGCCTATTGAATCTTTCAATACTTAAGTGATCCGTCAGCGTCTAGGTTCGAGCAGGAGCCTTTAAATCGGAACCCCAACAACCCTCCCCTAAAGGAAGACAGTCATCACCTGTTTTCAAGAAATATCAATAACCAAAGTATATCCAATTTCCGTATTTACCGCGCTACACTTCCCCGGCAGCGGCGCCAAAAAGTTGATGTGTTTAAAGTGTGTGCAGTAGTGCTTAGCTTAATCTTCAACTTTTAAATTTATAAAACCTTTTATTATTACACTTTAACACCCTAACGAGCAACAAAACCCTATCAGAGATAGTAATTTAGGTTATCGTCCCAAGGAAGTGTTAGGTATGGATAAGAGTTGTTTTATTATTTAATTCTTATTAAAGAATTAAAGATATATTTTTATGTCTTTTATGGGATAGATTTATCTCTTAGGAAAGAGTTTGCTTTTAAAGATAAACAAAACAAAACAAGGAATTGAAGATTCAAAATAAAATACAAGTAAAATACAAGTAAAGATACAAGTGATTACATGGACAATTAATTCATATGTGAATCATATTAGATAAGTTTCATAACTTATATTAACACAAAGTAGAATAATAATCATAGACCAATTATTATCCCTTAATAGGTTAAACTAAGTGTTGCATATCAATCAATAGGTAGGACTTAAAGCATATGCTAGATATGTGATGTGCATAACTAACATCTTAATTCTTCATGTTCAATTCAATTACATGATATATACCAATCTTGTGATGAGGATCAATATGCAAATAGACTGAAAAATTGTATAAGCTATTAAACACCAAGTAGATCAACTCAAGTTACTAGCTGAAAGTCAATTACTACTAAGTTTTCATGCAATCATTAATTAAACAAATCTAAACAAAGGATCTTCGATTAAGCCTAACAATATCAACTTTTATTATATAAGCGTAATTCAAATCAAATAGTTTATCACTATTAAACTCTTTAACTTAGTTGCATGCAATTCAATTTAACAAGTTTGATGGACTAGATCTAAACAAATAGCATGAATCGAATAATAGATTTATGGGATCAAGGACTAATCAACCCTAAAATCATGTTATTTAATCATTAAGCATGGCAAACAAGTGTAATCAAGAAAAATAGATTCGAAACAATTCAAATATCATTACAGAAACTCAACCATACAGATCTGGAAAAGAACCAGAAATGGCACAGAATACAGCACGAAGCCGGCGACTTCCTTCACTCCAAGCCGGCGGATTGAGAGTGAAGTCGGCGGCTTCATCTGACTACCAGATGAAGTTTAACTTTCGTCCACGTAATCACTATGAAGGTTAAGTTCATAGTAAAAGACGAACAGAAGCGAATACAGAAAATAAAATAGACAAAAAAATAAAATAAGGATAGAATCATATCTTGAAAAGAAGGTAGATGTAAAAAGACTTGAATTAAAACTTGAATCTTGATTACAAAAAGTAAATCTAACCTAAGGGTTTAGAGAAAACCCCTAAAAAACGACCTAACCAATTCTGGAAAAACTATCTAATTCTGAACATATGAAAACTGAGACCAGAGGCCTTAATTTATAGAATTCTGGGGCGGTGGCCAAGCCGGTGGCTTCAGAGGGAAGCCGGTGGCTTGCCTTGAGTCGGTGACTCCTCGTGCAAGTTATACTTGATCCGCAAGCTAAGATCTGGTAACCGTTATACCCAAGCCGGCGGCTTCAGTCCAGGCCGTCGGCTTCACTTGATTCGCCAAATCTTTCTGATTTTATCTTGATTTTGTTTCCATTTTTACTTGAACTTGGTCGATAAGTTGAGAAACCGTGTCAACCAAGTCGGCGGCTTCATAGAGAAGCCGGCGGCTTCCTTTGCCTTTTTATTGATCAACAAGTTCTTTCAATTTTACATCGATTCTGGAACATTCTGGTATTTTCAACACCAAGCCGGCGGCTTCATCATTCCTAGGCCGACGGCTTCATCTAGCCAATTTGCAATTTTCTTTATTTTTGATCCTGTTTAATACATAACTTGGACATAATCATTATAAATATCTTTTTCCCATTTTTACCCATTTTAGTGTGTTTTGGCATCAAAATGACTCAAAAATACTAAGATAACTCCTCAAAATGTTATCAAAAAACTATATAATTTAGAAGTTATCAGTATACTCAGTAAAGTCTGCAAGCTGCACCTTTCCCTCATTAGCCAAAGTCCTGAGAAGCTTACAACGTTCATCCACAAGAGCTGCTAGCGTCCCCTTCGAAAGTAAGTCTCTCAAATCAGCACTCCTAACAAGCTGAGAACAAACATGTGGAATAACCTTAGAGATAACTTGATTATACTCACCCCCAAGATCGTTGATTCGAGCCCGCTGCTTGGTGTTTTCATTGCGAAGAGGTGCATTGTTATTTTCCGAAGCAGTTATTTCATTCTCTCGGCGAGCAAGCTGAATATGAAGATTAGCAAACTCACCCTTAGCAGCCGTAAGATCTTCCTCATACGAAGGAGCCATTAACACCTGCTCCTCTAGATGTTTCACATGACCGGTCATCTGAACATTGGCCTTCTTGACCTTATCCAACTCACACGAGAAACTCAAGTTTTCAACAAAATGCTTCTTAAGTTGAGAGGCAACAACATGAGACAGTGACAAAGAACGATAGTTGTAAACAGAGTGAGCATCAACAAGCTTCTTAACATCGTCGCCAAGATGGGAGGACCAAGTATCTGGAATCAGAGAATCAACAAGACCAAAATAAGTTGCAGCAGAAGGAAAATCCAGAAACAGAGATGCATTTACATAGCCAAACGAAGCTTATATAAAAATATAAGAGAGAGAGAGAGAGAGAGAGAGAGAGAACAAAGTAACATTACAAGGGTCAAACAAAATTACCAAAGTAGTCATCATTTGTAGCCTTCCCAGATGGCTTAACACCACTAAAACCTTTCGCAACTGCTTTCAACTTTTTCGCAGAAGATAAATTGGATGAAAAACCAGCTGCCTTGCACTCCTAGCATAGCTTCGCCTAGTCAACCGACTACAAGCGGCGTCAGGAGTCAACACATCCTCATGTACCTCTAAATCGATGGGAGCTTTGGTAGAATCATGCTTATTCTTCTTCTTCGTAGGAGGTTTCACTGAGCTGTCGAGTTTCCGGCTACTTTGAACATTGCCAGAGCAAGGAGGAGAGCCACAGGTTTTCGCAGCAGATAATGCCTGAACATCGAATGTCATCTCCTTCACACCTTAGAGCTTAACCGCATCTTTTAGAGACATCTCTACAAAGAAAGAAGACCAAAAATCAAATAAAGGATATAACTACAACAGGAGGCGAAAAAGGTGTGAACATACCCTCATTCTTACAAAAAATAACAGGATCGACCGTGCCCTTTCCCCATTTGGGAGCCATACCAAGACCAAACAAGATAGCGTTGGAAAAATTAGATGCAATAGTTGGGTCCTCACAGGTACAAAGATAAAGGGGGTCACCTTCGAAACCTTCAGGCATGGGGTCTCTTAGACATTGGGCACAAAGGCTCGGGAAGGATCTGTAACGCTAGGATAAGTTTGGGGTAAGAAAAATGATTTTTTCATAAATACAAAAGAACTTTTCCAATTACGGACTTCAGAGGTGACCGTAGAAAAGCATACAGGGGGAATGTGTGAATCCCCCTTCTTTCTTTTGCGTTTAGCAATAGTAACCCAGTCACCAGCATCGTTAGTCTGAAAGAAGCAACGAAAAAGATCAACAGAAGGCTGACCACCGTAAGCTCTACACATGACCTCGAAAGCCATGATTTTTCTAGTGGCAAGAGGATGAAGGATAGAAACATGCACCTTAAAATAATCAAGCACACTAAGGTAAAAAGATGAAATCGGGATTCTTAAATTACCACCAGTAAAGATTTGAGTATAAACACCAACATACTCATCTGGAAATTGCAAAATAGTATTATCCCCTGGAAGAATGATGTCATCACCAGATAAACCCAAGAGCGATGAGAGCTTGGCCAACGCTCTGGGTGTAACAACGCTGGTGAAAGAACCAATACTGGATTTAGCCATCGTAAAATTAAAAGGAAAGGAAATCAGAATAATACCTTGAAGAAAATAGCAATGAAAGAAAATGGAGATAAAAAATGAGGAAATTCGAGAGATGAAAGAAACAAGGGTTAAAGAAGGCCATTATGACAAGCCGAAACGCTGTCAAATCAAATCAAAACCCCTCGGTTACCGTAAACAGCCAAAAAGACGATTGTGCCCCTACAATTTGATAAAGAAGCAGGATAAAATGAAACGTTAAAACGGCAAATTACTAAAAACAGTAACTTTTGAAGGGCGCCAAAAGCAACCTAACATGATTAGAGTTTAATTTCACAAAGCTTCGAGCAACCGCTTCATAAATTTAAATTGCGGGGCTTGATAGCGTACCTCACCCTTACGAAGTAAAATACGAAGTAGTTTTCGAAGAGAGGAAACGAAGACATACCTTGATGGAGCGGTGACATCTAAAACCATGCACCGAGTCTCGAATAAAGTGAAGTCAAGGGAATAGTCGCCTACTACCACTAGTCCGGTGGCTCAAACAAAGAAGGAAAGGGGACAACATAACTTTCATGGTGTAAGAAGACAAAGAGGAAATTCAACTAATACCTCCAAAATACCTAGAAATTAGTAGTCTTGAAGGAAGAAAAAGCTCTCCTATAAATAGGATGGCAAAACGAAAACATAAACACCCAATGGATCAGAATTCATACCTTCACACTCTCAACACTCATTCGGTGGCGTAAAGCGGTTCACACACTCGCTACCTTCGGGGAATCGCCAACGAAGAGAAATTAACCCTTACATTACCCATATTTAATCAATTATGTGATCTGAAGTTGGTATACTTATCTCTTCGATAAGGTTTGCCAAGAATTGTACAAACACAGAGTTAACTGCCAGAGGCACAACCCAGCTTTAGATTAACTGCATAGTTCCCACCAGAAGTGAGTTCTAGAAGAAGAAACTTAGATAAGACCTCCTCATAATTCGAACCCTGGTGGATTCTATCCAGCTGGCCAGGGCTCCACAAAATGGAAACTCTGGATACCATTTAGCTACCGCCTATTCAACGATAAATGTTATTCTTGATAACATTCATCGTGATGCATGTTATTCTTCGAGCATTTTCTTTTTTAATCTCATGTGAAGTTTTTTTTTTCAAATTTTAGCCCGATTTAGAGTTTAGTGGTCAGGGTTTAGCGTTTGTTTTGGGTTTAGTTCCTAAACCCTAAACCTTAAACTGTTCGTGTTAAAAACTCAATCGAAACCCAAAATCTAAACCTTAAACCTTAATTTCTAAACCCTAACTTCTAAACCCCAAAAACACTCGAAGAATAACATGCATCACGATAAATGTTATCAGGAATAACATTTATCGATGAATGTTATTTCTTCGTGTGTTTTCTGCTCAAAATAATACTCCATTCGTCCCTAATTTATTGTCCATTATTTCATTTTGGGATGTCCGAAAATTGTCCAATTCCATAATAAGAAAAGAATACAAAGATTGATGTCTATTATGCTCTGAATTTATGTGGATAGAATTAAAAGAGAAAGAAAATGTAAGGGTAAAACTGAAATGTAAATAAAAAGTAATTTACTTTAATGACATTTCCTTAAATTTTGTTTTTGTCTGGTGACAATTAAGTGATTTTAGTGTTTGTAAAAAAGATTTCAGAAAAATACTATTTTTCTCACTTCTCTCAAAAAAATGATTCACTCTTTTATATATATATATATATATATATATATATATATATATATATATATATATATATATATATATATATATATATATATATATATATATATATATAGGCAGGATCAATGGGGAAGTAACCAATCGGGGGAAGCGGGGGAAAGCAAAAAAAAAATTCGCTTTTTTTTGAATTTTTTATTTCCAACATCAAGATCACACGAAAATATGAACATTTAGAAAAGACACTTCGTGATGAATGTTATTATTTAGGCGGAAAAACGATCGATAAAAATAACATTCAAGATAATATTGTTCGTGAAGAATATGAACGTTTTTTTTCTTCATGTTTTGAGAAGTAAAATTTAGCTCGATTTAGAGTTTAGGGTTTAGGGTTTGGTGTTTTGGGTTTATTCCATAAACCCAAAACACCAAACCCTAAACTCTAAACTCTAAACCGTTCGTGTTAAAAACTCAATCTAAATCCTAAATCTAAACCCTAAACCCTAAATTTCTAAACCCTAATATCTAAACCCTATAAACTCTAATATCTAAACCCTAATATCTAAACCCCAATAGCTAAAACCTCAACATACGCTCGAAAAACACGATAATTGTTATATATTACTTCTTCGAGCGTTTTTTCGCCAAAATAAAAACATTTATCACAAAGTGTCTCTACTAAATGTTCATATTTTCATCTCATCTATAATGTTCGTGAACAAAGTTTTTTCAAAAAATGAAAAAAAAAGTTTTTGCTTCCCCCGCTTCCCCCCGATTGGTTACTTCCCTCTTGATCGTACCACTATATATATATATATATATATATATATATATATATATATATATATATATATATATATATATATATATATATATATATATATATATATATATATATATATATATATATATATATATATAGTGGACCAATCCATGGATAAGCACTAAATGGGGTACAAACTGGATAAGTAAAATTTCAAATTTTTTTTTTTTAAAAAAAACGATCCTTTAATATGCAAATAGAAGAAAATGAAAAAATTTTAAAAAGTTTTTTAACAAAATCGTTCAAAAATCGATGATGAATGGTAAACATCGATGATGAATGGTAAACATCGATGATGAATGGTAAAATTAACCATTCATCTGGTTAATTTATCATTCGTTTTGTTCGCGATGAATGATAAAATTAATCAATGCTAAAAAAAGCAGATGAATGGTTAATTTAACCATTCATCTGTTTATGATGAATGATAAAAAAACAGATGAATGGTTAATTTAACCATTCATCTGGGTTTTTTTAGCATTGATTAATTTTATCATTCATCGTAAACAAGATGAATGATAAATTAACCCGATGAATGGTTAATTTTACCATTCATCATCGATTTTTGAAAGATTTTGAACTTTTTTTTTTATGAAAAAAATTGATTAGATGTGCATTTTAATGCAGATTTATGAATGTAAAAAAAAATTCAAAAAAAAAAAAATTTATTTTGCTTATCCCGTTTGTACTGCTTTTAAGCTTATCTATATCTATATATATATATATATATATATATATATATATATATATATATATATATATATATATATATATATATATATATATATATATATATTATCCAGAGAAAATTCATAGAATTCACAGATTCGGTCTGCACCACAAATCAATTTTAGTGTGAGTTCTCCAAATTCTCTCAATCTGCAGCTAATCTTCCCGTCATTTTCTCTCTGATCAATTATAATAATAATTACGTAGTATTAATTTCACGAAGTCGTGAGTGTACACTGCTTATAGAGAGAAAATCTTATTGCTCTCTACATGATTGTCTTTGGTAAGAAAACGTCATGATTTCCATTGATCGATCATGAAAATGTATTAAAGGCTCGGCCAATAACATCGTACACTTCAAATTGCTCTAAAAAGCTTCACTGTCAACTGTTGGAGGTTTTATTGAGATTTCGTGTAGGGTAAAATAATCGATAGCCGGATAAATCACTGAATCGTGGTATCACTTTCCGAAAGTAATTATTCGACCCTTATTGCCTGGGTTACACGAATATCACTTTGGGATAAGACAGAGATTAGTTCTTGTTATTGGCAGTAAACAAGAACTCTTTTGCATAAGAGTATTAAGGTGTTTTTCGTATATCTTATTCTCATAAATGATAGTCTCTATTTATAGGCACCCAAAAACAAGTATTATTCCACGATGGAGATGTTTCACTAACTAATTTCGTTTTCAAATCTAAAACAAATCCTTTACATAAAGTTGTTTGTTTTATTTCAAACATCCAAATCAAGGAAATCGTTTTCAAATCTAAAATAAATCCTTTACATAAAGTTGTTTGTTTTATTTCAAACATCCAAATCAAGGAAATCGTTTTCAAATCTAAAACAAATCCTTTACATAAAGTTGTTTGTTTTATTTCAAACATCCAAATCAAGGAAATCGTTTTCAAATCTAAAACAAATCCTTTATATAAAGTTGTTTGTTTTATTTCCAACAACCAAATCAAGGAAATCTAGATTAAATCCTTTTCATAAAGTTGTTTGTTTTATTTCCACCTAGTGCAAGAATAATACTTCCGTAATCACTCAAATTTGTGATAATGGAAAACCATTTTCGGGTCCGGGCAATCTATCACTTAATGGGTGTACACTCCGTACCTCCTAACCCATTTACAAGTATAGATTAAATCCCTCAATTACACTAAATTTCTAACAATCCTCCCCAATTTAGTGCAATTCGTTTCATGAGAATTAAACAAATTAAAACAAAAACTCATGCATAAATGAAAATATCTTGAAGATTGAATTTTCACCTTAGTACATTACACATTCCAAATATTCGAGAATCAGGGTGTTCTAAGAATTGAACCCTTCAACCCATTTTGAATAACTGAAAATAACATACACATAAGTTTTCAAATACTCTAAAGCTATCCTGACACTTTACAAGCCATGTGTCCATATCCTTTCATGAATGTATCCAAAGCTAAAAGTCCAAGCTTTGTTGAAGCGGCAAAACTTCACATTCACATAGGTAGTTCACTTCAGTCATGCACCTGCTCTTGCACTTTTTCAAATGAACTATTAAGAAGCTAGACTTCAACCTGACCTTCAGCAGGTCCGAGTACATACCTTACCTTGGGATGATATAAAATTTATGTACTCCAAATTTCTAAGTATAAGCCTTCCGCATTGAATTCAACTTCTAATTTTCATCAGAAGGGAATTGGGTATCTTATAATTAGAAATTTATGTGGACTTTAAACCCATCCCCACAGCAGACTTGTCAACCAAGTCTCTTGCCAATCCCTTCGTCAAGTGATCAGCTAAATTCTGTTGTGACCTTACGAACACTATAGAAATCACCCCATTCATGATGAGTTCACGAATCATACTATGTCTGACACCTAAGTGTCTAGACTTTCCATTGTACATCTGGCTATAAGCTTTTGCCAATGTCGCAGCACTATCACAATGGATAGACATGGGTGCTATAGGTTTAGGCCATAATGGTATCTCATGGATCAAGTTTCTAAGCCATTCTGCTTCTTTACCAGCAGCAGCTAAAGCAACAAACTCAGATTCCATCGTTGAGTTGGTAATACATGTCTGCTTTTTAGAAGCCCATGAAATAGCACCTCCCCCAAGCAAGAACACCCAACCACTCGTTGAAGAATGATCTTCAATATTGGTTATCCAACTCGCATCAGAATATCCTTCTATTACAGAAGGAAATCCACTGTAAGATAAACTATATGCCATAGTTTTCTTTAAATACTTCAGTACCCGCCTAATTGTTTGCCAGTGATGAGTACTAGGATTACTAGTATATCTACTCAGTTTTCCCACAGCAAAAGCAATATCTGGCCTTGTACATGTCATGGCGTACATCAAACAGCCAATCACCTGAGAATACTCAAGTTGTGATATAGCTTTACCTTGGTTAGGCATAAGCTTCTCACTTGGATCAACAGGTGTACTCACAGGAGTACATTCAAAGCAATTAAACTTTCTCAACACCTTCTCAATATAATGAGATTGAGAAATTGAAATTCCTTTGCTTTCACGTTTGATCCTAATACCAAGGATAACGTCAGCCTCCCCCATATCTTTCATGGAGAACTTTGATGACAAAAATTCTTTTGTTAAATCAACTTGACTTTGGTCAGTCCCAAAGATTAACATGTCATCAACATATAGACAAATTATAACTCCTTTACCAGAATCATCAAATTTGCTATACACACATTTATCTGCTTGGTTCAATCTAAAACCACTAGATAAAACTACTTCATCAAACTTCTGATGCCATTGCTTAGGTGCTTGTTTCAAACCATATAAGGACTTCACAAGTTTGCACACCTTGCTTTCATTTCCTGGCATGACAAAGCCCTGAGGTTGGTTCATATAAACCTCCTCATCCAAATCACCATTCAAGAATGCTGTCTTCACATCCATCTGGTGAATAACCAGATTGTGAATTGTAGCCAAAGCAATCAGCAGTCTAATGGTAGTGATACGTGCCACAGGAGCATAAGTATCAAAATAGTCAATTCCAGACTTTTGTCTAAAGCCTTGAATGACTAACCTTGCCTTGAACTTTTCAATAGTTCCATCCACCTTCATCTTCTTTTTGAAGATCCATTTGCAACCCAAAGGTTTGCAACCGGGAGGTAGATCAGCTAACACCCAAGTGTTATTGCCCATGATGGAATCCATCTCATCATTAATTGCCTCTTTCCAGAATGCAACATCCTGAGACCTCATTGCTTCATCATATGTTTTAGGATCATCATCAACATTGAAACAATATGAATATTGGGTAGAAACATCATCCCTAGAACCTTCAACTAAGTATAGTTGAAAATCTGGTCCGAATGATTTAGGTTTCCTTTCTCTTTTGCTTTTCCGAAGCTCAAGTGACTGATCAACAGCCTTTTCAGAGACTTCATCATTACAATCCTTATTGATTCCATTGTTACTTGGAATCATATCCTTTGGTCTAGGTATAGATGAAAATCGATTTTCATCAAAGATTGCATCCCTTGAATCAATCACAGAATTGATTGAGACAAATTCATTAGGCTCTATTACATAGAACCTATATGCCTTGGAATGTTCAACATATCCAATAAAAATGCAATCTATACCTCTTTCACCTAAACTTTTCTTTTTGGGATCAGGCAGTCTTACAACCGCCCTACAACCCCATACACGAAGATAATTCAAGTTAGGTTTCCTTTTATTCCAAAGTTCATAAGGTGTAATCTTGTTTCTTTTGTTAGGAACTCTATTAAGCAAATAACAAGCTGTTAACATAGCTTCCCCCCAAAATCCTTCACTTAAACCCGAATAGGATAACATGGAATTAACCATTTCCTTAAGGACCCTATTCTTCCTTTCAGATATACCATTTTGTTGTGGAGTATAAGGAGCTGTGGTCTCATGGATAATACCAACGGATTGGAAATACGATTGGTCAATGTATTCACCTCCCCTATCTGTTCTAAGTCTTTTAATCAAAGCCTTTTGTTGTAATTCTACTTCAGTTTTAAATATTTTAAATTTATCTAATGCTTCATCCTTAGTATGTAACAAATAAACATAGCAAAATCTAGAAGCATCATCAATAAAAGTCACAAAATATTTCTTGTTTCCTAAAGTAGGAGTAGCATGCAAATCACATAAATCACTATGTATTAATTCCAAAATTTTAGTATCACGATGTACATTTTGAAATGGTTTCTTAGTGATCTTTGTTAACATACACGTTTTACACTTTTCATTGTTCATGTCAAAAACCGGTATTAATCCATCTTTAGACATATCTTGCATTCTTTTAAAGTGTATATGTCCTAGTCTAGCATGCCAAAGTGTAGAATTATTTATGCTAGAAGTAGATATAAAAGCAAAATTAACATTCAAGTGATTAATGTTAAGTCTAAACATTCTATTGCATAAATAACCAAAACCAACAAACATACCATGTTTTGACAAAACAAACTTATCAGATTCAATCACTTGTTTATAACCACAACAATTTAACACACTACTGGAAACTAAATTTTTTCTTATTTGTGGTACATGCAAAACATCAAACAAACAAATAGTTTTTCCAGAACTAAAACACAAATCCACACTTCCACGTCCATGAACAGAGGCTGTTGACTCATTTCCCATATGAAGAATTGATCCATCAGTCACGGACTCGTAAGTCTTGAACCAAAATCTATCCTTGCATACATGGGTGGTGGCTCCCGAGTCAACCCACCACGCGACATCATCATCCTGCACAAAATAAGCCTCAGATATATATGAAACATAATAATTCTTATTTGAATTATTAAATATATTCTGACCTTTCGAGTTGTGGTTGTTTAAACCATTTCCCGAACCGCTTGTGCTAGATCCTTTGGCATTATTATTACCAAAAATAACCTTGCAATCCTTTTTTATGTGTCCAGTTTTACCACACTTCCAACAAGTCAATTTAGACTTCTTGTTCGGATTAGCCTTGTTATAACCTCGATGTTTACGTTTGCCCTTTTTGTCATTATTACTAGTGAACTTTTTATGTTCCACCATATTGACAACAGACGTACCAGCAACTTCGTTGCTCTTTGGCTTGTCATTATCCTGCAACCTGAGGGATTCCTCAATACGCAGATGACTACCCAACTCAACAAGAGTTAACTCCTCCTTCTTATGTTTCAAAGAATGTTTAAATTCTTTCCAAGATGGAGGTAGTTTATCAATTATGCTTGAGACTTGAATAGACTCATCCATGTTCATCTTATGTTGTGTGAATTGACCAAGTATACGAATGAGCTCATTGTATTGTTCCAAGACCGGTCTAGAATCGACCATCTTGTAATTATTAAAATTACTAACAAGGAACTTTTTACTAGAAGCATCCTCAGACATATACTTGGTTTCTAAACAGTCCCATAGTTCTTTAGAAGATTCAACATTTAGGTAAATATCAAAAAGGGAATCAGCCATACCATTGAGGATTAAACCTCTAGCGATGTAGTCATCGTTCTCCCACTTGCACCTTTTCCGAATTTGTTCAATAGTGGCATCATCACCATGATCTTCAGGAATTGGTGTGCTGAGTACGTACACCACACTCATGCTGCTCAGAAAGAAGTGCATCTTCTTTTGCCATCTCCTAAAATCAATTCCCTCAAACTTATCAAGTTTGGAGAAATTCGCCGTCATGTGTTTCATCGTAGCCGCCATCGATTATAACGAATAATTACTTTCGATTGTTGGAGGTTTTATTGAGATTTCGTGTAGGGTAAAATAATCGATAGCCGGATAAATCACTGAATCGTGGTATCACTTTCCGAAAGTAATTATTCGACCCTTATTGCCTGGGTTACACGAATATCACTTTGGGATAAGACAGAGATTAGTTCTTGTTATTGGCAGTAAACAAGAACTCTTTTGCATAAGAGTATTAAGGTGTTTTTCGTATATCTTATTCTCATAAATGATAGTCTCTATTTATAGGCACCCAAAAACAAGTATTATTCCACGATGGAGATGTTTCACTAACTAATTTCGTTTTCAAATCTAAAACAAATCCTTTACATAAAGTTGTTTGTTTTATTTCAAACATCCAAATCAAGGAAATCGTTTTCAAATCTAAAATAAATCCTTTACATAAAGTTGTTTGTTTTATTTCAAACATCCAAATCAAGGAAATCGTTTTCAAATCTAAAACAAATCCTTTACATAAAGTTGTTTGTTTTATTTCAAACATCCAAATCAAGGAAATCGTTTTCAAATCTAAAACAAATCCTTTATATAAAGTTGTTTGTTTTATTTCCAACAACCAAATCAAGGAAATCTAGATTAAATCCTTTTCATAAAGTTGTTTGTTTTATTTCCACCTAGTGCAAGAATAATACTTCCGTAATCACTCAAATTTGTGATAATGGAAAACCATTTTCGGGTCCGGGCAATCTATCACTTAATGGGTGTACACTCCGTACCTCCTAACCCATTTACAAGTATAGATTAAATCCCTCAATTACACTAAATTTCTAACATCAACTTATCCCCTTTTGTTATTTGAAGATAACTTTTTGATTATGAAAAGTAATCTGTTTTGTTATCATCAAAAACGCCATTTTACATAATGGAACAAGACTTAGGTGTTGTTTGTTTTTCGTTGTACAGACCTTATTAGGTTTTGTCTGCGCGTTCGTAGATGTTTTTACTGTTTATTTTTCTGGAGACATAAGATAAAATAATGTCTTCTTTTGTCTGCAAATCTGCAAATTTAGAACTGTAGATAAAAAAAACAATGACCACATTTTCTCTACATATATGATTTGCCGAATCGTTAGACAACATCTTAAAAAATAAATAACACCTATAAGTAAGGTTGAAAAATTCGCTATTCGGAGATTAATCGGTCAGGACTTTGGAATGAGTAATCGGCAATTCGGGGATTAATCAGATTGTACTTTATACATTTAAATATTAAATTTCAAAAATTATATGTGTAAATATAGAAGAAAATCATAAACTCAAACACAAACTTTAACGTAATTGTGTAAAATTGTTTATTTTATTTTTTTTTTCAAAAATTCTAAAGTTCTAGTTTAAATTCATGTTAAAATGTTGACCAATTTGGACTTTGACCGACTTTGATTACCAAATTCGATTTTGACCCATCAATCGATGTCGACCGATTAATTAAACGGATTGCTTTTATAAATGAGTACTTGAGGATTAATCGGCGGGTGCCGGGTAATCTGGTTTTTTAACATTTTCCTATAAGCATGTGTATAACAATGAGGTTTACGTTCATTTTGATGCACGAAGAAATTACAAAATATAAAAATTTATATAATCAAAACAATTTATGTGTCTTTTTTGATATACGGAGTAATTGAAATGCATTCGAGACCAATTTAGTCAACATAACTTGTATTGTTTTCATTGGCACTTAAAGTCAAACAATTTTATGACAAATCAACCATCAACCATCATAATTGTAATGACAAATAATTCATTTGGGTTGAGTAGAGTTCGCTCAACTTTTCAATATTTCCTCTTACGTTAATTTTATCTAATTAAATATCGAAATAATTATCTCAATCAACAATATCAATTTCGATAATATATACTATCCTTATTCTTATTCTTATATGATATTATAATAATATTTTATTTATTCAAACATCCACTTCATTCTATAAAATTATTCATTTAAACATCCAATCCATTCTATAAAATTGTAGTCTATCAAATATACAACGAAGCTAAACTAAGAAAATAAAACTCAAAATGTATCCATCAGTTATCTACAGTCTACAGTATTACACCATAATTAACAAAACAATACTAGTAACACATTAAACTCATGTACATGATACACGTGGTAAAACGGGTAAACAGATAATGTTTTTCATGTTTGACCTGAAAAGAGTGATATTTTTTTTCCCAAACAGTATATCAGAGTTATACTATATATCAACCGTCATCGTAAGATGTTTTCCTGACAATGTTTGAACATGCCAACCTGTAGGTCATCTTGTCATCGCTAATTATTAAACGTTGGACGTTACAGTAAATCATTTCAATATTTTCAAAATCAAATTATATAATAATAATTAAATTTAGATTATTGGAGTCATGGGAGGTTGTGGAGGTCCATGTGAGTTTCATGCCGACCTCCATATATCCAAAGTCTCCTTCCCACGTGTTATCTACCCCATCTTCATTTACGCTAATTATGTGTGTGTATATATACACACACTTTGTACCTATACATTCATTATACACACAATACTCTCTTAATTAAACACAATTAGCTACTAAATTTATTGGAGGTGATTTGCGAGTTAAAAACTAGCACATCATTTCCATGGACAAATATGAGGTGGTGAAGGATCTTGGGTCGGGAAACTTCGGTGTTGCGAGGCTTATGAGACATAAAGAGACTAAAGATCTCGTTGCAATGAAATACATCGAACGCGGTCTAAAGGTGCGTTTAGTTAATTCCCGATATGTATGATGCTTTTTTGTTGTTATTTGTTGCTTGTCGGATTTTTAAGTTTTTCGTCGTATGAAATGACTACTGCAGATTGATGAAAATGTGGCAAGAGAAATTATAAACCATAGATCGCTTCGACATCCTAATATTATCCGATTCAAGGAGGTATGTAAGGGGCCATATATCTTTTATAGCGGATTATAAATTTTGTTATATCATATATGCAACAATACTACCAAAAGAAATACTACCAAAAGGTTTCTGGCCTGACGGTATCAAATAAACTCATCAACTTTAAGGTTGTGAGTTCGAGTCACGTGGTGAAAAAAGGTGCAAAAGAAAATGTATGCAACAATACAAAAATTATACTTCATTCATCCCAAATTTATTGTTGTCCAACAAACATAATCTATTTTGATATTCATTAACAATATGTCAAGTTTGTCCTTCTGTATATTAAATTTGACTTGTATATTTTAGAATGATAGAAAGTTTAAACACTGATAATTATCATGTTAAAGATGGGTAAAGTAGGAAGTTTTATAACTGTTATTTTTTGCAACTAGAGAAATTATTTGATATAAATAAAAAGAATTTTCTTTTGAACACGCTTAAAGTATTGTACAACTTGATAAATGCAATTATAAAATTAATGAATAATCGTTATTAACAATGATTTAAAACATGTTAACGACAGCCCTAAATAAAATAAAAGTACTAAAAATGTCTAGTCGATTGTTCAACCGGCCTACACATTGGCTATGTGCCTCTGTCCATATGTAATTCAGAATTTAAAACGCAAAGTTTGTTTGTGTAAGGTATCTAGTAGATTCGCTAAGAAAGATACTCTGAATTTAGTAAACCTCTTAGTTATATGGTTAACCTGTGTTTATGTTTGTTTGGTGTGTTTTTGTCTGAAGTTTGTTTATGTATGTGCATAAAGGTTGTATTGACGCCAACCCATTTAGCAATCGTCATGGAGTATGCTGCTGGTGGCGAGCTATTTGATCGCATCTGCACTGCGGGGAGATTTAGTGAAGACGAGGTTATGAGCTGTTACATTTTCATCATCCACTAATCATAGAACAAAATAATGTTAATGATGATGATAAATGTATGAATTGTGTTTATATTAACTTTGCTGAAAAATAATCTTGCAGGCAAGGTATTTCTTCCAACAACTAATCTCAGGGGTCTCCTTTTGCCATTCCATGGTACGGAGTAATATACATTTTTTAGTTTGTCGTTTTGCGACTATAAACTTGCAACTTATAACAATCGTATACAGACCTTTGTAATATATTACATTATGACTAAAGTTAAATAAAATTATTTTTAGACAACAGGGTTGTGACTTGATAATCCAGATTGTTTTTTCGAATCTTGAATAACTTATCTAATTAAGTATTTCGACATTTACAAGCTATGGGTTCACGAGATCTCAATTGAGATAAGACCGTTAACAGAAGATGTCTCACTTGGGAGCCGGACCCCAAACAGTGAATTTGACCCTTAGACCTCGTAAGAGCGCTGCCCCTTGAAACCCCGCAAGGGGGCGCGGTCTCCTTGACCACCGCTATTTACACGACAGTGTCTAGTAAATTTTTACGGGCATGCACTCCACAATTTCCAAACCCTTGTAAAATATTACCTAGTACCAAATAACTCCTGCTTTCAAATAAATCACAATTACCTATTACCTAAAATAAATATTAGATAGACACTAAAATCACCATCGATTATAAATACATACGTATTTATAAGTAAAGGTAAAGTGAAGTAATTTGTACTCTACATTACAGAGTAACATACAAATATGGATTTAAGGCGGGTCGAGCTCATTAAAGGTTATTATATTTGTGACGTGCAGCAAATATGTCATCGAGATTTGAAGCTGGAAAATACACTATTAGATGGAAGCCGAGCACCTCGTCTCAAAATCTGCGACTTTGGTTATTCAAAGGTTATAATCTGTCTTTCAATGTAATGCTTATGCTTATTTTAGTTTCATGTAAATAACATGAACCGATATACAAAAAATATAAATGAGAAATATATCATAATTTCATAATTCAAATGTGAAATTTGATGTTGATGTACAGTCATCACTTTTACATTCAAGACCCAAATCAACTGTTGGAACTCCGGCTTACATCGCCCCTGAAGTTCTATCTCGTCGAGAGTACGATGGCAAGGTACATAATACATCATAATATACTCAAGTCAATTTTGTAATGGAACTTTTTGCATTTACACAACATAATATGTATGTTTCAAATTATAATTTATGAATTTATTGACATATTGTTCATGATCGTGTATACGTTGTAGTTGGCGGATGTGTGGTCGTGTGGTGTGACACTTTATGTTATGCTTGTGGGTGCATATCCTTTTGAAGATCCGGCTGACCCTAAAAACTTCAGAAAAACCATTACAGTAAGTGGCGTTTAACTACTTTTGACCCGAATTCATTTTGATCCTTCAGCTGACGTGGCCATTATTCGTTTTGCAGCGTATTATGGGCATTCAATACAAGATCCCAGACTATGTTCACATATCCCAGGAATGCAAACGACTTCTATCGCGCATATTTGTTGCAAATCCTGCACGGGTATGAACCCTACTATATAAAGTTAAATTAATTAATTAACTTGTAAATTTTGTCGTTGAGGAGTAATCTTATTGTGTTATGGTTGAACAGAGGATTACTATAAAAGAAATAAAGAATCATCCATGGTTCTTAAAGAATTTACCAAGAGAGCTGATGGAATCTACACAAACCAACTATTATCAAAAAGATAACCCGAGTTTTTCCCTTCAAAGTGTCGATGAGATCATGAAGATCGTGGCAGAGGCGAGAAACCCTCCACCATCGTCACGATCGGTCGGGTATTTCGGTTGGGGATCAGAAGAAGAAGAAGACGAAGAAAAAGAGGAGGAAGTTGATGTAGAAGAAGAAGAAGAAGATGAATATGAAAAGAGGGTAAAAGAGGTTCATGCTAGTGGTGAATTTAATAATTTAATATAAGCACAAGTTTCATATAATATTTGTATTACTATGTATTATCTTACATCAAAGGTTATATTTTTTTGTAAACTTGTTTACATTAATCACTCCTGGAAGTGTAATATAATGTTTTTACCTTTTGAATATGCCTGCAAATGGTAGTATCGTTACATGGTGCATTAATCAGAATTTGATGGAGTTCCACTCATTCAAGTAAGGTAACTGAATTAATTCTAGCAAAGTAAGATTCGAGCGAGTAAAAGATATTTAAATGATTGGCTCTTGGCGCTTATTTAT
This sequence comes from Rutidosis leptorrhynchoides, assembly GCF_046630445.1. Lineage (NCBI taxonomy): Eukaryota > Viridiplantae > Streptophyta > Magnoliopsida > Asterales > Asteraceae > Rutidosis > Rutidosis leptorrhynchoides. The sequence goes on from NC_092336.1 coordinate 216,527,097, forward strand.
TTATGGGTAGTTACTTGAATTTTGGTGACGTGGCACATGCACAATTCGTGCGCGTAAAAAGCTTTCCAAATAAAGAGGTTTACATGACATTTTCATACTGCATACCTAATGCTCATGCTGAAGAGCTTACGTCTAAAGACTATTTAAACGCTCCAAGTGTCTTTTATCAGGTTGACCAGATTGCGTGACGGTCAACGCATATTTAATCTTGTATTCCACTCCTGAATACGGAGCACGAAAGAAGACCAGATATATTTAAATATTAGATGTGGTCCATAGGGCTTATCATTACATGACATGAACACTAAGACTCCGTTTGGCTCACGCAATTCAATGGAATTCCGGCGGAATTGTAATTGAATTTAGACACGGGGGCCACATCTCTACCGAATATATTATTATTCCAGATCATCTATGTGTAACAGCATTTAAATTACAACAGCGTTACAACAAACAAAACTCACAACTCTGGATGTTGAAGATTTGAATCAGAGGTGGAACTCTTCAAGCTATACGAATTCAAACGCTGCCCATCAGACAACCTTGAAAGGATCAATCGCGCTATGTTCTCAGCAGCAACAGCACCGGTTTCCATGGTACTCGCTGCATTCTCAAACGCATTTACATAATACAAATGCATGTCATCCAACATAAATGGAGCAAACTTCTCAGGAGCATGGTAATGAGGATATGCACCCCAGTTTATTCTCAATGTCTCCTTCCTTGTGCTACCAAATGTCAAAAACACAAAAAGTGCACGCGTGTATTAGCATATTAACTCGGTGTAACCAATAAATAACTAAGGGGGCGTTTGGTTCGTGGGATTTGGAGGAATTTGCATTTAAAATCCCATGAAGTCCCATGTTTGGTTGGAGGGATTTGCATTTCAAATCCCATGAAATCCCATGGATGAAGGATTTCAAAATTCTATGTTTCAGTTTTCTGTTTTGTGTTTCAGTTTTGGATCTCAAATTTCAGTTTCGCATTTCAATTTTCGATTTTATTTTCGCGTTTCAGCTTTGAGTTTCACGTTTCAGCATTCAGTTTCGTGTTTCATCTTTAAAACTCGTATGTCAGTTTTTTCAGAATCGCATTTCATGTTTTAGTTTTCAGTTTTGAGTTGCAGCTTTCAAATTTACGTTTTAGTTTTTAGTTACACATTTCGTGTTTCAGTTTTTAGTTTCGTGTTTCATTGGTTTTCACATATCAGTATTTAGATTTGTGTTAAAAATTTTCATTTCGCGTAAACATAAAAATTAAAAAACAAATGTAATACGTAAACGTAATATTAATATTGATCAAAACTTCTTTTGATTGGATTGTGAATCGTGGGATTTCAAATCCTCCAACCAAACAGATGATAGGATTTCAAATCGCAGGATTTTAGATCTTTCAGGATTTCGGATTTGAAATCCTCGAACCAAACGCCACCTAAGGATTTGATGCAACATTGCATAAAGGTGTAATTTGAGTGCTACCTGAAGATTTGATCCAACAATGCATCGGTCAAACTCTGACGAGAGAACATCTTGTAAGTCATGTCGGTTGCGTTGTGTTCTTTGAGGAGAGAAATGCATGTAAAAGGAAGTTCGGGATTCTCGATTGTGCCTACCAACTCAGGAAGATCCGATACCGAACTCAACCCGAAGTATGCCTACACAAAGAGATACATAAGTAAATGTAGAGATGATAACAATTCTGCCTGTTTGGTCCTTTATGGGTGGATGGGTCAATAATGGGTTATATTTTGTTCTAGCAAGTCAAATGTGTAGTATAAAAAGTTTAGAATGAATGGATATATGTTGAACTGTTCAAAAGTTACAAGAACTGTATTAAATGCTTATAAAAAAACCTCCTTGGTTTTATTTCAGACTATCAAAGTTGTAAAAGTCACAAGTCGGTCGGGACCTTGGAGTCGGTCAAGTCGGGGACGATCGGCGTTGACCAATGTTGATTTTTAGTAATGAATAAATTAAACATATACTCCGTATATATTACACATATACATTAAACATATCATACATAAAACATAAATTTCTTAAACATAGATATATGGCACAAATCCTAATTAAGAAAAAAATGTTGACCTAACTTTTACTTTGACCAACTCAGTCCCACTTTGACCTGACTAATTAGCGTTAAACGACTTTTAAAGTGTTTTTGGGCGAGTCGGCACGGGCTAGTCCTCAAACCGACGCGTAAGCCGACTTTTTACAACAGTTGTAATTAGTTCATAACTGTAAAATTATAGGTTTTATCATATTATTCATACACATTCAGTATTTATATAACACAAGGAAAGAAAAGAAGTGTTTATGGGTTGGGCAGACCCAACCCTATCAATCAGTAATAATCCGTTTCGACTCGAACATCACTAAACCCAACTAACCCGCCCATTATGTCACCTCTGTTCAAAACACAAGTTTCTAAGCAAAATCAATATCATCGTGGTATGATTTTATTTTAGTTGATAAAAGGAACTCACAGGATTTAAGAGGCCTCTAACAAAAGTTGTATACGTATGCTGTAACTTTCTTTCAGGGATAGAAATTTCAGGGGTGAACCGAATGTTCAGCTCGTCTAACGGGGTAGCAACCACCGTAACTTGACACGTATAGCTGTTTCCATTTGTGGAGTTAAGCTCGTAAAAATCACCAAAATTTGTGACTGATTCTATTTCTTCTTGTAGATGTAAGGTAACATCTGAACGGTTGACTAATCCAGCAGCCATCTGCCTATTTCCTCCTTTGACTGACCATAAGTTTCCTCCTGATCCAGCCAAAGACACAGCACCAGCAAGTCCACTAATTCTGACACTCTGACCATAGTTGATTCTTGTTATAACCTGCAAAAGGTACAATATTTTGGATCAATATTCATTTCCTCATAAGTGGTCTCAGGTTCAAATCTCATTGGGGCATATCTACGGCCTATCTTGAGGTGGACAAGGAAATGGTCAAGAAACAGTGATAACCCGGTTAGACCACATCATCTAAGTAAAAAATACTCCCAGTGAAAGGTAGCATGAACAAGAAAAACCTTATCAATTTACCTGTTTATTTAAAGTTGCAACACAAAAACTCAAGACGATCCAGGTTTCACAAAACGTCTAAAAGAGCTTAACCTGACCATTCTTAAACCCATGGTTGTAAAAGTCGCTAGTCAGGAACTAGTCAGTCAGAACCTTGTAGGGTCTAATTAGCCAAGTCACAATCTAGTCGAACGTTTATAAACTTCGACTTTGACTGTATTTGACCTACTTTAACCGATTTTGACCTAATAACTACGAACTAATAAATCTCTCTTTGAACACTTTAGACAACTTTGAGAAATCGACCAAGTTGGCTACTAGTCGGGAACTAGTCGGACTACTTCAAAATCATGATTAGTCATGGGACTTTTACAACCATGCATAAAATTTCAACAAATATCCCTCATATGAACAAAGTTGAAATTAATTGCTTAGGGTCCATCTGCCTAAGTACATATAATTGTTGGCTCATACTTTCTCTAAGTTCTTGGCTAAGCTCTTGTACTTCAATAAAAACAGAATAAATCCCATTTCACTTATTATTGTGATTTTCACATCCGAAATAAGTGTAATATGTATTTAAAATGTTTAATTATTGTTAGAAAAATAAAGTAATCCGAAGGCTGAAATTGTTCAGAACACCAATAAAAGAGCAATTGCTAGGATACTCTAGCAGCAACTTCAGATATCACATCAATTGTCTGTCGTAATAATTTTAAAAAACCTCAATACATAACTACATGTCTCCAAACCGAAACACTTTCAGTTGGAGTCCAACTAAAGTCAACAGAGACATTGTGTCATTTTCTCCTGTCATAATCCATAGATTCCCAACTCAAAAATTCATAATTATCGCATAAACATCACCACATAGCATCATAAGTTTCACAAACCAGGTATCACAATACAACAGGATCAATAATTACAACAGAATTTCGACTAATAAAAGCAATTAACTTACAGTGATAAGCTCTTGTATAAGCAGAGGCGAAAACTTCAGATCAACTAATTCCTCCTCTAATGTCTGAGTTGTCAAATTGTACAATCCTGCCCATTTTAACATGTCCTCCACATTACTGAATATCGGTCTAGTCTCCTTACTTCCATAATATTTCAAGAAACTATCCACCGTAGTCTACCAATATAACATAATCCACGTCAGTCGTCATATAATCACACATTCAACATCATGAAAAACTAAAGTTCTTTTCTTTTTTCAATAAGTACATTTAAAGTTTTCGTTCCACATTAGTCATTATACTTAAAGGTTGTTTGGAATTGGGTTTTAATATACATTTTGCGTTTTCAAAGTGGTTTTTTGACAAGTCATGTCTTCACCTGCTTTTATAAAACTGAACCACAGATAATCATTTTTTGTTTTACAAAAATTGTTTTCTGATTAGGGATGGCAAAATGACCCGTACTCGATGGGTAAACCCGAAATCTGACACTTTTGGGCCGGGTTCGGGTCGTCGTGGCCGGGTATGGGGATGGTTCTAAATTTTTTCCGGGTTCGGGTATGGGGATGGGTTTAGATGCAAACCCGTACCTGACCCGTATACCCGGCCCATATACCCGACCCGAAGGGTATTTCAATTTCATTAATAACTATAATAAAATTTAATCATAATAATATAAGCTACAATGTGGTATTGTACTATTGTTCTATATTTATATATATTTATTTAGATTTAAAACTCAATTTAATATCATTATTGAAACATAAACTGAAATAAGTGAATGGTTATGGCTAACAATGGGGATATTCGATGCCCAAAAGAAAAGCCGATAACCCTATAGTTAGTAAGTATATGGGGATCCCCGTGGGACCGGGTTTGGGACAAAGTTTCCTAACCGGGATCGGGTCTGGGATTAGCTAAACCCGGCACAAACCCGGCCCGATGCCATCCCTATTTCTGATCATTCGCATTTTGCAGACGTGATAGTCCGATAATCGCAGTCCCAAACACCTCTTAATTACTTATAAACCATACCAATTTAATCCCTGACACACATTCCTATTCCTATCCTATCCTATTTCATATCATAACAATAATAAAAATGAAACATTTTTACAATAATATCATAACAATAATAATAATAACAAGTACGAGTGGTAAAAAATTAAATGTACCTCAACAAAATTGGTCATTTTAAGAAGCGAAATCCCATACCGAAGAAACATTCGAATAGAATTCGCAAGCGAAACAAGGTACTGAACCAGTTGATTCTTAGAATCAGAATCAATAGTTTTAAACAAAAACTTTTCCCCATCCCAAATCCCAAGTGAAAACGAATTATCATCAGCAGAGGGTCCATTGACTTCAAGATTCAACAAATTAGTGAAATTCAAAGCATGGTAATTTTTAGGGTGAAGAATTGAAGCACCAGCTTCGAATGTTTCACCGCCTATAGTGACGGTTGCCATACGGCCACCGACGATTGGGTGACGTTCGAACATGTGGATTTGGGTGGTGGGTGTTGGAGAGTATTGACGGAGGAAGTGGGCCACTGAAGAGCCGGCGATGCCGGTACCGATGATGCAGACATCGGCGTCGGTGGTGGTGGTGATGGTAGTGTATGATGGGGTTGTGAGAGCGAGAAGGGTTAGGATTGTGAGAGTGGTGGCGAGCATGGTTCACCGGGGGTGGTGATTATACTGGGTTTAATTAATAAATGGGACGTATTTGTTTAAAAAGAAGACTTTATCGTCTAAATAAGTCTAGAAAGGTGTAAATTTAATCGAATCTGATTATTATTACTCGTATAATGTGATCATCCTTTGACCTTCTTAGTTTTTAATACTTATTCTGTTAAAAGAAGCTAATTGCCGTTATCAGAATACTCTCTATGGGTATTTTATTGGACAACAGGTTGCTTTTCCCGTTATTCAGAATTATGTTACGAATGTATGGCGTAAATATGGTGTTGAGAAGATAATGATGAATGGTAAAGGTTTCTTCTTCTTTAAGTTCTCGTCCGAGAGTGGTATGATGGATGTGCATCAAAATGGCCCGTGGATGATATGTAATGATCCAATTATATTGAATAAATGGTCTCTGAATGTGTCGTTAACAAAGGAGGATCTTTCAAAGGTTCCGGTTTGGGTTAAGATTTATGATATTCCATTAGCAGGGTTTACGGAAGACGGCCTAAGTGTCATTGCTTCGAAGTTTGGTAGGCCTATGATGTTTGATTCATATACAAGCACTATGTGTACGGAGGCGTGGGGTAGACCCAACTTTGCTCGAGCCATGATTGAGGTTAGTGCTGATCGTGACTTGCGAGAACAACTAAAGGTTGTGACTCCTAACTTAGATGGGATGAGTAACACGATCGATATAGTGCGAGTGGAATATGAATGGAAGCCACCATGTTGCTCTTGTTGCTGCGTTTTTGGGCATATTGATTTCCAATGTCCCAAGTCGATAATTGTGGGGGAAAGCAAGGAAAAACAAACCGATGATGATGGCTTTCGGCTTGTGTCTAAAAAGGCAAAAAAATAGGACTCTTAATGCCCAAAAGTCAAACCAAGGAGGTGTGATTATCAAGGGAAATCAAAAGTTTATGTATAAACCAAAAATTGGTAGCTCAAATCTTAAACTGATGCGTGATGGAAAAGGTGGTTCAAGTGGGAGTGCTACTAATGTCAAGATTAATAATGGGTTTAGTGTGCTGCACAGCTTGGACGAACAAAATGATCTACACCAAGCAGATTTTAACCTGAGGGATGAACCAAGTGACGTGAAAATTAATGATGATCAGACTTCTCAATTTGTGGCGGCTAAATATTCTGAGGGGGCAAGCACTCTCGGTTTAGTAGGTACAAATGATTAGTCTTGTTGCGTGGAATATAAGGGGTCTTAACCTCGCCCCTATACAAAACGAGGTTAAAGATGTGGTAGCTGGTAATAACTTATGTATTTGTGCTATTCTAGAGTCTCACGTTCATAGTTCTAAAATATATAAGATTGGCAGTGAGGTGTTTCCCTCATGGGATTGGATGTCGAATAGTAGTGCCTGTAGAAGCAGTACCCGTATTATTGTTGGTTGGAACCCGAGTGTTGTTAATCTGATGGTGCTTTCCTTTTCTGACCAAGTGGTCCATTGTCAGGTCACCACTTTGGATGGTAAGTGTTCAGTATTGGTCTCCTTCATTTATGTGCATAACTTGTATATCCAAAGGCGTTCGTTATGGAAGGACTTGTCAAAGCATAAGCAGTTTGTTGGTAATAGACCCTGGGTTTTAATGGGGGACTTCAATGTTTCGCTTCATGTGGAGGAATCTTCGGCAGGTACAGCGTCTAGTACACTTGCTATGAAAGAATTTCAAGAGTGTGTTGCGAAATTAAATATGGCAGACATAAACCACTCGGGTTTACAATATACTTGGAATCAAAGGCCTCAGTCTCTAGATGGGATTCTAAAGAAGATTGATAGAGTGATGGGTAATGATGTCTTCATAGACTGTCATACGAATGCTTATGCGCTGTTTAAGCCTTATCGCATCTCTGATCATTCTCCGGCGGTTCTTAATATTCCTAGCAACACTAAAGTTATAACTAAATCGTTTAGATTTAGTAATTATATTGCTAAACATGAGGATTTTCATGATATTGTTTCGGAGGGATGGAAGATGGAGATCCAAGGGCACATGATGTTTCGGGTAGTGAAGAGGCTCCGGTTCTTAAAAAAGCCTTTACGTAGTTTAATGTGGCGTAAAGGAAATTTGCACCAGAGGGTGGTTGAATGTCGTAAGAAATTGGAAAACGTACAGATTGCTCTAGATGCAGAGCCACACTCTTCTGTTTGTCGAGAGAATGTTAGGAATGCTCTCAATCAGTTTAATGATGCATCTTTGGAAGAAGAGAGTTTTCTAAAGCAAAAAGCGAATGTTGAATGGCTTCGTGTGGGTGAGAGTAACTCTAGTTATTTTCACAAGGTAGTCAAAGGCCGCATTAATCGTACCAGAATTAACTCTATTACGGATGCTAATGGTAAGTTTGTAGAAGGGTTAGCGGTTAAGGATGTTTTTGTTAAACATTATGAAGAATTCCTTGGTAAACAAATGCCTTGTGTGGAAATCTCTAATCCTGGTTCATTATTTTTGAAGATGGCTAATGCACAACATGCTGATAACATGATTCGTCCTGTCACCGCTTTGGAAATAAAGGACACGATTTTTTCTATTGGGGACTCTAAATCTCCGGGTCCGGATGGATATTCTTCAGCTTTCTTCAAAGAATCTTGGAGTATTGTTGGAGAGGATGTGGTTTCGGCAGTGCAACAATTTTTTTGTTAATGGTCAAATGCTTACGAAGCTAAATAGTGCTATCATTGTTTTGTTGCCGAAAGTCCAAACGCCTAGCAAAGTTACTGATTATAGACCGATTTCATTGTGTAACGTGCTTTATAAGTGTATTAGTAAATTATCACTAATAGAATAAAATCGAGTCTGGATGACATTGTTAGTCATAATCAGTTTGCCTTTGTGCCGGGTCGTCGTATTTCTGACAATATTATGCTTACTCAAGAGCTGATGAGGAACTACCATCTTGATCGCGGATCTCCAAGGTGTGCGTTCAAAGTGGATATCCAGAAAATGTACGATACGGTTAATTGGGAGTTTTTTGAGGTCATTCTCATTTGTTTTGGGTTTCCGATAAAAATGGTGAGATGGATTATGAAGTGTGTGTCTACGACTTCCTATTCTATAAATATTAATGGGGAATTACATGGTCTTTTTAAGGGGAAGCGGGGTCTTCGTCTAGGGGATCCGCTCTCGCCTTATCTATTTACCCTTGTTATGGAGGTCCTTTCATTGATGCTTCAACGGAAGGCCGGAGATTCAGGTTTTCAGTATCATCCTAAGTGTGAGATTTTAAAAATTATGAACTTATGTTTTGCTGACGACTTGTTCTTATTTGCTCATGCGAGTGTTTCTTTTGTTACGGTTTTACAGGATGCTTTGGAGGAATTTAAAAATTGTTCAGGTCTGGCTCCAAGTTTGCCAAAAAGTACAGCTTTGTTTTGCTAACGTATCTCCTATCTTAAAGGCGCAAATCTTGTCTGTTTTACCGTTTGATGAAGGATGTATGCCTGTCAGATATCTCGGAGTCCCATTGGTATCGTCTAGACTCTTATATCAAGATTGCAAAGTGTTGGTTGATCGGGTGAGGCTTAAGATTCGAGATTGGAAAAATAAGTTTTTATCTTTTGCAGTAGGGTTCAGTTGATTATCTCCGTTCTTACTTTTATGCATATATACTGGTGTTCGGTTTTTGTTTTGCCTGACGCCATCATTAAAGATATCGAAAAACTTCTTCGTGGGTTTCTTTGGTGTCAAGGGGAGATGAATCGTGGTGTGTCTTCCAAAAGATGAGGGTGGTTTGGGCAATAAACGCTTGAAATACTAGAACATTGTCCTTATGGTTTCTCATATATGGCGTATTTTATATAATCAGAAATCTATATGGGTTCAATGGGTCTATACGCATAAGTTGTCCCATAGACACTTTTGGGAGGTCCCTGTTCGTGTTTCTGATGGCTGGAGTTGGCGCAAACTCCTTCAGATTTGTCCGACTATTCGTCAATTTTTTAAGTATAATATCGGTGATGGCTGAATGGCCTCAGCTTGGTATGATTCTTGGTCTACAGCAGGTGCTTTGGTGAATATTATCTCGCACAGGGACATATCAAATGCTGGGTTTTCGTGGAAGTCCAAAGTTGCGGATTTGGTCAATAATGGGAGTTGGGCATGGCCTTCTCATTAGTTATTAAAATACCCGCAGCTGCAGCTAATTCCTATACCCACTTTGAGGAATGAGGCTGATCGAATGGTTTGGGGTTCACATTGTGACGACCCAGAAATCTCCGACCAAATTTAAACTTAATCTTTATATAGTTTCGACACGATAAGCAAAGTCTATTAAACCGAGTCTCAAAATTTTTTAAACTGTTTCATGAAATCATTTGACCTTCGACCAGTTCCGACTATTCACGAACAATTAATTGTAACTTGATGTGTATATATATATATATATATATATATATATATAAAATAATTGGAAACATAATTTTAAATATTGTATGTGGTTGTTACTAAAATTTATTTATGTAAAGTAAAATAAAAATAGGATATTATAATGATTATTATTTAAAAAGTATATATATATATATATATAAATAAAGTGTATTGAATATATATATATATATATATATATATATATATATATATATATATATATATATATATATATATATATATATATATATAGTTTTGAATTTATTTGGAAAATGATTGTAACACTCAATTATCATTCGATCGATAATAAACAAGTTATAAACGAACTTATGTGATTTTAAAATAAACGGTGATCCGAAAATGAGCTATATAAATTTTAGGCTTATTAAAAATATATTTAGAAGCTAATTAATAAATTTCAACATTTTTCATATTTTACCCAGAATCGAGAGGGACAGTTGATGTAATTTTATTTATTAAATTAATAATCGAATTTTATACCATAATGACCAAAATAAATAAATATTATTAATTTTAAAATATGGGATTTTTCTAAATTAAATTTATCCGTAACTGTTTAGCAATGGACACAATATAGTCATTCGGGAAAAACTGTCGGTAACTAAATAACAAATCTTTCGACTACTACTGTGCTTAATTGAGAAATTAAGATTTACTATGCGTGTTTGATATTTGATTCCCTTTCCATTGATATTATTAATATATATGATTATTAATGTGAATTACTGTTTGTGTTTGCTTCTTTATTTTCTCTGCACCACAATCTTATATATATATGTATATATGATATATGCAAGAATATATATACACATGACTATCTTACTACTTCTAAGTCTATCGTGACTATCTACAACCACTCAACCATGACCATCGATCATCATTACAACCGGGAAACCCAACTTGAAAACCATCGGAGACCACCATCAAACCCATTTCAAACTATAAACAACAAACACCATCTTCTCACCATAACAACCATAAAACATGTTAATATACATACTCGTTTCATGTTAGAAGTTTAACAACACCAAACCCGCCACCATTTTCATCAACCCGTCACCCTACCACCACAGCACAACCATCACCTTCTCCACCTTATCACCATCATCAACTATTGCTACGAAATTTCTGTTGCTGCAGCTGCTGTTGTAACCATTTTTTGTCGAGGAACAAACCCCATCCGCCACCTTGATCATCACTGTGTTTCTATCCTATGGTTCAAACGGACACCCATTTGATCACCACCTTATCAAACGTCTTCTCACTCTCTTAAGTTTAAACGTAAACCACAAACCCATCAAGTTTATAACCTGCAAACTGCTCGTTTTGGTGCTACTTCCATTCACGTTTTCTATTCCAATCCTCTCAAACCCGAACACCCTTTTTGTATGAAACCCACTCGGGTGTTGCAACTGTCAAAAGCAAAAGCACCATAGTATTCGCCATCTTCCATCTTCTTTAATCATACCGACACCATCAACAATAAACACCACCGCTCCCATTTCTCCTTCTTATTTATGGTTCCTGTTTTTGCTTATTGAAACACCAATTCCTTGCTGCTACTATCTTAATGCAAATACAGAAGATGATACAGTAAATGATGATGATGTTACGTTCATTGTCGCTGCTACTGTTTCTTTCTGTTTACTTGAACCAAACCGCATATATATATAATTACATATATATATTTAACCATACACATACACATCAAAACTTGCTTTTACTTTAACCTTTTCTTTTCTCTCTTTATTCTGTTCGAACGGACGACCTCAACAAGCAACTTCTGAATCGTTACTGTAGTTAAAGTGATTGATTGAGACTACCACAACTTGATTGATTCGGTTACAATTCCTTAATAAACCAATTCTTTATATAGTGCACGCGTTTTGTTTTAAATTTTGGGCTGTGATTTTTGTTTTAAAAGATTGGGCCATGAACCGAGGTTTGTATTATCTGTTGGGCCACGATCCAAACTACCTCTTGGGCTTCATCAGAATAATTGAGCTGAGCTTACAACATTCACCACCTGCGACGCCTTGATTCCTTTTATTATTTCTGCTGTTCGAGCAGTGATACATGTTAATCTCTTTCCTTTTTAAGATCAAAGGTGAATTTATGATGAAGCTCGTAACAGTCGATGAATATATGATGACGATATGTTATAATTTCATGTCAAACAATGATCATGATGATCACATAAAAATAAATTATGATTTGATTATTATGATGATGAGAGTAGAAGATGATGAAGACGAATAGAGTTGATGATAGGAAGAACGATTGTATGATGTATATGATGATGTTTGTGTACGAAGAAGATGTTTATCATAGGAATTATGATAAGTTGATGATATAGGATAAGAAATTGACGATGGATATCATGATGTTAATAGAGATGATAAAATGAATCAAGATATATAAATGATGATGTCGATTCAGTGAAGATGATGATGTTAAGGATAGATGATATGATAAGGTATTGATCATGAAAATGATATTGAAATGAATAAGATGATGATTACTGAATAAGATGATGATAATGGTAATTAGGGATAATAATTAGTTAATAATAATTTGTTGAAGATGATGATGAAATCATGACAGTTTCGGACTGGTTATACATTTAATCGTCTGAGACGTTACAAGTACGTAACAAGCGGATCAATGGTTGGGTGTGTGGGTGTTTAATTGAGAGGTTTCGGGTTCGAGCCCGGGCTGCGACATCTTTTTAGGAAGCTATTCTTTAAGGTAGTATACTTATTATACATATTATTATTATTATTATTATTATTATTATTATTATTATTATTATTATTATTATTATTATTATTATTATTATTATTATTATTATTATTATTATTATTGATATTATTATTATTATTAAGATAAGTATTATTATTATTAATTAACGTTCTTATCATTATAGGTATTATTACAAATAGATATTTTAATAAAAATACATTACAATAATATTAATATTACATATCACTATTTTTATTTATTTATTTATATATATATTTTTTAAAAATAATATTAATTAAGCTATACACAAAATATATCAATATAACAAGTATATTATTAATAATAAAATATATAACTTGTTCGATTACTATTATGTGTTTATAATATTATTTGTCATATATAAATGATATAGGTTCGTGAATCCAAGGCCAACCCTGCACTTGTTCAGTGTCGTCATATGCATAATTACTACGAAATACAGTATAGTGAGTTTCATTTGCTCCCTTTTTAAATGCTTTTGCAATATATATTTGTGAGACTGAGAATACATGCGCTGCTTTTATAACTGTTTTACAAAATTGACACAAGTAAATGAAACTACATTCTATGGCTGCATTATTAAACCGAATATGCCCCTTTTTAGTCTGGTAATCAAAGAATTAGGGAACAGACACCCTAATTGATGCGAATCCTAAAGATAGATCTATTGGGCCCAACAAGCCCCATCCAAAGTACCGGATGCTTTAGTACTTCGAATTTATCATGTCCGAAGGGAGTCCCGGAATGATAGAGATATTCTATATCCATCTTGTTAAGGTCGGTTACCAGGTATTCAATCCATATGAATGATTTTTGTCTCTATGCATGGGACGTATATTTATGAGAACTGGAAATGAAATTCTTGTGGTCTATTAAAATGTTGGAAATGAATGATTTTGATAAACTAATGAACTCACCAACCTTTTGGTTGACACTTTAAAGCATGTTTATTCTCAGGTATTAAAGAAATCTTCCGCTGTGTATTAGCTCATTTTAAAGATATTACTTGGAATCATTCATGGCATATTTAAAAAGACGTTGCATTCAAGTCGTTGTGTTCAGTAAAGATTATGATTAAGTAAATGGCATATTAGATCATTTATAGGTGGATATTACGAAATAGTATGCATGCCTGTCAACTTTCGATGTAATGAATGATTGTCTTTTAAAACGAATGCAATGTTTGTGATAGAGGTCAAATACCTCGCGATGTAATCATATGTTATTGTATTCGTTCTTATGGATTAGGACGGGTCTTTACATTTGGTATCAGAGCGATGGTCTTAGCGAACCAGGTCTTGCATTAGTGTGTCTAACTGATAGTTGATAAGATGCATTAGTGAGTCTGGACTTCGACCGTGTTTGCATGTCAAAAGTTTTGTTTATCATTTTATGTCAAAAATTACCTAATTATCATCCTTAGGAAATTATATAACAACCCAACCCGATATTCAAACGATCACGCGGAAATATCAATTAATTTTTTTTTGTGTGTGCAGTAAATGGCGCGGCGCGCCAGACCCTTGCGCGGCGCGCAAAATGGGTCTGGACAGCCCGCTGTCCAAAAGTCTCAAATGCAAAAATGTTCGACCACTTCCCTTCGTATTTAGACAAAACGCTTTTCACAACATATTCATATATGAAAAACTAACACGTTCCATTCATAAAATAAGTTTTACGAGGCGGGGCCCACATCGACCCAAATTACCCTTTAAGTACAAAATACATGTTTCGACCCCACACTTTTAAACACAAAATAAAAGCCGAGCATGGCGATTGGGGATACGCTACCCAATCCTAATTAATCCAAAAGCAAGCCTTCTAAAGCAACTACGCGAGCCACTAGTTCCCACGCTTACCCGAGCCACCGCATCCAAGCAAATCTATAAAAATGTAAACAACGAGAGGGTAAGCTAACGCTTAGTGAGTGAAAATATACTACATACATATATATACATAAAATGGACACGCCACAATAATAATCAAATAGCGCATACCGGAGCATCCAAGTATAAGGCAAGCTAAACCTAGCATACCGTACGTTCACTAAGCACAAGCTAACAACACCAACAATATAGTAAGTTCACAAACAACGTTGTGAACAATGCCAATAAGCTACAACCAGAAGGTTAGCTACATCACGACAATACAACATTATACGTATACAATATATATATATATATATATATATATATATATATATATATATATATATATATATATATATATATATATATATATATATATATATATATATATATATATATATATATATATATATATATATATATATATATATATATATATAACAACGCGTAAAACACCCATGGTTAACCAATCGAACAAGGGAACGGTACTTAAAAGACCGTCGGAGTTCATAACATCCATTAGTGTTACTTACACCGCGTAATCACTAATCCCCCGGGTGATGTCTTGAACAACGCGACTCACTCACCCCCATGACAACGTGGCGTCTTGAACAACGCGATGAATCCACATGCCAATCAAAACAATGAGTGGTGCCTTAAACACCACGTCATCCACTCTCATGACAATGTGGTGTCTTAAACACCGCGATAATACCACATGTCAATCAAACAATGAGTAGTGTCCTAAACACCGCGACAATACTACTCGTTACTTAGAATGTAGTGTCTTGAACAACGCGACTACCCCACATGTCAATCAAGCCTATGAGTGGTGTCTTGAACAACGCGACCATACCACTCGTTACATAGAATGTGGTGTCTTAAACAACGCGACTACTCCACATTCCACCACTACACAAATAAATACATTATATACGCACAAGCATAATTATTCCACTCACAATATTAACCCTTCGCCATTGCGGTTATATAAGTCCACATCACACGCCCATGTGATAACGTACACACAAAGTGTGCACTTCGCCAAAGGTGGTCAACCAAAACGCACAACCGTGCCAATTGGACCTATACACGAGTCCATCAAATCCACCTATATGTGAAGTGGGCTCTATAACCGAGAACCACTTCACCCGACCCGCACCCATCCTACACATACATATGCACATAGGATATTAACACTTACCTTGTCGCCTTGAAGAATACCACCGAATAATCCGCAATCGCCGATGGAATGTACCTATTTCATTTATCACATAACAAGTTACATAATTAGGGTGGATATACAAATCAACCCAAATTGACAACTAGTGCAATTTCGGCCCAAATGCACTTCCAAGCACAAACCGCGCCCAAACTAACCAATAATCACTAACACGAGTGAGAATGGTCCTAATATGCTAATTAAACCCAATCATAGGTGTTAAACACCTATCTTCCCCAAAATGACACTTGAACCCTAATTTTGACCCATAAGGAGTCAACATCGCGCCATTAGCAAGTTTTGAAACCAAAACATATTTAACTCAGTTTTATGCTTCAACTTAATCCATTTTAAGTTTATAAACCTTATTAAATCGACAATTGGGTCATAATCATCAACAAACCCTAATTTTGACTCTAGTCAAAATTAGTCAACCATAAGAACCCTAATTGTCTCCAAAACATCAATAATCACTAATACTAGTGATTACACACCATTTACAAGTCTTAAACATGGTTAAATCATTAACCAACCCAAAACCCGCCAAATATCAAAATAGCAAGTTTCCATAAACCCTCTTCATCAACTAAATGGGTTTTACAACTAACAATCTCAAATCCCTAACATTGAATCTCAAATCAAACAAATGAAATTTGGAGTTTGAACTTACCAATACTACCAATACGTAGCCAAGAACGCGATGAACAACTTTAAAACTCGAGCTTTGGCGAGAATCCGACTCCTTCTTCTCCAATTCAAGCTCTCTCACTCTAGAACTCTTCCTCTCTCTCTAGATATGGATGAGAGTGTTTGTGTGGGTGAGAAATGAGCTCCAATTGAGTTCTAGATCAGTCTTGATGACCCCAAACCGATCCCAAGTGAAAAGACCAAAGTACCCCTCATTTAAACCCTTTAAAAATGCTAAAAATTGCATCAGACACAATCGGAGCGCCGCTCCATAAGGTGGAGCACCGCTCCAACCTTCAGGTCAGTTTTCAGTAACTTGTTTTGGCCATAACTTTTTGACCGTAGCTCCGTTTTTGATGAATCAAATATCGTTGAAAACGTAATAAGATTTTCTTTCCAATGGTAGGCTTTGAAACATCAACACAAACTTTATTTGGGGTTGAAAAGATACGTACACACCTTGTCACTTCAGACAACGTCCAGTTTCCTTCGACGTTCGAGCAAGCAACACATACATGCTTCGTACACCTCATACACGCATCGTACACCATAAATACATTATGTACCATAAATATTTGGGTCTTACAACTTACCTGCTTATCATCCTTAAAGTCTAGACACGTCTTACTGCCTCTATTGCATAGACAGTGTATAGATAAATTCATATCTTAGCGTATCTGTTATTGTTACCTTTGCCTGAAAGCTTTCGTAGATTCCTCCGTAACTTATGGGATTTTAGTATTATATATGCATATGTAAATTATGTATTGCAGGATACTAATCTACATCCTATAATCTAATTCATATCGAAAATCCTCCATCTGATCGTACGAGATGGATCCCTCAACCAGTTCGAATTCCTCGAATTCCGACAGCTATTTCGATATGGATATCCACCTGAGCTCTGAACACAGTATAACCGGAATGGATCAACCAACCAGCCATTATCAATTCATCTGATGGGTTTGTAGTCGACTTAATTAATGGAGACTCGAAGAAGGCGATCCTTTTCACCAACCGAATTTACCTCTTGGCGATGAACCTGAAGCACTTACCGGCGAACCAGTCCGAAATACCATTTTCACCCTCATTTCCCGAATATCTCACCACGATTATATTCTATCTACAATTCTAAACCTTATTCATCCGATCGTTCTGATCGAGAATCATCCCGGAATAATGGAAGAAGTCAACGAGCTTCGCGCCCGAGTTGTAACCTTGGAAAATATAGTGCAAAACATACCAGCTTCGGCAACATCATCGTCACTAACAGTACCATCAGTAACAGCACCCGTACCATCAACAATCCATGCATCAACATCTCATTCTGTACCTCGAACATAATCATCGTTCTACATGATGTTCTACATCATTTATCTTCGTTCGACATGGCGATTATGTAATCTCTAATGTTTTAGAGATTATATATTCTTGTTCTAACGGGAAATCAAATGAGTCTAATATCATATTGACTCATTAAATCCATAATTACATCTGAAGAAAATATATATGTATATATGTTTTCATAAAGATTGTAATTAAAAATTCTTTTGTACAAACTGTTAATGGTGAAAATATTTTAACGGGTAGGTAATACCCGAGGAATATTCAAATTTCACATTAATAAGTTACAATGTACATTCTTCAAGTCAGATTCAACAGTCATTTACTATCTTACTTACATCCACAAATATACGTAGCCGTTCACCACAGAATAACCATTGTCATTCAATTTTATATTTGGATTTTGACTTATCAGAATCCAACAAGTGGCATAATGAAGAAAAACATTTGAAAAAATAAAATTTGTTAGAAACAAACGAATTAACTATGAGAAAAATTTTGTTAAGAATCCACGCTAACTGTTTCCAGCTAACTGTTCCTAGCTAACTGTTAATTCCTTATTACATTTTATTTATCGCAATTTATTTATCGCAATTTATTTATCGCAATTTTAAATTCTCGCAATTTTATTTATCGTCATTTAATTTCTGTTATTTATTTTATGCACTTTAAATATCGGGACACATATACAAGGTTTTGACATATCATATCGACGCATCTATATATATTATTTGGAATCACCATAGACACTCTATATGCTGTAATGCTCGAGCTCGCTATACAGGGTTGAGGTTGATTCTACAATAATATATATACTTTGAGTTGTGATCGAGTCTGAGACATGTACACGGGTCACGATATGTATTAATTAATTCAAATATTATATATTAAACTATATATGAATTATTGGACTGTTAACTGTGGACTATCGACTGTGGACTAATAACATTGGACAATTAAAATGAATTATAATATTGATTATAACATATGAAACTAAACATTTCTTCAAGTTTGCCACTTGATTTCATCTTAAACCTCATTTGTATCTTGACGATTACAATCTACGTTCAAATCTTTCATAATTCTTGAGAACACCTCAATCGAGAGGATGAACCAACCGCACTTCATCTACGGGAGAAAAGATTTATGCATATAGTTATGCACCTGAAAACACTCGAAACCTGAGTAAATGTTTAACAAGTATCTGTGCTAGCTCCGTTAGCATTATTATTACCGAAAATAACTTTGCAATCCTTTTCTAAATTAGCCAATTTTGTCACAGCTCTAGCAAATCAACTTCGAATGTTCATTTTAGATTAGCCTTATTATAACCTTGAAATATAAGTTTGTCCTTCATCATCATTACCGGGGAACCATTTATATCCCATCAAATTAGCAGTAAACTTATCAACAACGTCATTGCTCTTTGACTTTCCGAAAAATCATTACATTTATTGAAACTTTATCGAGTACTCATCTACATCTTGTAATAATAATTTCCATAGAAACTACTGGGAATTAGCAATCAGCATTTTGAATCTCGCAACGTTTCTACATCAACAATTATATAACATCTATCTCTTAGAATTATGATCTTCCATTCTAAAATTATGAAAAGCACTCAGTTTACAAATCAGTTCTCTACATCCTGGAAAGTGCTAATGAAGTAGCAAAAACTGTAAACGACCTTAACAGTCGAAAGTTTGATGATAAAGAAGGATACGTTGGAAAATCCCAAAAGAAAAATTGGTACTGGAAAACGGATTGAGCAAATTATGAAGGGGACTGTGGACAAATCACAAGGACTAAACTTGTACATTAAGAATTATGATGATTCTGTTTCTGATGAAATCTTTAGCGAATACCTTGCTCTTTAATGGCTCTTCATCATCGTGAATAAATTTCTTCATCGCAATTTGATTCTAAATTTCTAAGATATCATCATATATTTCATTATAAATATCCTCCATATTTCTGAAGACATTTTCATAACTATTCTTATCTGAAATCATTTATCTTTTCACGATTTCAGTGTTACATCATATAAGAAACTGTTAGTTTCTATATTCTGCAAACTTCGAGTTTAAACTATGAATGTTTTTGAATTAGTGTTGGGAACTGAAGCATGAATTAGTATAATATAGTGATACTTGATCAACGTGATTATATTACAGTAAGTCATGCTGAGTTTTAATTAAACATGATGATTCACAGACCATAACGTCATCATGTGTCATGTTACACGACTCTTACATTCTATCTGATCTACAAATATATCAAGAACATATTTTCTTGACAGTTCTATCTTTTCTCTTGAATTCTGGTAATTTGACAAGTCAGATGGTGCTATTAACATTCCTTTCTTAGAATATTAACTCTGTTCATTTCGAAATTCATATCTACGAATTCTGGATCATTATTCGCTTGACTTGGAATCGGGAAGAGAAAACAAAAGTATGGAACTCCGAAATATAAAGGAGAAAATAAAAACCGATAACAACACATAAATTACAAACCGTGTATATCAATGTTTATCGCAACATAAAGACACGGGAAAATTAAAAACACTATAACCACAAGGGCGAAGTAGAAGAAAACAGACTCCTCCGGTGGAAGTTGGAAAAGGAGAATGATTGTTGCGATAGTAAGGATAAGGACAAGGATTAGAACTGGATTAAGCATTTTCACAATCTTTTGAATTTGGGAATTGAGTATAGGAGTGATAAAAGTAATGGAACGGAAGAAGTTAATTTATAGAGAAATATCTGATAGACAGATCGAGGCAGATAATCGCATTTAATTAAAGAGATTTTATTCACCAAAGAAGCAAATCTTTCAGATCTCGATGATTTTCTCTAAATCCCTTGAATTCCGGAATTCGACCATGACTGGTGGAAAGTTATGATGAAACTTGTCTATCTCATTTCACTATTTAGTTATAGCTTTATTCGTACGCTTCGAGTAATCGAATCGTTTTATCTATATTAGTTAATAATGATAAAACTCTATTTAATAACTCAGATTCGTCATGAAAACATACTTATTGTCAGTCATGATGATCTCACTCAAATTTCGGGACGAAATTTCTTTAATGAGTAGGTACTGTGACGACCCGAAAATCTCCGACCAAATTTAAACTTAATCTTTATATAGTTTTGATACGATAAGCAAAGTCTATTAAACCGAGTCTCAAAATTTTTTGAACTGTTTCATGAAATCATTTGACCTTCGACCAGTTCCGATGATTCACGAACAATTAATTGTAACTTGATATGTGTATATATATATATATAAATAATAATTGGAAACATAATTTTAAATATTGTATGTGGTTGTTACTAAAATTTATTTATGTAAAGTAAAATAAAAATAGGATATTATAATGATTATTATTTAAAAAGTATATATATATAAATAAAGTGTATTGAATATATATATATATATATATATATATATATATATATATATATATATATATATATATATATATATATATATAGTTTTGAATTTATTTGGAAAATGATTGTAACACTCAATTATCATTCGATTGATAATAAACAAGTTATAAACGAACTTATGTGATTTTAAAATAAGCGGTGATCCGAAAATGAGCTATATAAATTTTAGGCTTATTAAAAATATATTTAGAAGCTAATTAATAAATTTCAACATTTTTCATATTTTACCCGGAATCGAGAGGGACAGTTGATGTAATTTTATTTATTAAATTAATGATCGAATTTTATACCATAATGACCAAAATAAATAAATATTATTAATTTTAAAATATGGGATTTTTCTAAATTAAATTTATCCGTAACTGTTTAGCAATGGACACAATATAGTCATTCGGGAAAAACTGTCGGTAACTAAATAACAAATCTTTCGACTACTACTGTGCTTAATTGAGAAATTAAGATTTACTATGCGTGTTTGATATTTGATTCCCTTTCCATTGATATTATTAATATATATGATTATTAATGTGAATTACTGTTTGTGTTTGCTTCTTTATTTTCTCTGCACCACAATCTTATATATATATGTATATATGATATATGCAAGAATATATATACACATGACTATCTTACTACTTCTAAGTCTATCTTGACTATCTACAACCACTCAACCATGACCATCGATCATCATTACAACCGGGAAACCCAACTTGAAAACCATCGGAGACCACCATCAAACCCATTTCAAACTATAAACAACAAACACCATCTTCTCACCATAACAACCATAAAACATGTTAATATACATACTCGTTTCATGTTAGAAGTTTAACAACACCAAACCCGCCACCATTTTCATCAACCCGTCACCCTACCACCACAGCACAACCATCACCTTCTCCACCTTATCACCATCATCAACTATTGCTACGAAATTTCTGTTGCTGCAGCTGCTGTTGTAACCATTTTTTGTCGAGGAACAAACCCCATCCGCCACCTTGATCATCACTGTGTTTCTATCCTATGGTTCAAACGGACACCCATTTGATCACCACCTTATCAAACGTCTTCTCACTCTCTTAAGTTTAAACGCAAACCACAAACCCATCAAGTTTATAACCTGCAAACTGCTCGTTTTGGTGCTACTTCCATTCACGTTTTCTATTCCAATCCTCTCAAACCCGAACACCCTTTTTGTATGAAACCCACTCGGGTGTTGCAACTGTCAAAAGCAAAAGCACCATAGTATTCGCCATCTTCCATCTTCTTTAATCATACCGACACCATCAACAATAAACACCACCGCTCCCATTTCTCCTTCTTATTTATGGTTCCTGTTTTTGCTTATTGAAACACCAATTCCTTGCTGCTACTGTCTTAATGCAAATAAAGAAGATGATACAGTAAATGATGATGATGTTACGTTCATTGTCACTGCTACTGTTTCTTTCTGTTTACTTGAACCAAACCGCATATATATATAATTACATATATATATTTAACCATACACATACACATCAAAACTTGCTTTTACTTTAACTTTTTCTTTTCTCTCTTTCTTCTGTTCGAACGGACGACCTCAACAAGCAACTTCTGAATCGTTACTGTAGTTAAAGTGATTGATTGAGACTGCCACAACTTGATTGGTTCTGTTACAATTCCTTAATAAACCAAATCTTTATATAGTGCACGCGTTTTGTTTTAAATTTTGGGCTGTGATTTTTGTTTTTAAAGATTAGACCATGAACTGAGTTTTGTATTATCTGTTGGGCCACGATCCAAACTACATGTTGGGCTTCATCAGAATAATTGAGCTGAGCTTACAACATTCACCACCTGCGACGTCTTGATTCCTTTTATTATTTCTGCTGTTCGAGCAGTGATACGTGTTAATCTGTTTCCTTCTTAAGATCAAAGGTGAATTTATGATGAAGCTCGTAACAGTCAATGAATATATGATGACGATATGTTATAATTTCATGTCAAACAATGATCATGATGATCACAGAAAAATAAATTATGATTTGATTATTATGATGATGAGAGTAGAAGATGATGAAGACGAATAGAGTTGATGATAGGAAGAACGATTGTATGATGTATATGATGATGTTTCACCACCTGCGACGTCTTGATTCCTTTTATTATTTCTGCTGTTCGAGCAGTGATACGTGTTAATCTGTTTCCTTCTTAAGATCAAAGGTGAATTTATGATGAAGCTCGTAACAGTCGATGAATATATGATGACGATATGTTATAATTTCATGTCAAACAATGATCATGATGATCACAGAAAAATAAATTATGATTTGATTATTATGATGATGATAGTAGAAGATGATGAAGACGAATAGAGTTGATGATAGGAAGAAAGATTGTATGATGTATATGATGATGTGTGTGTACGAAGAAGATGTTTATCATAGGAATTATGATAAGTTGATGATATAGGATAAGAAATTGTCGATGGATATCGTGATGTTAATAGAGATGATAAAATGAATCGAGATATATAAATGATGATGTCGATTCAGTGAAGATGATGATGTTAAGGATAGATGATAATGATAAGGTATTGATCATGAAAATGATATTGAAATGAATAAGATGATGATGATTACTGAATAAGATGATGATAATGGTAATTAGGGATAATAATTAGTTAATAATAATTTGTTGAAGATGATGATGAAATCATGACAGTTTCAGACTGGTTATACATTTAATCGTGTGAGACATTACAAGTACGTAACAAGCGGATCAATGGTTGGGTGTGTGGGTGTTTAATTGAGAGGTTTCGGGTTCGAGCCCAGGCTGCGACATCTTTTTAGGAAGCTATTCTCTAAGGTAGTATACTTATTATACATATTATTATTATTACTTTTATAATAATAATAATAATAATAATAATAATAATAATAATAATAATAATAATTATTATTATTATTATTATTATTATTATTATTATTATTATTATTATTATTATTAGTATTATTATTATTATTGATATTATTATTATTATTAAGATAAGTATTATTATTATTATTAATTAACGTTCTTATCATTATAGGTATTATTATAAATAGATATTTTAATAAAAATACATTACAATAATATTAATATTACATATCACTATTTTTTTTTATTTTTTTATATATATTTTTTAAAAATAATATTAATTAAGCTATACACAAAATATATCAATATAACAAGTATATTATTAATAATAAAATATATAACTTGTTCGATTAGTATTATGTGTTTATAATATTATTTGTCATATATAAATGATATAGGTTCGTGAATCTGAGGCCAACCCTGCACTTGTTCAGTGTCGTCATATGCATAATTACTACGAAATACAGTATAGTGAGTTTCATTTGCTCCCTTTTTAAATGCTTTTGTAATATATATTTTTGGGACTGAGAATACATGCGCTGCTTTTATAGCTGTTTTACGAAATAGACACAAGTAAATGAAACTACATTCTATGGCTGGATTATTAAACCGAATATGCCCCTTTTTAGTATGGTAATCTAAGAATTAGGGAACAGCCACCCTAATTGACGCGAATCCTAAAGATAGATCTATTGGGCCCAACAAGCCCCATCCAAAGTACCGGATGCTTTAATACTTCGAATTTATCATGTCCGAAGGGAGTCCCGGAATGATGGGGATATTCTATATGCATCTTGTTAAGGTCGGTTACCAGGTGTTCAATCCATATGAATGATTTTTGTCTCTATGCATGGGACGTATATTTATGAGAACTGGAAATGAAATTCTCGTGGTCTATTAAAATGTTGAAAATGAATGATTATGATAAACTAATGCACTCACCAACCTTTTGGTTGACACTTTAAAGCATGTTTATTCTCAGGTATTAAAGAAATCTTCCGATGTGCATTAGCTCATTTTAAAGATATTACTTGGAATCATTCATGGCATATTTCAAAAGATGTTGCATTCAAGTCGTTGAGTTCAGTAAAGATTATAATTAAGTAAATGGCAGATTAGATCATTTATAGGTGGATATTACGAAATAGTATGCATGCCTGCCAACTTTCGATGTAATGAAAGATTGTCTTTTAAAACGAATGCAATGTTTGTAAAATGTATCATATAGAGGTCAAATATCTCGCGATGTAATCATATGTTATTTTATTCGTTCTTATGGATTAGGACGAGTCTTTACACACATGACAGTGTTAATCCTTTCTCGGTTCAAAGGGCTTGAGATTCTATTCGTCCTAGGTCGTCTCAAGTGGATTGGTATGCTACGGTTTGGTTCTCCCAAAGTATCCCTCGTCATGCCTTTCTTTTGTGGCTTCTTATGGGTGAGCGGTTAAAACCTCAAGATAAGCTTAAATCTTGGGAAGTTCATAATGGGATGGTGCTTGTATGCCCTCTTTGTAAGGTTTGTGCGGATACTCACAATCATTTGTTTTTTGATTGTTCCTACTCTCGGCAAGTGTGGTTGAAAGCTCAGGCTTTGACGCATCTTCCTTGTTTGCATAATTGGAGGTCTCTTGTTTCGTGTATCTCACCTTCTGCCTCTCGTAATTCAGTAAGAGGTGTTGTTGCTAAATTGGTTTTTGCGGTTTCGGTGTACTTCATATGGCAAGAAAGAAATAACAGGATTTTTAAGAAGTCTCACAGGACCGAGGTTAAGCTGTTTGAAGATGTGATTGCAACCGTTCGTCTGAAGTTGCTGTCCATTAAATTTAAAGTTTCAGCTGATGTTGATCATATGAAGAAGCTGTGCCTATGTAGTGTTTGCTATTTAATATTTTGATGTTAGGTGGCGTGTTTGCTTGTAGCTGCTAGGCTTTCTTGTAGTTCCAGTGCTTATTTGTATAATTCTTTTATTATTTTAATAATATTCATCGGGGTAATCCCATTACCTAAAAAAAAGAAAGATGAAATAAAGAAATATATATTATATATTAGTGGTTGATAAAGAACTTTATTGACCTATTTTCTTAACTATAGATTACTAATATCAAAGATATAAAGATATAATGTGAGGAAGTAAAATTGTCTTACAAATCTTTAACTTTTGAAAATTGAGAGACATGTAGTAATAAATTGTCAGACACGTTTTATAACTTTTGAGAATCATAACACTCTCTCTTATATAACAATTTTATTCTATTAAAGTTGAACTATTATGGTTGTGCAATCTGCTAAAGGAAATGGGTGTTTCGTCCATCGCTAAACAGGTAATCTAATGTGACAATTTGGGTGCTACCTTGCTTAGTGCCAATCCGGTTTTCCACTCTCGTATGAAACACATTGCATTGGCATATCATTTTGTTCGCGAACAAGTACAACTAGGAACTATTCGTATATCGCATATATCATCCGGGGATCAACTAGCTGACCCGTTGACAATGCCTCTACCACGGGCTCTCTTTACTAAGCTCATGTTCAAGATTGGTCTCACTACAGGTCGTTCATTTTGCGGGGGCTGTGTTAAGGATAATTGGATAAACAATAACATATGGATAACTATTGTTTGTTAGAGTTTGTTTATGCTTCGCTTCAAATACATGTATTGTATTATCTGGTCCTAGTTTATAGG
This sequence comes from Rutidosis leptorrhynchoides, assembly GCF_046630445.1. NCBI lineage: Eukaryota > Viridiplantae > Streptophyta > Magnoliopsida > Asterales > Asteraceae > Rutidosis > Rutidosis leptorrhynchoides. The sequence continues at coordinate 216,554,117 of NC_092336.1, forward strand.
TACGTACATACTTGTACTGTGTATAAATTGTTTCCCTTTCTATTGAATGAAATCATCGTGAATTGTTATTCCCCACAAATCTGACCGTCTTCTTTGATTATAAGAAAATCGATAGCAGATTATACTTGAAACGTGAACGGAAGATAGCCTGTATGTGGTGATTTTGTATTTAGAAATAAAAAAAAATAAAAAGTAATTTCCAAATCATGTGTGTTTAACGGGAATTGTATGTAATGGTCATTAAAAAGGTTGCTCTTTAAATTTTTTCACATCTTTGTATGATATGTTTGATAGTGCCATCTTACTCCCCTTTATGAAATAAAAATGAACACTTCAAGATTGACAAAAACAAAACACGCATATTGAAAGAATCCAATAGTTAAAGAAATCACATAAACAGACATCCACTAACAACTTCTAACATTCATGTGGTCTTTCACATAACATCACTGCTTTGTATAACAGAAAATAAGTCACATATAACATTTATATATATACCTCATGTTAATTTCCACACAATCATTAAACCTCTATATCATCAACAAAAATTCGAAACCCATTTAATCAGTCGCTGAAGTCGAAACTGTCACTGCGAGAACTGCTGGCGTTACGGCTGTGTAAAGAGAGACCCCGCATGTGACCGCCAAGTGCAGAACCGTCCGTTTTGTATTCTTGAAAGAATTTCTCCCTTTCAACATGTTTTACAGGCGGCGGTGGGATTACAACACCTGCAGCAGCAGTTTCAGTTGCAGTTGCAGCTGAAGCTCGAGCTACAGTTGATCGGGTTGCAGTAGGTTCTTGTTTTGGCTCCAAACTGATGGGCCTAATTAAAGGTCGGTTAAGCCTATCAGGGGGAACTGATGACCCTAGTAGTCCTAAATGCCGCTCTGTTTGATAATTCTCGGCCTCAGGTCTTACACACGTTTTTCCCTTCCTCATTCTGTCATGTTTGCAATGATTAGTAATCAACTTTTATTTCTTATTATTTTCATCTCTTTTATGAGATATAGAAATACTTTTTTAGTTTGAAAAGTATTCATAAACTATTTTAACTAACTATATATACATAAAAAAAAAAAGAACATGGGTTATTTATACCTTCTGAAGAGTTGTTCCTGGTCCTCTTCCTCTGCATCTTCTTGGTCAATTTGGGTATATGCAGGGACTGACCTACCAGAAACGAGAGCATCATGTCTTGAAAGTGCCTTTTGGAGCTGATCATTTAACTCGACTGCTTTAGATATTGTCCGCTCATCCCTAAAAGAGAAACACATAACACGATTAATGGTACAAATTTCTGTAGTTCCACAGAGCTCACTCACTCATTGCTATATTCAAACAAAATCCTCAGTTCTGTAACTGAAACCAAGCTGCACTTGTGATGTTTTTTGGTATAATCATTTGTAGTTTAATTACTTATACTTATATATTGATTGAAAGTATACTGATAAACTTATTTCACTCTTTTATTACGAATTGTGACTTCAAGTCGCATTAACCAGATATTCAGTAGCAATATGCAATCCAAATACCTCATTAAACTATTTTCTTCGTTTTCTTTACATATAACATATTTGTAATATAACACGGATATGGCCCACCCATACCCCCAAACGTACCATCGATTCCACCACACAAAATAACTTACCGAGAGGTAACAGCAAGATGCATAACTTGTTGTTTATGAAATGAACACTGCTCCACGAGATCTAGGGTGAACTCATCCTTGGCTTCCTGTAACAGTGACAAAAGAGCATCTGTAAAAATGATATCATTATAAATTGTAACCATGTTCACAAAAGACGACCTTACAAAAGCATGCTAAGCATCGACGAAGTCAATAAATTAAAAATTGTTAATGTGATAACAAAAGATAAACTATTATATGTCTCCTTATATTCTGAACTTTTAGGCGTAGTTCTATAAGGAGACGGAATAAACATTGAACATACGACTAATACATCAACCCACATACCTCAGGATGTCTGACATCAATGGCATCAAGTACGTCTGTCAACACTTCTAGTGAAGATCCAGCTTTTTTGATGATACTGTTTGAAGAAAGATGGTTATCAAATTCTTAGAATCATAAAAGAAAAAACAATCACAGTCTATAGGAAATGGAAGTTTATACATAGCACATACCAATTCCATAGAAATGATACATTTGAAGACTTTCGTATTGGTATTTCAAAGTTAATAAGATGGTTGCAATTATTAATGCCCACATGCCCATGAAGGGTCAGGCTCAACGATGTGTGACAGAAAAAGGAGCAAAGAATTGGAGGTACAGGCACACATCTTGCTATAATTTCACAAGAACTAAGTCTTCTTACTACACAAGGGAAAATAACATTAAGACCAAATCGTCATGTGAAAATATAGCAATTACATTTTTACCTCTATCCCCACTATTTTAAAAGAAGATGAACTTGGTCCTTAGAGAGTCAAAGGGGATATTTTATTCATTTGACTTTCTGGTCCTAATATGACTTTTTGCTTCTGCTGACTAATTACAGCTTGTGAGGACCTATTATCATTTTCTATAACTTCAAATCATTATGCCTCATATGATGATTATGCCACTTTCCTATTGTCTTAGTAGCATAGCAAATGAGCTATTTCACAAGAGTCTTTATTAATAAACGGTTACTCAGTTTGAAAAGTTAGTTGTTTTTGCTTAACAGTATAAAAATTGGGTTACATAAGCGGCAGACATAATGCCAAACCTTTATTCTATTTTGCATTCAAATCTATTTTATAATACAATCATTGGTTTCTTATCATAATATTTAAAATAACAGAGTTTACAGGAATAAAATTTAACATCTTGATTCTTGACAAATCAATGCTAGAGAGAGAGATAGAGAGAGAGACAGTGGCGGATCCAGGAAAAATTTTCACCGGGGGCGAATTTTTTTTAAAACGTGAGGATTTTTTTTTTGACAAAATATAGAGGTTTTTGGGCAAAATATAGAGTTTTTTGAGCAAAATTTAGAGGTTTTTGAGCAAAATACGAAGGTTTTGGGGCAAAATATGGAGGTTTTGGGGCAAAATATGAAGGATTTGGGGCAAAAAAATATTCCACCGGGGCGAAATCGAAAAATCGAAAAAATTTGCACTAAAATTTCGAAATCCACCGGGGGCGGGCGCCCCCCCCTCTACTACACTAAATCCGCCTCTGGAGAGAGATCAATTTTTGTACAATAAGGATTAGTTCCATAACAAACAGCAAATAAAGTATTATACTAAATAGCAAAGCACACCTAGATTCAGGAACAGCCTGCGTAACATTTGCGGGAGGTGGTGGTGGTGGTGCACTCTGGTCATGTCCATTGGTGGAAACTTCACCATTAACGGAGTTGCTTTTACTTCTGTCGGAAGTTGAACGGGGTTTGGGAACAACTTCAGGTCTCTGAGAGAATTGTACTCCAGAACTCTGACAAAAACAAGAAATTCGGATAAAATTAACTAAAAGTCACGCGCCAATCTCTTGAATATATGTAAATATAACACATGTTCTAGTTATAGAAAATATAAATAGAAGAAGATAAATTAAAATGCCAACGGCATACAGGATGTAATGAGGCAATAAGCATCTATCTACATACCACCAAATCATAGTATGCAGAGTAGTATTGAGGGAATCTTCCGGAAGCTCCACCGAGAGATGTCTGTGTTGCATCTAAAAGAAGAAATATTTTCTCCCGTACAGGCAGATCAGAAGTGGACTGTAAATAAATATAGATAGAAACCATTTAAAACAAATTAAAGATGATTATATACATACATCACATCAAATAATGCAAAACATCTGTAAATAATTAATATAGTTATATACCTTTTTCTTAACTAATTTGACAAGTACAGGAAGGATCCCAGTGTCAATTACTTGTGTATGAATTGGTTCTCCAATATTGTTCATTAACACCTCTAGCAACTGTGAAAAAATGAGTACAAACATCAAGCATATTGTTAGAAACATCAAATCATCTCATACGTAAATAAATACACCACAAGAAAATATAAAATATGAAGTCCCCTAAAATAATTGAAATACATCACGTGATGCACAGATATTCAAGACTTACCATAACAGCATATAACTGAGTTTCTTTGCTTTTACTTCCCAGCCGTTTTTTGATCGCTTTAATGACATCTCTAGCTTGCCTATAAATTCAAACATGTAAAAATGACATGTAAATCACACATGTACGCGTTAAAAGTTGTATAAAATGACGGGAGCTTTTGTTTTGATTAATTTTCCTTATAAACAATTTTGGAAATTAAGAAAGCTGGCAAGCTACAATTTAGGCCTTTAAGTCTTTAACTATAAACTATACACTTTTAGCTGATTACTGCTGCAAACAACTTACAATATTCGATGAAAAGAAATCATTTAAGGATGCCTTTTCATGTCGATATTAGCATATATACAGATTTTTTAAAGTATTATAAACCTTTTCAAGACATTTAGTAGTAATTTGCTTTGAAATGAAATATTTGTCCAATCATGATGGAGACGAGGGTAGTTTTTTATGAAGTTCAAGCAATAAATGGAAATGAACTTAAAGTGTGTCCATTTTGGCCTTATTTCTTTATTAACACGTATCTGCATTTGCACCACTTTTTACTTGGTAACCAACTATTTCGCAAATATAACGACAAATACATTAAAGTATGATAATCCAATCCCCTTTTGTAGCAAGTTTCGTATAATGCATAAGTAGGATGATATCAAAGATAATGGAAATATATCACCAACAACATAAAAAAACACAATAAAGCTCAACATCATGATTTTAGCATTAATCAATCACCAATATAATGATAAGCTTTCACATTTACCTGTGATCACGCGCAACTAATTCACAAATTTCAATGCTTTTGGTCCAATCCATTTCAGCTAACTTTTCACTTGTTGCTGCATTCACAAGTTCAGCTGCCATGTCTAATGCTATCTGAGAGCAGAATACAAGAAACAAAGTTCACAGCTTATCATCTTTATCTTTAATATTATAAATATATAGGATAGATAGATATAAATAAATAAATAAATAAATATAAAACACACTGAATTAAAGGTCATTGCTAACTGATTTCCCAAATTACATTTCACTGATAAATAAAAGCACACTATCACTTTTTGTATTAAATCACAAACATATTCAGTAGCATTTTTTACATTAAAAAGTAAATCACCTAATTTCGTCAAAACAACCCTAACACATTAATCATATGCAGACGGATCATGTTACAAAAACTCCACCAAATTTCATTGAAATAAAGCTAAATGATCAACTTTACAACCGTGATATCAACAAATGCACAAGAACAGCCCTATCAAATCAGCACAATAATCAAATCAGATAAGTTCACAATCAATCAAATACAACAAAGTACCTTCAAAATCAGTAAATAATAGGAGTTAATTGATTAGAAGAAACTAAAACCCTAAGATCGGCTCAACATTCAATTCATTTAATCAGTAAATGAGGAATTGTTGAAAGAGGGGGAGATAGATATACATATGTGTGTATGTATATGTGAAATATAAAAGAAAAGAAAAAAAGGCACGAGGGGATGTTTTGTGAAATATAGAGACACACCGGATACAGCAGAAGTACACCACTAATGCTGCTGTCTGCTACACTTGCCTTTGGTTATTTATTACCCCGTATTTTACTACTTATTATGACACGTGTCATTTTATACTTTATTTTTCTATTAAATAAAAAAGTGACCATATTGATGTATCTTTTCCTATTTCATAGATAACCAACACAAGAATCACAACCACAAGAATCATGGAAGAACTGCCTTGTTCTAAGAACCGAAAATAATGTCATTGCCGTCGTCACGAAGAAAGGACAATTCATCACACACAACCTTCTTCTTCAGTTGATTGTTCTTTTTAGTGCCACGTACACATTCAAAAGGGACGTTATAATCTCGAGAAAATCTCCAAGATTTGAGGCATAACTTCTCGCATCTTTTATCGTAACACGGGCACGCTAACAGCCAGTCTTCGAGTGTCTTAACCACCACAATTAGAAGTTTAGAACCACAACCACCTCGAGCAACAAATGAACCCCTACACTTTTAACACCTTGGGCCGACAAATTTACTCCTTCATTAGCAGCAACATTTCTCGTCTCGACACTGATTCAACTTCGAGTGTCACATTTGTATTGCCCAAAACAGATCCCGAAGTGCCTAAACCACAATCGGAAGGGTGCCCACCCTTCAATGCCGATTGAACTTCAAACATGTTATGTTTAAAGCTATTTATTAGTACGGAATACATTTTAAGAGGTCAACAAAACGATAAAAATGATCATAGAATAGATCTCTTTGAATAAAAAAAACATCCAGTTTCACTGAATAGTCTCTATTTAGTTTTTTACCTGTTTTAAATTACATTCATCTTAGCATCACTAATCTAAGTCAAACTATGTTACATTTTGTCTCTAGTTGGTTATAAAATATGAAAGTTGAGCTTAAGAGTGATAATAAATATTCATCTTTAAAATCGGTTAATTATTTCGTACTATTTTTATTTTGACTCGATTGTTAATTTTGTTAAAGAAAAATAATACGGAATTTTGTTTGGAATGGCAAAAGAATTTTATTTAACTATTACCAAGACACTAGGAAAGAACAAATTTACAAGAAGTTCAATGGAGTTTGCAACCAAATGGACCAGTTAATTCTAGCCTTTTTGTATCTAGAAAAAAGCCAAAAAAAAATAAGTAACAATAATACAGTATTATCTACAACGTTCACAACGTTCACAATTCGGAAGGTCTTGTCCCCAAAGATGTAACAGTTCCGGAGCCGCAAAATTTTCCAAAGCGCTGAATAAATGACGCTTCTCACAATAATAATCTTCTTACCGTGAAGCAGTAAAGAATCGAGTTGGGACCTCATATTATCCAAAGTGTTCCATACAGAGATAGGAAAATTAAGTCAAGTTCTATTGTGAGACCAAATATGCTTACTGATATCGCAAGAAACAAAAACATGTATAAGTGATTCCTCAGCATCACACCATTTACAATCTAAAATTTGTGAGAACTATTCCTTTCCTATCAAGGTTATCTTTAATAGCAAGACGATTCATTCAAAGGCGCCAAATAAAAATGTTAGTCTTCGGGGGATACAACGTAATCCAGTTAGTAGGTCGAGTGAGCTTAAAGGAATACACATGATCAAAGTCAACACCATCTCATCTCAATATGTCAAGAGACAAAGATACCTCACTTCTTGTAATTCCATTTAACTTAATTAAGTAGCTGTTATCTGTTTTTTTTTCCCACTACTTTTTGGGCCGGAGGTCCTATTGGAAGCAATCTCTTTATCCGTCGAACAAAGAGAGGGAGGACTTTCTTTACTCTTGTGAGTGTTTCACTCGGGGTGGAGAAATAATTTTTCTTTATTCTAGGATAGAGAAAGGGTTGTCTACGCCTCACCTCCCTCATACCTCACGCATGTGGGATTGGGTATGTTGTTGTTGTTGTTGTTGTTGTTGTTGTTAATTAAGTAGCTGTTAGTTAGTTAAGAAGTTGTTAGAGGTTGTTAGATTGTAGTTAGTCTTATTCTGTCTTCTAGTGATAGTATATATGTAAACGTGATGTATATGTTTCATTTTCTTAAGCTTTTAAGCTAATACAACAATGGCAGATTCAGCCATTTTCATTTGATTTTATGGTATCAGAGCGGATTACACAAGGTAATCCGCTTCAATTCATCTTCAAGATCCTATTCCGCACAAGATTTCTTCATCTCGTCTCCAAAAATCCCAAATTTCACTCTTCAATTTCACGAATTTGACCTAATTTCGTCAAAACGATGGCGACTAACCAAACCGATGCATCTGGTGCTGCCGTAACCATTGAAGACCACACCTCACCAAATCGTCCACTTTTCCTCCATTAAAATGATCATCCAGGCTTAATCCTCATCTCGAAGAAACTCACAGGTTCTAACAATTACAGTTCATGGCGAAGATCGATGATGATTGCTCTAAACGCGAAGAACAAGCTGCAAATTGTTACTGTGAGTTCACTGAACCTGCAAACAATTCACAAATTAGGGCACTGTGGGAAAGAACAAATGATATGATCATATCTTGGATACTGAATACCATATCTGATCAAATTAGCAATTCACTTAACTTTGTGAATACTGCTCATGAGTTATGGAAAGAATTGCAAGAGCAATACTCTCAATTAGATGGACACATGATTTATCAACTAACTAATGAGATCGTACAACTCAAGCAAAGTCAGTGCTCAATAGAGGTATACTACCACAAACTCAAAAGTTACTGGGATGAATTAGATGCAATTGAAGCACCTTACAACTGTACATGTTGAAATGTCCCGTTCTTATTGATTAAAAACGTTCCATATTAATTGATTTCGTTGCGAGGTTTTGACCTCTATATGAGACGTTTTTCAAAGACTGCATTCATTTTAAAACAAACCATAACCTTTATTTCATCAATAAAGGTTTAAAAAGCTTTACGTAGATTATCAAATAATGATAATTTAAAATATCCTGTTTACACACGACCATTACATAATGGTTTACAATACAAATATGTTACAACAAAATAAGTTTCTTGAATGCAGTTTTTACACAATATCATACAAGCATGGACTCCAAATCTCGTCCTTATTTAAGTATGCGACAGCGGAAACTCTTAATAATCACCTGAGAATAAACATGCTTAAAACGTCAACAAAAATGTTGGTGAGTTATAGGTTTAACATATATATATCAAATCATAATAATAGACCACAAGATTTCATATTTCAATACACATCCCATACATAGAGATAAAAATCATTCATATGGTGAACACCTGGTAACCGACATTAACAAGATGCATATATAAGAATATCCCCATCATTCCGGGACACCCTTCGGATATGATATAAATTTCGAAGTACTAAAGCATCCGGTACTTTGGATGGGGTTTGTTAGGCCCAATAGATCTATCTTTAGGATTCGCGTCAATTAGGGTGTCTGTTCCCTAATTCTTAGATTACCAGACTTAATAAAAAGGGGCATATTCGATTTCGATAATTCAACCATAGAATGTAGTTTCACGTACTTGTGTCTATTTTGTAAATCATTTATAAAACCTGCATGTATTCTCATCCCAAAAATATTAGATTTTAAAAGTGGGACTATAACTCACTTTCACAGATTTTTACTTCGTCGGGAAGTAAGACTTGGCCACTGGTTGATTCACGAACCTATAACAATATATACATATATATCAAAGTATGTTCAAAATATATTTACAACACTTTTAATATATTTTGATGTTTTAAGTTTATTAAGTCAGCTGTTCTCGTTAGTAACCTACAACTAGTTGTCCACAGTTAGATGTACAGAAATAAATCGATAAATATTATCTTGAATCAATCCACGACCCAGTGTATACGTATCTCAGTATTGAACACAACTCAAACTATATATATTTTGGAATCAACCTCAACCATGTATAGCTAACTCCAACATTCACATATAGAGTGTCTATGGTTGTTCCGAAATATATATAGATGTGTCGACATGATAGGTCGAAACATTGTATACGTGTCTATGGTATCTCAAGATTACATAATATACAATACAAGTTGATTAAGTTATGGTTGGAATAGATTTGTTACCAATTTTCACGTAGCTAAAATGAGAAAAATTATCCAATCTTGTTTTACCCATAACTTCTTCATTTTAAATCCGTTTTTAGTGAATCAAATTGCTATGGTTTCATATTGAACTCTATTTTATGAATCTAAATAGAAAAAGTATAGGTTTATAGTCAGAAAAATAAGTTACAAGTCGTTTTTGTAAAGGTAGTCATTTCAGTCGAAAGAACGACGTCTAGATGACCATTTTAGAAAACATACTTCCACTTTGAGTTTAACCATAATTTTTGGATATAGTTTCATGTTCATAATAAAAATCATTTTCTCAGAATAACAACTTTTAAATCAAAGTTTATCATATTTTTTAATTAACTAACCCAAAACAGCCCGCGGTGTTACTACGACGGCGTAAATCCGGTTTTACGGTGTTTTTCGTGTTTCCAGGTTTTAAATCATTAAGTTAGCATATCATATAGATATAGAACATGTGTTTAGTTGATTTTAAAAGTCAAGTTAGAAGGATTAAATTTTGTTTACGAACAAGTTTAGAATTAACTAAACTATGTTCTAGTGATTACAAGTTTAAACCTTCGAATAAGATAGCTTTATATGTATGAATCGAATGATGTTATGAACATCATTACTACCTTAAGTTCCTTGGATAAACCTACTGGAAAAGAGAAAAATGGATCTAGCTTCAACGGATCCTTGGATGGCTCGAAGTTCTTGAAGCAGAATCATGACACGAAAACAAGTTCAAGTAAGATCATCACTTGAAATAAGATTGTTATAGTTATAGAAATTGAACCAAAGTTTGAATATGATTATTACCTTGTATTATAATGATAACCTACTGTAAGAAACAAAGATTTCTTGAGGTTGGATGATCACCTTACAAGATTGGAAGTGAGCTAGCAAACTTGAAAGTATTCTTGATTTTATGTAACTAGAACTTGTAGAATTTATGAAGAACACTTAGAACTTGAAGATAGAACTTGAGAGAGATCAATTAGATGAAGAAAATTGAAGAATGAAAGTGTTTGTAGGTGTTTTTGGTCATTGGTGTATGGATTAGATATAAAGGATATGTAATTTTGTTTTCATGTAAATAAGTCATGAATGATTACTCATATTTTTGTAATTTTATGACATATTTCATGCTAGTTGCCAAATGATGGTTCCCACATGTGTTAGGTGACTCACATGGGCTGCTAAGAGCTGATCATTGGAGTGTATATACCAATAGTACATACATCTAAAAGCTGTGTATTGTATGAGTACGAATACGGGTGCATACGAGTAGAATTGTTGATGAAACTGAACGAGGATGTAATTGTAAGCATTTTTGTTAAGTAGAAGTATTTTGATAAGTGTATTGAAGTCTTTCAAAAGTGTATAAATACATATTAAAACACTACATGTATATACATTTTAACTGAGTCGTTAAGTCATCGTTAGTCGTTACATGTAAGTGTTGTTTTGAAACCTTTAGGTTAACGATCTTGTTAAATGTTGTTAACCCAATATTTATAATATCAAATGAGATTTTAAATTATTATATTATCATGATATTATCATGTATGAATATCTCTTAATATGATATATATACATTAAATGTCTTTACAACGATAATCGTTACATATATGTCTCGTTTAAAAGTCATTAAGTTAGTAGTCTTGTTTTTACATATGTAGTTCATTGTTAATATACTTAATGATATGTTTACTTATCATAGTATCATGTTAACTATATATATATATCCATATATATGTCATCATATAGTTTTTACAAGTTTTAACGTTCGTGAATCACCGGTCAACTTGGGTGGTCAATTGTCTATATGAAACATATTTCAATTAATCAAGTCTTAACAAGTTTGATTGCTTAACATGTTGGAAACATTTAATCATGTACATATCAATCTCAATTAATATATATAAACATGGAAAAGTTCGGGTCACTACACATGTGTCTGCAATTGTGAAAATGGGAGAGTAAACATAGAAAGGGATCATAGAAAGAGACTCATACAATTTCTAATGGGACTTGATGAGTGTTACTCCAATATCAGAGGGCAAATTCTCTTGATGCAACCTTTCCCTAATGTGGCTAAAGCTTATGGAATGCTCAGGCAAGAAGAGAGACAAAGGGAATCAGTCACATCAAAACCAAGCATCTCAGCTGCTCTATCTGCACAAAGCAACTACAACAGATACTCAAACAACAATTCAAGGTGGAATAATAGGAACACGGTGAACACTGGATCACAAGAAAGGAGGAGCAACTTCAAGAAAGGCATATTCTGCATTAATTGTGGTTTTGAAGGACACTCAATAGATGTATGCTACAAGTTAGTGGGATATCCAGTGGGTCATCCACTTCATAAAAAATACACACCACCACTCAAGGCAACACAATCCATCAAGAGTGTCAATTTAGTTACTGCAAATGACACAAACAACAACAGTGCAGAACTTGCAATGAATGCCAGGATGGATCAACATCAAAACCAATTGAATCAAGTACTCTTGATGATGCAGAACAATCAAAAGGGATCTGAATCAGACATGTACTCAGGTTCCACATCAGGTATACCCAAAATCATTGCTTCACATATCTCCAATCAAAAGTACAGACTTATTGCTTCAATTATTTCTCATGTTGAAAATGCTTGGATAGTTGATAGTGGTGCTACTGATCACATCTCAAACTCACTCACAAATATGCACAATATACAAAATTGCAGTAAACCTATACTTGTCACCTTACCTAATGGACATAACACATCTGTCACAAAATCTGGATCTGTCACCATTAACTCTCACATTACTCTGCATGATGTCTTCTACATACCTAATTTTGCTTACAATCTTCTATCTGTTAGCAAGCTAGGACAACATCTTCCCTTATCAGTTTTATTTACACCTTTATCATGCTATTTTCAGGACCACAATAAGAGGATTGCTCATGGCACCCTCTGTAATGGTCTTTATGTCATACAACAATCAAAACCTGCACCATCTCATTCCATTCATCAACTTTCATCAACCAACTCAACTGATGATTCATCTATGTGGCACTCAAGGCTTGGACATCCATCTCTTCAAGTCATGAAACACATCAAACATTTACATTCTATAATAAAGTGTAACTGAAACAAATTGTACTATTTGTCCTTTATCAAAATAGCATGCTTTACCTTTTCCTACTAATAATTTACATTCTAACTCTTTGTTTACTCTCATTCACATGGACATGTGGGGCCTATATAAACACCCTACCATAAATCAATGCAAATACTTTCTAACAATTGTTGATGATTAATCTAGGGCCATTTGGACTTACCTTTTACCCAGTAAACACCATGCCATTTGACACATCAAAATGTTTCATGCTTACATACTTAACCACTTCAATATCTCAATAAAAACAATAAGAACAGACAATGGATCTGAATTTGTAAACCAAAATCTCACTGACTTTTTCCATTCAAAAGGCATCATTCATCAAATAAGTTGTCCTTACACACCTCAACAAAATGATAGAGTAGAAAGAAAACACAAACAACTTCTTGAGATTGCTAGGGCAATTAGATTCCAATTTTCCATTCCTATCCATCTTTGGGGTTATTGCATTCTTGCAGCAACCTATATAATAAATAGACTTCCTACCAAACCACTACAAAACAAAAGTCCCTATGAACTTGTGTACAACACCATACCTGACATATCACACCTAAGAATCATAGGCTGTAAGGCAAATGCACACAATCATCCAACAGATAAACTCAAACCCAGATCCATCCCATCTATTCTTTTAGGTTATCCCACTACACAAAAAGGCTACATCCTATATGATATTCAAACTCACAAAATATTTGTTAGTAGACATGTGCCCATTGATGAGACAACCTTTCCCTTCCAAACCCTGCACAATACATCAGCAAACACTTCCAATTCATTTTCCAATGAAACACACTTTGAAACTGTCATTACCCCCACCAATACTCAATCACATACAACAATCAATGACTCCAACACATCATCAGACAACATACCCATCTCACCATCCTCGTCAGACAATTCCAATCCTCAAAACCATCCATCTGACTCCAACCCTCCACCTAACTCCACCACCAATACTTCTCAACCAGCAATACCCAAAAGAACTTCAACCAGATCACACTCAATTCCATCCAAATACAAAGACTACCACTGCAACTTTCCAAAATCCACAATCAACCCCCTCACAAAATTCCATCATTCCAAATATCTCAATTACTCCAACATTCACTCTCACAACACCAGACATCTCATCTGCACAATTAATTCAATAGTAGAATCACAATCATATATACAAGCATCTAAACATGAGAAATGGGTTGAGGCAATAAACAAGGAGCTGCAAGCTCTTGAATCCAACCACACTTGGATCACACAACTCTACCCTCAAACAAGACTGCTATTGGGTGAAAATGGGTTTTTAAAGTCAAACTCAAATCAGATGGGTCAATAGAAAGGTATAAGGCAAGATTAGTGGCAAAGGGCTATACTCAAAAAGAAGGCACAGATTACAAAGAAACCTTTGCACCTGTTGCCAAGATGATCATAGTCAGGGCACTACTTGTTACTGCAGTACATTACAATTGGCCTATAGAACAACTTGATATCAACAATGCTTTTCTCCATGGTGACTTACATGAAGAGGTTTATATGCATATACCACCAGGTTACAACAAAGAGCTACCTCCTAACTCTGTCTGCAGGCTACAAAAGTCACTCTATGGACTCAAACAAGCCAATAGGCAATGGATCACAAAGCTCAATAATTTCCCACTCAACTTTGGTTTTAAACAGAGTTATGCAGATACCTCATTACTCACCTATAGTCACAACACAGAATTCGTTGCTGTTGTCATATATGTTGATGATTTACTTATTACTGGCAATAATATGCAACTTATCAAAGACATCAAGACACAACTGGATGCCACCTTCAGCATAAAAGATCTAGGTGTACTGAATTACTATCTTGGAATAGAGTTTTTGAGAAACCAAGATGGGATCACCATGTCTCAAAGAAAATATGCACTAGAGTTATTAAATTTGGCAGGCATTCTTGATGAAAAACCTTCAAACATTCCACTTGATCCAAACATTAACATGTCTGACAATATTGGTGAACCTTTACCTGATGCCACACTTTACAGAACCCTAGTTGGGAAATTAATTTACCTTACCATCACCAGGCCAGACTTATCCTATGCAGCACAAGCTCTTAGTCAATTTGGTCAAAACCCTAGAACAAGTCATCTCCAAGCATTATACAAAGTCCTTAGATATATCAAGCTATGCCCTGGTCAAGGACTTCATTTTTCAAGATCTAGTACACTGACACTACAGGAATATTGTGATAGTGATTGGGCAAAATGCAGTATTTCCAGAAGATCAATTACTGGTTATTGTATCTACCTTGGTTCCTGTCTAATTTCTTGGCAATCCAAGAAACAAACTGTTGTTTCAAGATCCAGCACAGAAGCTGAATACAGGGCACTTGCAGACTGCACTTGTGAGTTAACTAGGTTACAGAGTCTGCTTAATGAGCTCCAAATTCCTCCCACTAAACCTATTACCATTTTTTGTGACAACAGTTCTACAATTGCCTTGGCAGCCAATCCAATCTAGCATGCAAGAACTAAACATATAGAGATTGATTGCCACTTTGTAAGAGATAAAATCAAGGCTGGTCAAATTACAACTGTTTTCATTCCTTCTACCACTCAAGTTGCAGATGTCTTCACCAAGCCATTATGCAGATCTCCATTCCATTCTTGCATCTCCAAGTTTGGCATATATGATCCTTACACATTGCCAACTTGTGAGGGGAGATAAAGGAATACACATGATCAAAGTCAACACCATCTCATCTCAATATGTCAAGAGACAAAGACACCTCACCTCTTGTAATTCCATTTAACTTAATTAAGTAGCTGTTAGTTGGTTAAGAAGTTGTTAGAGGTTGTTAGATTGTAGTTAGTCTTATTCTGTCTTCTAGTGATAGTATATATGTAAACGTGATATATATGTTTCATTTTCTTAAGCTTTTAAGCTAATACAACAATGATAGATTAAGCCATTTTCATTTAATTTTAGAGCTAAGCTATGGATTGTGTATTGATTAATCTTCTTGCTCCAGTGACCGAATAAGCATTGTGATCTGTACCATCCCAAACCCAACAGTCACTTTCGCTTGTCAAGTTTAACGAGTTCAGAATGTCCACCATAGATGAAAAACTCGATAATTCAAGACCCCCACGCAGTTCATGTCTCCAAAAGCAAACCCATGTACCATTTTTGAATCTATCAGCAATGATATCATGATTCTTGGTATCCAATGCAAGGAGACGGAGGTATCTAGTAGCAAGAGAAGAGCCTTTTACCCACGGATCGAACCAAAAACTGGTACGCACACCATTTCCTAACTTAATGTGTATCAACGTAAATTGATAACGCATGCTAGATATTAAAGATATCTTGGATATTAGAGATAAGGAAACAAATATTTCTGTTAAGGAAATTATATGATAGCTTGTTCCTAAAGTTTAGGCTTATATGTTGTAATTTGTATCTCACTCTAATTTTTATTTGTAATCATATATATATATATATATATATATATATATATATATATATATATATATATATATATATATATATATATATATATATATATCAACGAATATCAAACCCACAATGGTGTGGAAGATAATTCTTACATGGTATCAGTAGGGTTACAATCATCCTCTGCCTTACTTTTTGCCTTCGATCGCTAAAACCAAATAATGGTCGGCTCCTCCTCCACAACTTCAGTCGATGGAACCTTTTCTCTTGATACTGTTCTACATATGCTTACAATTAAGCCTTCCTCCTCCAATTATCTTCTATGACGGCACCAAATCCTTCCCCTTCTTGTTTATCAAGAACTTACTACTTTTATTAATGTCACTTCTCTAACACCACCATCTTACAATTAAGCTTTCATGATATCGGGGAAAACCATCTTGGCATACCCACCAGTTAAACTGTATATCACCCAGGATTTGGCGATAACACTTCTAGTTTCACAACTAGAGTGTAGTTTGTAATTTATACCAGTTTCTCTTGTCATGTGCTCTGATATCGGCCAAAAAGTCACGTTTTTACCCCTAATATTAAGCCTCAGTTCAAAAAGATATAAACTTTATTGCCAAAATAAGTATTTGTTTTCTTTATCTTGTAGATTAAGTGATTACAAAGACAACACAAGAAGAATCGAAGAAATAGGACTTAAAACGAAGAATAGAGCAAAAACGATGAAGACCGAGTTACAACCCCGGAAATCAAGATTACGATCCAGGAAACTGACTTGACCAGGCAACCATACGGCCTTGGCCCACGGCCTTTCCCCACGGGCTTCCACAAGCCATTCAGCTTACCTTGGTCAGCATTCCACACCCATGAAGCATGGCTCACCAGAAGCCCACGACCATGCCATACGGCCTTAGCCCACGGACTGCCACCATCCAGCCAAGGCATACCAGGCTGAAATTTTGTGTATTTAAAGGCAATTTGTCATTGATGATGTAAAACCACACTCAAAATTGTTGCACGAGACTAAACAGGTTTTAACACACGAATCAGGCAACTATCCTGATCAATGTAGTAAAGTATTTAGCAAGTACGGGTTTGTCCACACGAGGCGGTCGACTAAGATTTTAAAACAAATAATTATTCTAAAAACAAAGTTGTAAAAGGGGGGAAATTTTATTTAAAACTTCTAAAACTAAAATATGCGAATTAAACAAATATGAAATCAATAGACAAAGGGGTATTCACTTAGACTCAATTCCCTAGGATCATGATTGCTTTTATTAAGATCAAAAAATTAGTAAGATAAGCTGGTGTCCCGCACTTAGATAATAATTTAAATCATGAAAGTGTCAGTTTTTCACGTTGGTTTCCCTCACGTTTCTGAAGAACACAATCAATCAATCAATATATAATTACTCAAGATGGTGATTCCATTGAAGGGTAAATCGGTGTCCCTTTTTAGGCTTCACAATTACCTACTCAATTGATGAGTTATTTACTAAGTCTAATTACACTGGTCTTCCACATGCAATTCAACCAATCTAATATCTTTCAATAACCTAAATAATTTAATCAATTTCATTAACTGTCGTTAATTCAATCAATAGACATGTAATTAATGGGATCAATTAATGATAGTAATTAAGAATCATCGATCAAGAGCAATTAATTATATAAACATAAAGATTAGCAATCTATCACCTAGGTTCATTCATCTAAGCGAATACAAGGGATTTAGCTAGACATAGTGATAATCAAAGCACACAAGCAAAAAGATAAACAATAATCAACCATTATAAAGATTAAAATTAAAGATAAGAGTTTACCAATGATTAACAATTAAAATCCTAGTGTTTAGATGCTACAAAATACCACAGAAAGTTGTAAAAACTGTAACCATAGCTAAGAAATTCGTAAGATAAAAAACTGCCCAAAGTTTGACTTAACATCTCGCGACCGCGAACTAGTACCTCGCGACTGCGAGGTCTTCAAAAACAGGAATCGCCACCGTGATCTAGTGACTTGCGCCCGCGAAGTTGCATCTTGGTTTACTCATGTTCTGTCAAAATCTCGCACCCGCAACTTGGATCTCGCGACTGGAATAAAGGGCCTCATGACCGCGACCTGGAATCTCGCGACCGCGAGATGCAATAATTCAGCAGACTTCGGCTTCTTTACTTGATTAACACTTTAACTTGCTTGCTTGATGCCGAGACTTGTCAAATTCGTCCATAATACACCCATAAAGAAATCTTTAGCTAAAAACACAATTTCTAACATAACCACGAGCTAAAGTCTTCATTCTTCATTTATACTCGAAAGAACGAGATATCGCGAATAATAATATGTATAAAAGAGCCGACATCAAATTCCCTCACACTTGAACCTTGCCTGTCCTCAAGTAAGCTTATCTTAAAAATAGTGAAACTCAATACAAGATTAAACGTACCCGAAGTGTCTTCAACAATAACAAGATCAAGATACACCATTATAATCCTCATAATCAGATAATTCCAAAATGTGTGATCTTCAACAAACAATCGCAAGGTTCTAGCCTTTAACAAACATCTCAATATATAGCGGAATCACCAAAAAGTATCGCCTTAGGGAAAACAAGACCTTTAAAAACCATTTTTACATTTTAAGAACGGGAAAACAAGTTAAGTTTTTACACAAAACGAGTTTTCTGTAAATTTTAGGTTTTTAAGGCTATGTGATTTCAAAGTCATCCCGGTTTTGGGATAACCGCACGGGTAATTGCCAACCCTGTAGCAAACTATCCAGTTCGATAGTGATGGGAAGACAATTACCTTAGGTGAGTGTTTAGGTACCATCCACAGTTGACTTGGTAGTAATCAACGGCATGGGACAAGTGACCAACCCTAACAAAATCCCTCCGGTGTTTTAGGAGTAAGATGGAAAGGCCACAGGAAAACGATTTAGATTTGACCTACCAAACCTATTTTCGGGTTGAAACACAATTCAGAAGACTTGACTTCCTTAAATGGGTGGACTCGATTCACCCGGAAGTGTTTAAACACTTGGTTTATTTTATTTAAGGTCAATGGACCCCACTTTCCACGCATCTAGCTTTTATACTATTTTTAAGAAAATGTAGGAATTAGATACTACATTTCCATATTTTAAAAGGGGTACCATGGATTTTGGCCATGGCGTATGTTGTCTAAGCAACACTAGCACGAAGTCATTGCTCTTCCTAAAGAAGACAACACATTGTGAAGCTCGAGGCTCCTCTTCCTATTGTACCATACATCTTAAAATGATGTGAGTATGAAATGGTGTAGATTAGGAAGTGTCCTACACCAAGTGAAACTTCATTCGGAAGACTTTACTTCCTCAATAGGATGGAATTGATTCATCCTTTAAACACACACACACACACACAAACTCACGCAAATAAAAATACAAAATGCCAAAGTCATTGAGGTATCTGCACAATTCAACTCTTAATAGTGATAACATCTGCTCAATAAAACAGCTACACTTGGCTTATGAACTCTTCAAAAAATTTTAAAAAAAATTCTCAAATTTTCCAAACAATGACTCAAAAATAAGACATAAAGCCAAGTGTAATACATCCGCGATAATTTATATCTCTCCCCCATACTTAAGATCATGTAATGCCCTTACTTACATGAAATCAGATAAGCTAAATATAAATTCGAGAGGACAATAGAGTGAATGAGAAAAACATAACCGGATGTAAAGTAACATAATCGTGAAATGGAGTGACAGACGGCTCTGCATTGATGGCCATTCCTCAATTGTCATCACATTATGTAGTACCTGCAATGATTAAACAAGAGCAAAACACAAAAAAGGATTTTTTTTTTGGATTTTCGGGTTTTTCAAATTTTTAGTGTTTTTAGTTTTAAAACACACTCAATATACAAATTATACAAGGATATACATTGTACACGTTTATTAACGAGTCTTGCACTGGACTCCACCTCCTTCTTAACTAATACCTGGATGGTAGGTTCCATCATCCTTCAAACCACATGAACCACCACTTAAGTTCCCATTACCAATCACACCTAACAACCGATCATCACCAGCTCTTGATTCCTTAGTCAATTCTCTCAGCTTTTACTTATCTTTTTCCAATAAATTAGACACTAACCGGATTCTCACATTCTCACCTTTTTCATTCATAACCTTCTTAACCCGTCCGAATAACCTTATCATAGACCTATCAACAATACTATCATCGGGCTTACCTACAGGTTTTTCTTGAACCACCCCACCCCCACACTTAGGCTTTTTACTAGTCTTAGTTTTATCATTATCAGTTTCAACACTAGTAAGCATATTCACAGAATCTACGGGTGTGGGTGGTGGTTTAACACTAAGCTTTGTCTGAAAACTCAAAGTTTTATCTCCATCCCTCAAGACTAATTTACCAGTTCTCCATTCAGTTAATGCACCTGCAGTTGCTAAAAATGGCCTACCTAGAACAATGGGTACAACCTTATCATCCTGCATATCAACAACCATAAAGTCAGCTGGAAACTCCAATTCACCTATCTTAACCACCAAATTTTCAGCAATCCCTATGGGTTTACTAATCGTCTGGTTAATCAATCTAACTCCTATATTAGTCGACCTAAGTTCATTTAAACCCAAACGTGAATAAACAGACAAAGGCATAAGATTAATAATTGCACCTGAATCAGTTAAACACCTAAAAAGTTCAGAGTCATCAATCCTACAGGACACTATGAATGGCCCGGGATCACCTAACTTTGGTGGCATATCACTCTTCTTCAAAATAGCAGCATATTCTCCTTCAAGAAGCGCGGAGGATGCCTGCTCATGCTCACCCTTCTTTGCCATTAACTCCTTCTAAAATCTCCCATAATTGGGCATACATGCAAGAACATCAACCCAAGGTACATGCACATAAATATTATCATTATTATTAGCTGACTTACAAACAGTGTCCTTTGGTTGCTTGGATTGAATAGCTCTCGGATATGGAATGGGCGGCTTGTAAGCTTTTAACTTAGGTGAATGTTTCACCTTTTCTTCCACTTCAACCTTCTCAACGTTGTTCACACTAAACTCGGGAGACTCGGTAGTCTCAACACTCTTCACTTCCGACTCTTGATTACCCTAACTCGACGAACTCCCCGTCATCAAACTCATCTAATAATTACCATACGCAGGAGTTATATCACTAACTCGAATCCAACCGTCTTCACCATTAAGAGTATAAGTCGGAACACACTCATCAGAACCATAACCCTCAAAGCTAGAAATAGCATTGACCTGCGAATAATTAGACACTTGAGGAACTTTTTTCTTCACATCACCTTTATTATAATTAGTGAGAATTGTTCGGACCGACCCATTGTTGTTAGTGTTTACTTGGGTAGTTGATGGGAAAGCACTCGGTGGCCTCTCCATCAATACTGGTGATATTCAACCCACTTTCCTTTCCAAATTCTGCAGTGAAGCTTGTTGAAGCCTCATTTGTTGCTTTGTCAAATCACTGTCATGTTTCAACAATGTAATACTCTCATAAGATTTAATCATGAAACCTCGAAGCAATTCTTCCGACGAAGGCACCTTATCTACAAAAGACTTAATCTGATTTCAGTTAACGAACCCCGATGGTCTATTCCTTTGATAACACGAACTACCTCCTTGATACTGATTATTATATTGATTACCCAAGTAGTTCACCTGCTCTTCCATCGTTAACTGATCACAATCCTTCGTGAGGTGTGGTCCTTGGCATAGTTCACAACCAACCCTCATGGCATGCATCTCCTTAGTCATTGTATCCATCATCCACTTGAAAGTTGCTAATTGTGCCTTAACTGATGCGAGTTCATCACTAGATTCGATACTAGCGACATGAGATGATCTAGAAACATCCATATCTTGGTGCCAATCATACGAATGTGTAGCAGTTCTGGATATGATGTTATAGGCATCATCCGGTGTCTTCTTCATGTGAGAATCACCCGCAGCAATATCAATCTCCTTCCTCGTAGGCACATTAACACCCTTGTAGAAAATTTGGACCTTTTGAACATTTCTCAACCCGTGTTGAAGACAATTTCTTAACCAAATCGTGTCTAAGCATCATAAAGTGTCTCGTTCTACCTTTGAACAAAATGATTGATGTCACTTTTTGCAGCCTTCGAAGCAGGAAAGAATCGCTGTAAAAACCTATCTTCCATAACAGTCCAACTATCAATCTCACCCTCGGGAAACGACTCTAACCAATCTTTGGCATCATCCTTCAAAGACCACAGAAAAACCCTCAAGTAAATAACAGTATCTGCAACTTCTCTAATTTTAAACAAGTTACAGATACTCTTAAAAGTTCAGAGATGCTCGTTAACATCTTCCTTTGGTGTACCCCTGAACTAGCACTGATGAGTAATCATGTTGAGAATCTGCACCTTGACCTCGAAATCAACCGTAACTGGTGGTTGTGTAATATCATACCCATTACCATCCCTCATGGCTTTCATCATAGCCTCCATAGTTTGACCTTGAGTTAGTTCACCCATCTTAACTTCTTCCTTGATATATTCAAATTCCGGAATATAAAAAGGTAAAGCTGCGAAACCTTCGACGATTTCTTGCTCTTCTTTAGCCTTGCTGCATGTATGGTAAACTCTAGACGGTTCCAGAGTTATGATTACATAACCTGCAATCACAATACAACAAAACCCACACGTAAATCCAAACAAAGATAACAGAAAAGTAACTTTTACAAAAATGAAATTCTCACAAAAGTATCGAATAGCTAAAAGCTTGGAAGTTCCCAATTAAACTTCAGTCCTGGCAGCGGTGCCAAATAGTTGATGATGTAAAACCACACTTAAAATTATTGCACTAGACTAGACAGGTTTTAACACTGAAGGTATTTCGTATACCCGAGAGACATATTAAATTAATGTGGCTAATGTGTTTTGATCCAAGTCGGGTCATACCCAATAACAAACTTACTGACACCTTATTCGTATTTAATCTTAACAATTGGTTCGTTGATTATATTACACGACACTTGAATTATAAGAAAAATGGTTTTCTTAAATCACTTGATATGTATATATAAATTATGAAATAATTTATATAATGCGGATTTAATTATTTATTGGTTAAATAATTAATTAAGTTATGTTACATTTTTATAAAATGGGTTTTATAAATAAAGTATACATAACTAATATATGGGAGGTTATAAAATATATTTTATAAAATCTAATTTTATAAAATTATTTAAATTAAATGGAAGTGGCATTGGAGGTTGGAGTTCTTGTGCCCAAGACACCATCCATTGGCCATTTAATTCCTATATCCATATGAATGTATCTAGTCCTCTTAGTGACTACATACACATGCAAATACACATATCAAGTAAATGAAAAAAGCTCTACTCCTACTACTTATTTTTTTTGGCCAAAATTTTCAAGGGGTGTAGGAGGTGTTCTTGAGTTTTTTTAAGGCAAAATTCAAGTGTAAAAATCCTAACCAAATCTACAAGGTGTTGGTGACAAGCTTGGGGTATCACTACTTGAGACTTCATCATTTTGGAGTTGCATTCATCATCATCATCTTCATCACCCACCTCCTAACTAGGAGAAGGTATAATCTCTTAACTCACTTGTAGTTTGTAAGAATATTTCACAACTTGATCCGATTTGGGATTTGACTTTAATTGGTTAAAGAATAACATGTTTGTAATCGGTTTACACGCTTCTGCAAAGTTTATTTCTTAAATGGGTTTAATTATTTTGAAACATGTTAAATTCCAACAATGGTATCTAGAGCCGAGGTTGTTGGAATATGCTTCGAGATGGTTATTAAACCCACTATATTTGCATTCTATGAACATGCATGAAAGTAGAATCCAAAACTTTTCGGGTTTTGGGTGGTTTTGGTTTTGGCCGAAAATTTAGGAACCCAAAAATGGGTTTTGAGTTTTTCCATTTTGGTCATACTTGGTTGTATGATAATGTTCATAATCTTAGCCTTGACCTTGTGGTTGGTTGTATGTTTGGTTGATTTGTTATTATTCAATTGGTTTGTAATAATAATTATTCATTTGGTCATGTAATTTATTTTATATTTGGTATGTAAAATAGACTAGGATTGTATTTTCATTTTCTAGAGAAAAATGTATTAGGATATATTTTTTGTAATAAGATGAAGATACAAGATGGAGACAAGGAAGAACACAAAGAGGAAGCATTTGGATGCAAGATTTAGTGGAAGATTTTGGAATCTCTAAATTTGTGTTTGTGCCCATTGACCGGTGACATTTATTTTCGACTAAACAAATGTTCACCAATTTGGCTTGATTGGGCATGCTTGGTTGTTTATTGTTTGATTATGGATTGTATGTTTGTATGCTACAAGTTTATCTTACATGTTAACAACTCGCAAAGAATTAAGCTAAAATTCAATTGGTTAAATTTGAAATGACTTAAAGGATTTAGTAGTAATAAAATTAGTTTTATTACATGACATGAAAGTGGATTTTCACATGTACCACACACTAAATGCATGTTAGTGTATGGTATAAAAGTTTTCTTGAACTAGAATAAAGAAACTTAAAAACCCTTTTACATGCAAAGGAAACAAGTTTAACGCCATCCTTTTGTGTAACACTTAGGCATATTAGGGAACTCATGATGGGATAAAGGTCACCTAACTGTTATGAGTAAACTAATATTATTAAGGTGAATTTCGGATGCTTGTGGGATAAAGGTAATCTAACCACTTGTATGTTAAGTTTACATGTTTACACAAGTAGGACGACTTGATTTAGGAATCATGAACTTAGAGTCACCGAAGCATGAGGAACAAATAGGCGTTGATGGGATAAATATGCCATGCAAAAGGATTGCATGATCCCATACTTTGGAAGTTGCAATTGTCATAAATGACTACCTAGCTAAATCAAATAACGGGATAAAGGTCACCTACCCGGAATTTGGTTTACCGTTGGATTCTAAAATTTAATATATCAATTGGATTTAAAAGGGTATTGATTATTAAATTAAAATTGATACTTAAACGAACTTTGTTAAATTTTGTAGATGGCCGCCAATAACAACAACATTCCTAATGCACCAATCAACTTTAATAACCTATCATTGAGGTCCTTACTCGAAAAGGAAAAACTCAACCATACGAATTTCATGGATTGGTATCGCAATCTAAGAATTGTCCTCAAGCTTGAGGATAGGGCGTATGTGTTGGAAGACCCCATTCCCGATCAACCCGAGGATGATGATGTCGAAGGTATGGCATATTGGGAGAAATATTGCGCCGATTTGGTGCAAGTTTCTTGCCTTATGCTTGGGACCATGATCCCCGAGCTCCAAAAGGATTTTGAGCATCATGGGGCATACGAGATGATCACTCAGTTGAAGGATATGTTCCTTCAACAAGCTCGTATTGAGCGCTTCAAAATGGTTCGAGCGCTTCATGCTTGTCGAATGGACGACTCCCAATCCGTCTCATCCTATGTTCTTAAAATGAAAAGCCTAATTGATCGATTGCACTGTCTAAACTGTAACGTGTCTAATGAATTAGCCACGGACCTTTTCCTCAACTCTTTGTCAAAAAATTTTGATACATTCGTGTTGAATTACAACATGAATGGTTGGGATAAGAGCATTGGAGAATTGCATGCCATACTTAGGATGACCGAATCAAGCATGGGTATAAGGGCTTCACCCGTGCTTATGATCAATGATGGTGGATCCAAGGACGATTCCACTTCTAAGCCAAAGGTGGCTAAGAGGAAAGGATTCGCCTACCAAGGCAAGGGCAAGGGAAAGGGGAAGATGGTTACCCCAACCAACAAAAACAAGAAGTAAAAGGTTGCTGGTAAAGGAAACCCCAAGGAAGATCCGTGCTTTGGTTGCGGTGAAATGGGTCACTGAAAACACAACTCCTTGATCTACCTAAAGGAGTTGAAAGAAAAGAGGGATGCAGGGCAAACCTCAGGTAATGTATACTTGGTATACATTGAGCTTAGTATTACTTCTTCTAATACATGGGTATTAGACACGGGATGTGGAACTCATATCTGCAATTCTTTGCAGGGGTTCAAAATAAGTAATCAAGATGCGGGAACAACAAGTCTCTTTATGGGAAATGGTGCAAAGGTGCACGTAAAAGCTCATGGAGACTTTGTTTTAAGGCTACAAACTGGTTTGGAGCTTAATTTGAAAAATTTTTTGTATGCTCCTGATTTGACTCGAAACATTATTTCTATATCCCGTTTAAGACAATGTGGTTTTGATCTTAATTTTATTAATGATGATATCCACGTTTCTTTAGATAATGTGTTCTATTTCAAGGCTTCGCCTGTGAATGGTATTTATGAATTGGTTCATGATGACACATCATATAATAGCTCAATGTTCCATGCAAACACCAAGAAACTCAAAAGGGATTTGAGTGATTCCTACTTATGGCATTGTCGCCTTGGTCACATAAACAAGAACCGAATGCATACACTTCAAAAGAATGGTCTTTTGAAATTAAGTGAGCTGGATTCATTTGATGTATGTGAATCTTGTTTACAAGGCAAAATGACTAAAGCACCTTTCAAAGGGACTTATGAAAGGGCTAAATACTTATTGGGATTAATACATTCGAATGTATGTGGATCCTTTAAGCCCATGACTAGGAATGGTGAAAGATACTTCGTTACTTTCATTGATGACTTCAGTCGTTTCAGATATGTCTACTTATTAAGACATAAGGACGAAACTTTTGAAGCATTCAAAGAATATCAAAACGAAGTACAAAATCAACTCAACAAGACAATCAAGGTACTTCGTACCGACAGAGGAGGTGAATACCTAAGCGATGCTTTCCAAGATCATCTTAAAAGTTGTAGGACTATCTCGCAACTTACTCCTCCTGGAACACCCCAACTTAATGGAGTATTCGAAAGGAGGAACCGAACCTTAATGGACATGGTTCGATCTATGATGGCAAGAAGCTCGTTACCTCTATCATTTTGGGGTTATTGTCTATGCTCCGCGGCTCGTATTCTAAATATGGCCCTAACCAAGAAAGTGGAACGAACTCCTCATGAGATGTGGTTTGGAAAACCTCCTTCTCTATCATACTTGAAAGTATGGGGATGTGAAGCTTATCCTAAGCGTTTCGTTGCTAATAAGCTGAATGCTCTATTCATAAAGTGTATCTTCATAGGATATCCCAAGGATGATATGTGATACTATTTCTATGATCCAATCGAGCAAAATGTATTTGTTGCTCGGAAGGCAGAATTCCTTGAAACTAAGTTCCTTATGGAAGGTAATAGTGAAAGGAAGGTGGATCTTGAAGAGGTTCAAGATCAAGAAGATTATACACAATTAGTTGACACTAGCACTCAACATCAAAATGTTGGGAATGATTACATGGGTGATCAAAGTATACAAAACGTTCATAGATCTGGTAGAATTAGTAATCCTCCTGAGAGATATGGCTTTCTCATGGATGGTTGCTATGTGGTTGATTTGGATGAACCAACAAACTACCAAGATGCTTTATCAAGGATTGATAAAGATAAATGGCGGGAAGCCATGAACGCTGAGATGCAATCCATGTATGACAACCAAGTTTGGGAACTGGTTATACAACCTACTAACTCTAAGTTAGTTGATTGTAAATGGCTTTTCAAGAATAAAACCGACATACATGGAAACTTGGATACATATAAAGCTAGACTTGTAGCAAAAGGTTTCACTCAAACTCAAGGGGTTGACTATGATGAAACTTTTTCGCCTGTGGTAATGCTAAAGTCTATCAGGATATTATTTGCCATTGCTGCCCATTATGATTACGAGATATGGCAAATGGATGTCAAGACTGCTTTCCTAAATGGATATCTTGAGGAAGATGTTTATATGGTTCAGCCCGAAGATTTTTTTGATCCGAAATATCCTAACAAAGTATGAAAGTTAATGAAGTCAATCTACAGATTGAAACAAGCATCTAGAATGTGCAATCATCGTTTTAATAAGGAGGCCAAGAAATTTGGCTTCATTAAAAATGGTGATGAAGCTTGTGTATACAAGAAAGCTAGTGGGAGCACTATCATGTTCCTTGTACTATATGTGGATGATATATTATTATTTGGAAATGATATTCCGCAAATACAAGGTGTTAAAACTTGGCTAAGTAGATGCTTCTCCATTAAGGATCTTGGAGAAGCACAATACGTTTTGGGGATTGGAATCTACAGGGATAGATCCAAGAAATTGATAGGTTTAAATCAAAGTGCATACATTGAAAAGGTCTTGAAGAGGTTCAAGATGGAGAACTCTAAGAAAGGTTTGGTACCTAGTCAAAGAGGAACACTTCTCAGTTCATCTCAGTGCCCCACCACAAAAGATGAACATGAGAGAATGAAGAATGTCCCATACGCGTCTGCTATTGGGTCAATTATGTATGTAATGATATGCACTAGACCGGATGTGTCATGCGCTCTTAGTTTGACAATTAGATACCAGAATAACCCTGGAAATAATCATTGGATTGCGGTTAAAAGTATATTGAAATACCTTAGAAGGACTAAGGATATAATTCTCATATACGGGTCTGGTGAGGAGGAACTCGCAGTAAAAGGTTATGTGGGCGCGAGTTTCCAAACTGATCGAGATGATTCTTGATCATAATCCGGTTTTGTCTTCATGTTAAATGGAGGTGCTATCTCTTGGAAGAGTTCAAAATAGGATGTTGTTGCATTATCCACTACAGAGTCAGAGTACATTGCCGCCTCATTGGCAGCTCAGGAAGCTGCATGGATGAAGTAATTCATCGACGACTTAGGAGTAGTCCCGTCCATTCAGGACCCTCTTGAGATCTTTTGTGACAACGAGGGTGTGATTGCTCAAATCAAGGAACCTCGTGCTCACCAAAAGACACGTCACATTGAGCGGAGGTTCAACTACATAAGGGATGAAGTTGAAAAGGGAAAGATATGTATTCTCAAAGTTCACACAGATCTTAATATAGCGGATCCACTCACGAAGCTCTTACATGGAGCAAAACATGAAGGACATGTTTGTGCATTAGGGCTTAGATATTCTAGTGATTGGTCATGATTTGTTTTAAGTATTGTAACGGATCGAAGAGGTTCAAACTCATTAATATAACTATGGTGTTATTTTATTTTGAGTCATGTTCTTATTTTGCATATTTTATCCATGAATAAGCTATTATTCTAAATTCCGTAGTCGATCACATTTGTGGGAACAAGTGTGAGGTTTAGACTATTATGAACTTAGATTGGTATACATTCAGGTTGAATGTGGGGCAAGGTTGCTACCAAGGTTCATAGATATTTGTGGGATACAAATATTGGAAGACCCGCTCTCAAGACTTACTGAATGGAACCTTTGTGGTAGATCACATGTAATCTTGAGTAAAGGCGAATGTCATTGTATCCTCTGACCTGAGATACATATTGGGTTCGGATATTTACCAAGTATTGTGCCTTGATTCTTTCCTTCGCTATTCTGAAATATGGTAGTTCATAAGGAAGAGCTCATGTATAATACAAGGTATATATTTAGGACGTATGTAGTGAAGATGGAATTTGTCCCTCTTATTCGTTGAGAGTCAGATGTCTAAGGCCTGATAAAGTTAAATCTAGAAGAGAGTGATCACTCTGTATCCCTTGGATTTAACATGACATCAAGGACAAAAGGATGTAATGAAAGATTCACCTATTCATGTTCAAGTTGGGATCTCGAAAGGGATGATGTTATTGAATGGCACAAAGTCAAAACATGTTGGGGGTGATGGACGGTCGTTAGGTGGTATCCATCACTTGCATTAATTTCTTATGTTTCTCATGCAAGTGAGAGATTGAAGGTATTTCGTATGCCCGAGAGACATATTAAATTAATGTGGCTAATGTGTTTTGATCCAAGTCGGGTCATACCCAATAACAAGCTTACCGACACCTTATTCGTATTTAATCTTAACGATTGGTTCATTGATTATAATACACGACACTTGAATTATAAGAAAAATGGTTTTCTTAAATCACTTGATATGTATATATAAATTATGGAATAATTTATATAATGCGGATTTGATTATTTATTGGTTAAGTAATTAATTAAGTTATATTACATTTTTATAAAATGGGTTTTATAAATAAAGTATACATAACTAATATATGGGAGGTTATAAAATATATTTTATAAAATCTAATTTTATAAAATCTAATTTTATAAAATTATTTAAATTAAATAGAAGTGGCATTAGAAGTTGGAGTTCTTGTGCCCAAGACACCATCCATTGGCCATTTAATTCCCATATCCATATGCATGTATCTAGCCCTCTTAGTGACTACATACACATGCAAATACACATATCAAGTAAATGAAAAAAGCTTTACTCCTACTACTTGTTTTTTTGGCCGAAATTTTTAAGGGGTGTGGGAGGTGTTCTTGAGTTTTTTTTAAGGCAAAATTCAAGTGTAAAAATCCTAACCAAATCTACAAGGTGTTGGTGACAAGCTTGGGGTATCACTACTTGAGACTTCATCATTTTAGAGTTGCATTCATCATCATATTTGATATTACTCCAATTAGTCATATCTTTAGTCGTAATATCGCGTCCTATTGTTATTTATTTCATATGTAAACATTGTAATTCCGTTTGTATTTCATAGTATTGTAATATAATCTAGAATCATTGTAAACTTGAAGAAATATGAAGATTATGTATGATAACAGCTCAGAGATCGAAAACGAGACCAGAGAGCCAAAGACAAAAGAGTGCGCTCAGCGCACATTGCATAAATTTGATTAGAGGATTTCTTGGCCAAAACCAAAGTGCGCCAAGCGCACATTTTGATGGTGCATGCCGCGTACAGTGGTGCGCTCAGCGCACCCATACGCGCACTTTTGACAAAAAAGCAGATTTGAACGTGCGTAGTCTAGCTGTAAAGTATAAAGTGAAGTAGGTGAGAGTGCGCTCAGCGCACCCTTACTGTGCGCGCCACGCACAGTGCTTTTCACCAACTTTTCAGCTTATTTAATTCCATTTCCACTTTCATTTGAAGAGTACCAGTTTCCTTTCTGTTCAAAGACGAAAACATACGATTCAAAGCAGTTCTTGGGCTTATCAAAGTGCATCTAAGTACTCAAATCATTGAAGAATCCAAGATCATTCAAGAGCTTCATCCAAGATTACTCCTAAAAGGTTAATCTTGTATTTATAATGAATTCTATCTTTGTTACTGTTGTGTTTAAGTTTTCAAGCATGATTGTTGGCTAGTCCATTTTATGTTCATCTAGATAAATAACCGAGATGTTGAATGTTCACTATTGATTGATTGTAATTATGCACGATAGTTTGATGTTTGAATATAAGAACCATTCTTGTTAAGTTTAATCCTTTCGATTCAACTAGTCGATATGTTCATTTAATTAAGAAACATCATCTTGTTAAGTTAATGTATTGATTTACACCTAGTGACATGTGTTTATCCATCTTTTACCAAAAGGGATAAGTTGAGTTCAAATGGTTAATTTACATAAGAATGTAAGAACGACTCTTGTAGATACTTTGGAATAACTTAATTAGTATGTGTAATTGTCTAGGTGAATGACCAATTCCTTAGAATCTGTTATACACACTTTCAACTACCTTATTCCATTAATTAGCATGTGTTAGTGATTTGCCTTATCTAGTGACGTTTATAGGGATCTTGTTATAACACTTAGTTAATTATTTGGGTTGGGTGAATTGAGCATTTAACCGAACCAAGGGAATGAACTAAGTTAAACCTTTAGTTGATATAGGAGTGGATCATGTACAACACACCATTGACTTGATCATTCTTCGAGTCTTCAAACTAGTTGAATTAGTTGATTACAAATAGGAGGTCTTAGATGACAAGAACATCACTTGCGTCGTGTAATCCCGTTTGAGTGTTTGTGCAAGACTACTCTTGGTGAACCAATTAATTAGTTCTCGTGCATAACCAATCAATCCGATCTTAATCCTAAATAACATTCAACATTAAGGGTAAAAAGTCTAGATGAGCATATTTCTTTAATTTGATATCAAAACTATATTTCTGTTTTCATAAACTAAAAATACCAAAAATATTGTATTTTTAATCTTATTCATCACTTGATTCGCCTATCGTAAAAGGGCAAACCAAAATATATCTTGTACTTTTAATTTTCTTAGTTAATCACAATTTAGTCTATAATCCTAATTTGATTTAGTTACTGTCCTTGGAACGATACACGGATTTTACCATTTACTATACTGCTACACGATCGAGTACACTACCCGTTAGTGTGTAGCAATCTTTAACCTGTATTTTTCCATACTATTTTATACAACAATTCATATACCACGTTTCGCACATTAAGTTTTTGGCGCCGCTGCCGGGGACAGTTTTGTGTCAAAATAGAATTATTAACTAATTTGTGATTAAGTAGTTTCTTAATAATTTTAAATTATTAATAGTCTTTGAATTTTAAACTTATAGAATCGGTGCATTTGATAGTTTTGTTAGTTGTGTGGTTGACAGATTTTAGGTTGCATATGCCACATACCCGAAGTTTAGATTCTCCATTACTTACACCGCTTACAGAACCTGATAGAAAGCTTGGTAGGATCCCAAAAGAAGTACTTGAACTTTTTGAATCTTCATCAAAGCAGGAAACTTTTGAGTCAGAATCAAGTACAACCAAGCCGAGATATTCTGAATTTGGTGAGCCCGTTCCTCCTCCAAAATTTGAAATGGAAGGAGAATCAAGACTGGTGGTACCAAGAAAATCAATGGCGGCCAAGATGAAGGCAACCCGAACCGGACAAGGTAGTGCCATTACTCCGCCCACTGGTGAGATAAATTTTGAAATAAAAGGACCTATTCTCCAAATGATTAATAACAGGTGTCAATTTGGTGGTGGTCCGAATGAAGATGCAAACGAACATATTCGTCTTTTTCAAGAGATATGTCTTCTTTTCAAACTTAAACCAGACACTGACCAAGCCATATTTTTAAGACTTTTCCCATGGACACTCCACGGGGAAGCACGAAGTTGGTTAGATTCATTGGCCGAGGCTACGATAGAAACTTGGGATGGTATGTTGGAAAAATTTCTTAAGAAATATTTTCCAGCTTCTAAGTCCGCGAGACTCCAACACGAAATTACCCAATTTTGTCAAAAGCCGATGGAAACCTTGTACGAAGCATGGAATCGATTTTCCAAAATGCTAAGAGGTTGTCCAAACCATGGTTTGGATACCTTCCAAAAAGTCCAAATCTTTTACAAGGGTTGTGATGTTGCAACCCGAATTTCTATTGATCAAGCGTCAGGAGGTTCACTCATGGACAAAATTGAGAAAGAGGCTTATGAGATAATCGAGAAGCTAGCCGATTATTCTCATGAGTGGCATTAAGAACGACCAATTACTCGTAATGCTCAAGTCCAAAGCGCCGATGCTTATGATGACCTTAGTTCCCTAAGTGTGAAAATAGACGGTGTTGCTCGAAACATGGACAAAATCACCAAGAAAATTCATAGTATGAAAGTAGGTTGTGAATACTTTGGTGGTCTCCATTTAGGAAAAGATTGTGATGCCAGTCTAACAATGGCTCAAAAAGAAGAAGTGGCTTTCATAAGCCAAAGAAATAATAATCAATTTCAAGGAAGAGCCCGGTTTAACCGAAATTTCAACAACCCATACAACCCTCAAGGTCAAAATTCCAATTACCAACAAGAGTCAGGTAGTGGGTTCCAACAACAAACTCCGGGTTTTTATCAAAAACCCCAACAGGAAGAAAAAAAGTCAAATTTAGAGAATATGTTGGAAAAGTTGATTGCATCAAAAACCCAGCTTGTCACAAACATAAACCAAACAAACGAGAAAAACGAACACCAGTTTAGGAACCAACAAGCCTCAATTCAGAATTTGGAGAAGCAAGTGAATGGTTTAGCTAGTTTACTTAGTGAGAGAAAACCAGGAAGTTTACCGGGCGATACTAATAAGAACCCCCGAAATGAGCACGCCAATGTTATCACCACACGGAGTGGTCTAGCATACGAAGCTCCAAGAATGCCCGAAGATTCTGATTTCAGTGTTCCGTTGAACAAAAATGAGGAACCGGTTAAGGATCCGGAACAAGTGGTTGAAAAGGAAGAACGGGAGAAATCCGTAGTGAAGCCATATCAACCACCGCTCCCATACCCAAAGAAACAACAACAAGAAAGGCTCGAAGCCGAAAGGTCAAATTTTTTAGATATGTTTAAACAAATTAACATAAATATGCCTTTCATTGATGTGATTTCAGGTATGCCCAAGTATGCTAAGTTCTTAAAAGACTTACTTACTAATCGGAAGAAAATGGAGGAACTTTCATCCGTCACCATGAATGCTAATTGTTCCGCAATTTTGATGAACAAAATACCAAAGACGTTAGCAGATCCTGGGAGTTTTACCATACCATGTCTCCTAGGAGATTTGGAATGCATTCAAGCATTAGCGGATTTAGGGGCTAGCATTAATTTGATGCCTTATTCATTATATGTTAAGCTAGATCCCGGGGTACTAAAACCAACCCGAATGGCAATTCAACTAGCAGACTGCTCTGTTAAATTCCCTCGTGGAATTTTAGAGAATATGTTAGTAAAAGTGGGTACCCTAGTATTTCTGGCTGATTTTGTAATTTTGGACATGGAGGAGGACACACGTGTGCCTCTTATATTAGGTTGACCTTTCCTCAATACCGCTAGAGCTATGATAGATGTTCACGGGCAGAAATTGACCCTTAGCATTGAGGATATTAAGGTCACCTTTTCCGTTGACCATGCCTTGCAATACCCTGAGTCTACTGATGATATATATTATTATTTGCAAACCGTAGACACGTATTCAGAGTTGTTGCAGGAATTTCCAGAATTGCAAGGTTCGGGAGAATGCATTTTGATAGAAGGTGATGAAGAGAACATGGTGGAAGAAGTGGAAATGTTGACCACTTTGATGGCTAATGGTTATGAGTCAAATGATGAAGAATACAGAAAGTTGAATTTAAAAAATGAGTATCGATGTAAAACATCGATTGAAGAACCTCCCGTTTTGGAACTGAAGCCACTTCCAAGTCACTTGGAATATACTTACCTTCAAGAGGATTCTACTCTCCTGGTTATCATTTCATCCGAACTCTCTGTAAGTGAGAAATCTAAACTTATTTCCATGTTAAAAGCCCATAAACCGGCTCTAGCATGGAAAATTCATGACATCAAGGGTATAAGTCCAACTTATTGTACACATAAGATACTAATGGAAGATAACTATAAGCCATGTGTGTAAAGACAAAGGCGACTGAACCCTAATATGCAATAAGTCGTTAAAAAGGAGATTGTCAAACTCCTTGATGCGGGTCTTATTTACCCAATTTCGGATAGTCCTTGGGTGAGTCCGGTCCAATGTGTCCCCAAAAAGGGTGGCATGACCGTTATCACCAATGAAAATGATCAATTAATTTCCACTAGGACTGTCACGGGTTGGAGGGTATGTATTGATTACAGAAAATTAAATGATGCTACCCGAAAAGACCATTTTCCCCTTCCTTACATTGATCAAATGTTGGAAAGGTTGGCAGGAAAGAATTTTTATTGTTTTCTTGACGGTTTCTCGGGATATTTCCAAATCCCTATAGTGCCCGAGGACCAAGAGAAAACAACCTTTACATGCCCTTATGGTACTTTCTCCTATCGACGTATGCCCTTTGGTTTATGCAATGCTCCTGCTACCTTTCAAAGGTGTATGGTAGCTATTTTTCATGATATGATTGAAGACTTTATGGAAGTATTCATGGATGAATTTTCAGTCTTCGGTGATTCTTTTGATTCATGTCTTAACAATCTTGAGCGTATGTTGATAAGGTGTGAAGAATCTAATCTTGTGCTAAACTGGGAAAAATGCCATTTCATGGTAAGAGATGGCATTGTATTAGGTCATAAAATTTCTTGTGCGGGATTGGAGGTGGATAGAGCTAAAGTGGAAGTCATAGTCAAATTATCACCACCGACAAATGTGAAAGGTGTAAGAAGTTTTCTGGGGCACGCCGGTTTTTACCGTCGGTTCATTAAAGATTTTTCTAAAATTGAGGCCCCAATGAACAAACTTCTTGAGAAAGACGCTCCATTTATCTTCACGAACGAGTGTCTTAACGCCTTTAACCTCCTTAAAGCAAAACTCACGCAATCACCCATTCTCATATCGCCGAATTGGTCAATTCCATTCGAACTTATGTTTGATGCTAGTGACTTTGCTATTGGTGCCGTCTTGGGGCAAAGAATTGAAAAACATTTTCAGCCCATTTATTATGCTAGTAAGACATTGCAAGGAGCCCAACTTAATTACACTACCACCGAGAAGGAACTCCTGGCAATTGTCTTTTCGTTTGATAAATTCCGATCCTATTTGGTACTAGCAAAGACGGTTGTCTATACAGACCATTTAGCATTAAAGTACTTGCTTACTAAGCAAGATGCTAAACCCCGGTTAATACGTTGGGTCTTGCTTCTGCAAGAATTCGACATTGATATTAAAGATAAAAAGGGGGCTGAAAACCTAGCTGCCGATCACCTTTCTCGCCTTGAGAACCCGAATCTTGAGGTTCTCCATGAGACTGTAATTCAAGATAACTTTCCGGACGAAAATCTCATGAAAATTGAGAAAATTGATGATCTTTGGTTTGTTGACATAGCCAACTATCTTGCAGGTGGATTCCTAGAAATCGGTATGTCACATCAAAAATGAAAGAAATTTTTTAGTGACTTAAAATACTATTTTTGGGAAAACCCGTATCTCTTTAAACGGTGTCCCGATGGGATAATCCATCGATGTGTCTCCGGGGAATAATGCAATCAAATTCTTATTCAATGTCATCTTGGCCCCACTGGTGGACATTTCGGACCCCAAATCACGGGGAGAAAAGTCTATGAGGCCGGTTATTATTGGACTACCATCTTTAAAGATGCCCACCGTATATGTAAATCATGCGATTCTTGCCAAAGGGTAGGAAAAATCAGTTAAAGAGACGAAATGCCTCAAAACATAATCCAAGTTTGTGAGGTTTTCGATATTTGGGGCATTGATTTCATGGGACCATTCCCAAAATCTCATTCCAACCAATACATACTCGTTGCCGTTGACTACGTATCAAAATGGGCTGAGGCAAAGGCTCTCCCCACAAACGATGCACGAGTTGTTGTAACTTTTCTTAAAGACCTTTTTGCCCGGTTCGGTACGCCGAAGGCTTTAATTAGTGATCGTGGTACCCATTTTTGTAACACTCAATTAGAAAAGGTGTTAAAACGATATGGGATAACCCATAAAATTTCTACATCTTATCACCCACAAACAAGTGGGCAAGTTAAAAATACGAATCGGGCACTTAAAAGGATCCTTGAGAAAACGGTTAGATCCAATCCTAAGGTGTGGTCAACGAAGCTTGACGATGTTTTGTGGGCATTTAGAACCGCCTACAAAACTCCTATTGGAACCACACCTTACCGCCTAGTCTATGGGAAGGCATGTCATCTCCCTTTGGAGATAGAGTACAAATCACATTGGGCTCTTAAGACTTGTAATCTCGATCTTAAAGACGCGGGAAACCTTCGTTTAAACCAACTAAATGAGTTGGATGAGTTGAGACATAACGCCTATGAAAACTCGCTCATATACAAGGAAAAGACCAAAGTTTGGCACGATAACCATCTTAAGAATCCGAAATATTTTAAAGAGGGTGATCGTGTTTTGTTGTTCAACTCACGATTTAAACTTTTCCCTGGAAAACTCAAGTCCCGATGGATGGGACCATTTGTTGTTCACAAGGTTTTTCCGTATGGAACGGTGGAATTACGGAATGCCAAGGGTGATACGTTTAAGGTAAACGGACACAGGGACAAACTATATGCCGACGGACCCATGAACATTGAAGATGAGGTAAAACTCATTTTCAACCCTAAAGCTACCTAAGTTTGGGGGAAGAGTCGGGTGAAGCGACTCGTTTTTGAAACCTTCACAAATGTTAAAATAGGTTTTTGTGTGAATTACATGATTTTGAGTGATTTTTAATTTTTATTGAATGCCATTATGTTCACCAATATGTTACCAACCTCACTGTACTGACCAAACGCGAAAAACACCTGAAAACTAACTGTGCGCGCCGCGCACCCCTCAGATGTGC
Source organism: Rutidosis leptorrhynchoides (assembly GCF_046630445.1). Classification (NCBI taxonomy): domain Eukaryota; kingdom Viridiplantae; phylum Streptophyta; class Magnoliopsida; order Asterales; family Asteraceae; genus Rutidosis; species Rutidosis leptorrhynchoides. The sequence goes on from NC_092336.1 coordinate 216,592,660, forward strand.
GCTCAGCGCACTTTGCAAAAACTGGGTCAGAAGGTTTTTAGCTCAGATCGCTAGTGCGCACCGCGCACCCAGAAGTGTGCGCTTGGCGCACTCTTAAATCTTGGTCGGATCAGCTTCAAATTTTTGTGGGGCCCATAATTTTATCTCCTATTTACAACCACACACTCGTTTTTCACTCACTCCTCACCCAAAATTGCAGATTCATTCTCTCTTTCACTCTAAAACACTCCAAACCCTAATTTCAATCCTTCCAATTTTAACCAATTCTTCTCAAATCAAAGCCTAAATCCAGATGCCTAGGGTATGTTAATATGATTCCACTTAATTTTCTTTCCAATACTTCGATTTCATGCTTAATTTTTTGGATTGTTTAAGAAATTTATGTGGATTTTCTTGAATTGATAATTGTTATGAACATTAACATGCTTTAGGTTGTTATAATTGCCTTGTATGCCTTGAAATCATATTACATTGTGTTTTTAGGGTATATTCATGATTCTAGGGTTTATGTAAAACTTAAATCCGAATTTTGGCTTTGAGTTTGGTTGAATTTGGTTCCTAGCAAAGTGTTTGTGAATGTTTGAGATAATTTGTGTACTTCATAAGTATGTATCACATTTTGAGCATGACATGGTTAATGTTTTGGAAATCTAACATATTTTGGTTCTTAATTGATATAAATACTTGAAAAAATTGTTAAGTTTCCATTACTTTGTATCTAATGTGATAGTTTGTCAAAGGGATGAGAATGATATGAGGTTCATGTTCAAATTTGGTTTCTAAAACGCTAGACTTGTTATGTTAATCTTGGATCTTTTGAGAAAATGTTTACATGAATGATTAACATAATAATGTGCTATATGTATTTTTGAACATATACTTTATTTATGATGAACTCACACTAATGCATACTATTTTCTATGCGCCTCTTTTGTTTTGGTATATGTTTTATGTGTGCAGTATAACTTTAGATCAAGGGGAAATCAACGACAAGAAGAACCTTCCCACCGGTACCGAGAAGAACAAGATTCTTCAGATGAACAAAATTCTCCACCAAATGAACGACAATCTTCACCTGAAGGATCACCGGATCAAAATGATCCAAGGGTTTGGTTAGCTTATGTCCGGGACCATCCGGATTACGCAAGTGCATATAATTGGGTAGCGAACAAATCATGTGATGCCACTTGGTATTTTGACCCGGCTCCCTTGGTAGAAGCAAGGGAATATGATAGAGTGTCGAGAATGTTAGAGGTTAAATACCGGATGTTAACTGGCAGGTTAATAACAATCAGGGCAAGGGAAAGAATTATGGGATTCAATGATGTCATATACCCGGAATTATGCAAAGAATTCATAGTATCTTTACGTTTTGATCTCATTATGGACCTGACAAATCAAAACTTCATGAGATTTCGTTTAGGTGGGATCTATCGGGCACTTAGTCAAATTGAGCTTGCCCGAATATTTGATCTGTATATCGAAGTAGATGATAACCAACTCAATGCTTATTTACGGTCATCCGAGTATTATGACGATTCTTATGATCCCCGCCCGTTTTGGAATGATATGAGCGACACTCAATTATCCTCTATCCGAAGCAAGTTTACCGATATAAATGAAAAAGACAAAAGAATGCTTCATCGGCTAGTTGCATGTACGTTTAATGCAAGAAAACATGCACAAATAAGGTAACACGTCAAGATGTTTTTCTTGTAGACAAAATCTACAACCAAAGTAGTGTCCACATTCCATCTACTTTGGCGGATTATCTTGATAATTCGAGGGGAGATAGCGGGTTGAATCAGATTGTTGGTGGGCATTACATCACCCAGATTGCCAGGCATTTTGGTGTCGATTTATCTCGATTGATTCCAAACAGTACAACAATGAAGCCTTTAAGCAAGACTTATTATCTGAATGCAGAATTTTTGAGCTATAATAATCATCAAAGGCTTATTCTATTTGTCCCGAGAGTAAACGAACCACCACGTGCCCATGATCATGAAGCGGGTGGTAGCAGTGTTGGAAGAGATGAAGCGGCGGGAGAGGTTCGCATGGAAGAACCTGAAACTGAAGAAGAGTTACCACAAGCTCAAAGGCGAAGGCGTAGGCGGACACAAAGGTCAAGGGAAGAAGAGTTGGAGGAAGTGATTTCCGGTTTTCATGATATGAGGGTAGGTTATCAACACAGGGATAACCAATATGAGGAACAAAGGCAACAATTTAACCAATTTGATGAAGAACAACGCGAGCATAATAGGGCGGTAAGGTATGACCAAAGGTGGGGGAATTACAGGGTGGCTTCGCCATAATGTTGGTTTATATATGCAAAACCCACAAGAATATTATGCTACTTCCTACCAACATCCGACCTATTACAACACCCCAAAAGGAATTCCGAGTCCTCCGTTATATGAGGAACAGGCGGCCATACAAGATGCTCAAAGACGTTTTGAGGAGCAATACCCGCAGGGAAGACCTAGGAATGATGGTTTGGGAACCTACTCTGGCTGGCCTTTTGGTAACTTCTTTGGTGACAATTAGAGGGCTCATGTGCCCTATTTGGTAATATTTGGTAATTTTTCAGAATTGTTTCTTTTAAGACAATGGTGTGTAATAATTAGAATATTTTTGTTGTACGCTTGACATTTGTGGTGGTTGTGTTACATACACCACTTTTATCTATTCTATTTTGTGTGTTTGTTTATTTTTTATTGTTAAGGTTTAGTGATGCTGGCATTAAGTTCAGCGAAGTACTATCAATTGGGAATTTGTGATAGAGATCAAGGAATGAACGATGTTCTTATGCTGGCATTAAGTTCAGCGCCATCGCTCACCTACATTTCACGATCTCTGGCTTTATGCCAAGGTTTTTCGAACTCTTTTCACACTAATGCCCTCGTGAATTTTTAAATTATTTCTGATTTTAAGTAATGAGTGCCTTACTTAATCTTAAGTGTGGGGGAGGGGGTAATTCTCTCGGATATGCAATACAACTTGGCTTATTGTCGCATTTTTATGAAAAATTTTAAATTTTAGAACTAAAAGTATTAGCGAAAAAGCCAAGTGTGGGGGATGTTACTAATCTTTTCGAATTATTATCACAAATTTTTGCAAAGTTAAAACGATTAAAGTACTTTTGGCTTGGAAATGTGGCAATAAAAGTCACTGAACGAAAAGGATGAATCATGACACACTTGCTAAATTATGTTAGAAGATGTAGTTCAGAACAGCTGTAGGTTGACGAAAAAACTTGAAAAGTCATCTCTATCATCGGCAGGAAATCCACCTCACCTCAGCATCAAACAGGGTTTTTGGTGGTCAGACTTATCCTAACCATGAGATGGATCTGTCTCGTACAATGGGGGGGCACATTGCAAATTAGCTTTTAAGACTAATGAATCTAATCCCCAGATGGATGATCTACGTAAAGATCAACCGCATCTATGTTTGACCGTGGTCAACTTACATATGCCATAACAAATTGAGGTGTGCAAACTCATGGTTCACCGATGATATTTGGACACGATATAAGTTTCTTCTAAAACTTATGCTATTTTATGAACTATATTGTTTAAAACCATTTTTAGGGCGCCCGGTTAAGAGTTCCATGATACTACAATCATGGGGGCGGATAGCTTGCTAATCGCCGACTGAGACTTCGGTTTTCAGTTACCCTCAACCGGAATTTGAGGTTAAAACCGAAAAACGTGTTTAGTTTAAAAACTAGCATTGACATTTTCAAAATATTAAAACATTTTCTCAAAGATATAATTTTCCCTAAGGATCCAAACTTTGTCTCTCCCAAATAATCCAAATGTGTGCGTGTGTTTCATAAATTGTGTGTGTACCTAAACGAGTGTGTATCCCAGTAGTGTAAAACTTGTATACTATATCGTGTGAGTGTGTATTCCATTTGTGTTTTATGGGTTTCATATAGCGTGAGTTTGTGTGTGTTTTGCGTGATTCGTGTGATTCGTGTAATTTGTACTTCAAATAATGCGTGTGATTCATTTATGTTTGTGTTTTGTATATGAATGATTAGAAAAAGACTTGCTTGAGGACAAACAAGAATTAAGTATGGGGGATTTTGATATTACTCCAATTAGTCATATCTTTAGTCATAATATCGCGTCCTATTGTTATTTATTTCATATGTAAACATTGTAATTCCGTTTGTATTTCATAGTATTGTAATATAGTCTAGAATCATTGTAAACTTGAAGAAATATGAAGATTATGTATGATAACAGCTCAGAGATCGAAAACGAGACCAGAGAGCCAAAGGCAGAAGAGTGCGCTCAGCGCACATTGCATAATTTTGATCAGAGGATTTCTTGGCCAAAACCAAAATGCGCCAAGCGCACATTTTGATGGTGCGCGCCGCGCACAGTGGTGCGCTCAGCGCACCCATACGCGCACTTTTGACAGAAAAGCAGATTTGAACGTGCGTAGTCGAGCTATAAAGTATAAAGTGAAGTAGGTGAGAGTGCGCTCAGTGCACCCTTACTGTGCGCGCTGCGCACAGTGCTTTTCACCAACTTTTCAGCTTATTTAATTCCATTTCCAGTTTCATTTGAAGAGTACCAGTTTCCTTTCTGTTCAGAGATGAAAACATACGATTCAAAGCAGTTCTTGGGCTTATCAAAGTGCATCTAAGTACTCAAATTATTGAAGAATCCAAGATCATTCAAGAGCTTCATCCAAGATTACTCCTAAAAGGTCAATCTTGTATTTACAATGAATTCTATCTTTGTTACTGTTTTGTTTAAGTTTTCAAGCATGATTGTTGGCTAGTCCATTTTATGTTCATCTAAATAAATAACCGAGATGTTGAATGTTCACTATTGATTGATTGTAATTATGCACGATAGTTTGATGTTTGAATACAAGAACCATTCTTGTTAAGTTTAATCCTTTCGATTCAACTAGTCGATATGTTCATTTGATTAAGAAACATCATCTTGTTAAGTTAATGTATTGATTTACACCTAGTGACATATGTTTATCCGTCTTTTACCAAAAGGGATAAGTTGAGTTCAAATGGTTAATTTACATAAGAATGTAAGAACGACTCTTGTAGATACTTTGGAATAACTTAATTAGTATGTGTAATTGTCTAGGTGAATGACCAATTCCTTAGAATCTGTTATACACACTTTCAACTGCCTTATTCCATTAATTAGCATGTGTTAATGATTTGCCTTATCTAGTGACGTTTATAGGGATCTTGTTATAACACTTAGTTAATTATTTGGGTTGGGTGAATTGAGCATTTAACCGGACCAAGGGAATGAACTAAGTTAAACCTTTAGTTGATATAGGAGTGGATCATGTACAACACACCATTGATTTGATCATTCTTCGAGTCTTCAAACTAGTTGAATTAGTTGATTATAAATAGGAGGTCTTAGATGACAAGAACATCACTTGCATCGTGTAATCCCGTTTAAGTGTTTGTGCAAGACTACTCTTGGTGACCCAATTAATTAGTTCTCGTGCATAACCAATCAATCCGATCTTAATCCTAAATAACATTCAACATTAAGGGTAAAAAGTCTAGATGAGCATATTTCTTTAATTTGATATCAAAACTATCTTTCTGTTTTCATAAACTAAAAATACCAAAAATATTATCTTTTTAATCTTATTCATCACTTGATTCGCCTATCGTAAAAGGGCAAACCAAAATATATCTTGTACTTGTAATTTTATTTGTTAATCATAATTTAGTCTATAATCCTAATTTGATTTAGTTACTGTCCTTGGAACGATGCACGTATTTTACCATTTACTATACTACTACACGATCGGGTACACTGCCCATTAGTGTGTAGCAATCTTTAATCGGTATTTTTTTCCATACTATTTTATACAACAATTCATATACCACGTTTCACACATCAATATTCATCAACCATCCCCTAACTAGGAGAAGGTATAATCTCTTAACTCACTTGTAGTTTGTAAGCATATTTTACAACTTGATCCGATTTGGGATTTGACTTTAATTGGTTAAAGAATAACATGTTTGTAATCGGTTTACACGCTTCCGCAAAGTTTATTTCTTAAATGGGTTTAAGTATTTTGAAACGTGTTAAATCCCAACAAACACACGATTTTGCAACTATCCTGATCAATGTAGTAAAGTATTTAGCAAGTACGGGTTTGTCCACAGAGAGCGGTCGTTTAAGATTTTAAAACTAATAATTATTTTAAAAACAAATTTGTAAAAGGGGGAAAATTTTATTTAAAACTTCTGAAACTAAAATACGCGAATTAGACAAATATGAAATCACTAGAGAAAGGAATATTCACTTAGACTCAATTCCCTAGGATCATGATTGCTTTTATTAATATCAATTAATTAGTAAGATAAGCTTGTGTCCCGCACTTAGATACACATTTTAAATCATGAAAGTGTCAGTTTTTCATGCTAGTTTCCCTCACGCTTCTGAAGAACACAATCAATCAATCAGTTCATAATTACTCAAGATGGTGATTCAATTGTAGGGTAAATCGGTGTCTGATATTACCACAATGATATGACTGAAATGGACGGTTTTATTCGTGCGGTGTCATTAGGTCAAAAGACGTCAGAATCATCTGATCAGGGTAGCGATCAGTGGTTTAATATTTATATTTTGTGGGGCCTAAATTTACTTTTGACTTTCTAATGGTAGAAGGTGTAAGTTAGCCTAGGTTCGTACTTTTGAATGGTTTAACGAATTGAAAATCAAGTAGATAATTGTATTTTGTTAAATTACCTAGATAAGGGATAGTAGTGATTTTAAGCTAATGGTCCTAATTGCAGAAAAGTAAAGAAAGTTGAAAGATATTCGGAGTATGCATATCAGGGAAATGTTGACCAAGATATTAGTCTGGTTTGGGAAAAGTAATTATGTTGATGTTAAGGCTATGATTGGAATGGTATAGATCTGGTTGGATGAGCTAATTACACAGACCTACTTATCTCTAGACTCTCAGAGTTCTCGTTGAGTAGTGAAAAGCATGTCACTTGGTTGTATAATTGAAAGGTATCTATTCCTCGGAGGTTATCCTCAGTATAGCACTAGGTTTATTAGTGAGTTGAGCTCTAATCCTAACCCTCATTATCAGTTTGGATAACTGAATAACAACGTGTCGTGTTGATTGAACACTGATCACAAACGGAAGGAGTCCGTCGAGTTAAGTTGACAAAACCTTAAATGAAAAACTAACAACCATTTCATCATACTAATGAGATCATACCAAATCAAACATTATATAGCATTACAATTGATATACTAAAAGTAAAGCAGATAGAAACCTAGCAGATACCTAAACAGTTAATATGACTTAAGCCTAAGGCAACAATCATACAAGAATATGTAACAGGTTTGGATCATACATTCAAGGCACTAGCTATATCTCAACAGCTCCTAAGAGGTCTCTTTGAAACAGTCAATAGGCATACTAGGTGATGTGTAAAATCGCGTATATAATTTATCAGTGGAAAATACCGGTTTGATTGATTAAACACACTAACGGGCAGTGTACTGTAGCGACCCGACAAAATCGTCATTGACGGCGCCGTCTACTTAGGTCCCGTTACGTGGTCATAAGTCTTTAAAAAAACGTTTGACCAAAAGTATGTCGCATTCATTTCAAAAGTAAAGATGTTTCGAGGTTTACAAAGTAGTTCGACAGCTAGTTACACAACAAAGTTTAAAGTACAATTGAAACATATGCGACACAATTTAAAGTAGCCAAAAGACGCTCCACGTATGCATGTATACTCGACATCCAAGCAAGTATCAAAAGTAAAGAGCGGAAGCATGTATCACAAAAGCGTTTAAGGACCTGAGAAAAACATAGAAATCTTTCAACGAAAACGTTGGTGAAATCATAGGTTTAAGTAAGTACAAGTGAACCACAAGATTTGTAACAATGATATAATAGTAATACATTCTAAAAGTTAATATTCACGAGCACCCAATTATCAATGCTTAACATTCCTTCCATAGAACCCCGTCACAATAGTGTTAGAACATACAATGTTTCTCGAAAATATATTCCATTCGTAAACGGTAGCGAACCATCTGAATGAGGGTTTGTCAAACCCATATGAATCCATACAACATAAGTTCTCGTTTACACCTGGCAAGTGTAACTAATGATAATCGAATTGAGGATTTTGTTCTAAACTCGTATGTAGAATGTTTGTTTTCATGTACTTGTGTTCACTTAGTAAAAAGAAACGTTTATGTTTTCTCATCCCAAATGTAAGTTCAAAAAGAGTAAAAGTGGGACTATGATCTCACCTTGAGTGCACGTATGTAAAAGTACTTCAACAAGTAAACGTATGCAAGAACGAATGCTAGTCTTGACCTAAACAAATAGGTCGTATCAATAACGGTAAACACGATAGGTCAAAGTGTTCAATTAGTCCTATGGCTCGTTACGACTCAATCATTATAGCATGTGAATCAAATTATCAAGTTTCATGCAAGGTACAAGTATAAAAGCATGTTAGAATGATTGTATAAGTATTTGGTTAAGTTTGATTAAAAGTCAACTTTGGTCGGGTCAAAGTCAATGAAAAAGTTATCACGTTCGGATCGGCTCCCGAACTATTTTTCTGAGGTTTTTATTCATATATAAGCATGTTAGAACAAGTTACATGTGAATCGGAGGTGCGTAGCATAGCAAACATTTTTCGAATTTTGACCATGTAGGTCAGAACCCAAACACGGCAAATGCCCCGCCGCGACCAAGGAGGGCCGCGCCGTGACATTTAACGTGGTCTGGTGCCTGGTCAGTTTCAATTGTTCAAGTCAAAATTAAATCTTCAATTTAGCACAATTCACAAACCGTAAACACTTAGAACACGTATCTTATATCATTGGAAAGGTAATTTGACGAGGAACACAACTAAACATATTTCATCAATCAAAAACATCATTTGCAAATATCGAGTTTCCAAATTAAATGATCAAATAAATGCTCATCATTAATGCTTCAATTTCATAAATGCACTTTGATGATTTGGGAATTAAATGCACACATATAATACGCCGTTTCGTAGGTAATTTCGCATATAATACAATTAAACACTTACAAACAACATTGCATAGCATTTGGTGCATCAAAAATCCATTTTACTCCTATCAAACCCTAACCCAAAATCACAATTTTTGCAATTAAGTTTATGGAGTCCTTCCAAGTCAACCGACACCTCAAGTTGAAGCTAGTTGATAATGCTAAAAACGAACATATATTTCATAGCATTATTCCTCAAGAAAGACAAGCTTTTAGTTGCAATTGTCCTATTTACAAGTGATATTCGTTTAAATAATAAAAGGTGAAGACAAAAGACAGATTCGACGAATTGAAGACGCAAACGACCAAAAAGCTCAAAAGTACAAAGTACAATCAAAGTGGTTCCAATTATTGATAAGAAACGTCTCAGAATTATAAGAGTACAAGATTCAAAACGCAAAGTACAAGATATTAAATTGTACGCAAGGACGTTCGAAAATCCGGAACCGGGACCAGAGTCAACTCTCAACGCTCGACGCAACGGACTAAAAATTACAAGTTAACTATGTATATAAATATAATATAATATAATATATAATTAATTTTATAAATTATATATATATATATATATATATATATATATATATATATATATATATTATATTTATATATAAAAACCGTCGGCAAAGAAGATTCAAAAAGGGATGAGCTGTAAAAGCAAACTCCGCGACTTGCGAAGTTTGAAGGGCAAAAATACCGTTTCTCGCGGAGCCCCAAATTCTGAAACTGCCTATAAAAGCCAACGCATTTTGATCGTAAAAAAATATCCTTTAATCTCTCTATCTAAACGTATATATATATATATATATATATATATATATATATATATATATATATATATATATATATATATTTAATTTTAATTTTAATTTTAAATCCTAATAATAAGAGTATGTTAGCGAATGTTGTAAGGGTGTAAGTCGAAATTCTGTCCGTGTAACGCTACGCTATTTTTAATCATTGTAAGTTATGTTCAACCTTTTTAATTTAATATCTCGTAGCTAAGTTATTATTATGCTTATTTAATACCGAAGTAATCATGATGTTGGGCTAATTACTTAAATTGGGTAATTGGGCTTTGTACCATAATTGGGGTTTGGACAAAAGAACGACACTTGTGGAAATTAGACTATGGGCTATTAATGGGCTTTATATTTGTTTAACTAAATGATAGTTTGTTAATTTTAATATAAAGATTTACAATTGGACGTCCCTATAAATAACCATATACACTCGATCAGACACGATGGGCAGGGTATTTATATGTACGAATAATCGTTCATTTAACCGGACACGGGAATGGATTAATAGTCACTAGAATTATTAGAACAGGGGTGAAATTATGTACAAGGACACTTGGCATAATTGATAACAAAGTATTAAACCTTGGGTTACACGCAGTCGATAACCTGGTGTAATTATTAAACAAAGTATTAAAATCTTGTTACATTTTAAGTCCCCAATTAGTTGGAATATTTGACTTCGGATATAAGGATAATTTGACGAGGATACTCGCACTTTATATTTATGAATGATGGACTGTTATGGACAAAAACCAGACGGACATATTAAATAATCCAGGACAAAGGACAATTAACCCATGGGCATGAAACTAAAATCAACACGTCAAACATCATGATTACGGAAGTTTAAATAAGCATAATTCTTTTATTTCATATTTAATTTCCTTTATTTTATATTTAATTGCACTTCTAATTATCACACTTTTATTTATTGTTATTTAATTGCACTTTTAATTATCGTACTTTTTAATTATCGCAATTTTATTTTATCGCACTTTTATTTATTGCAATTTCATTATCGTTGTTTATTTTACGCTTTAAATTAAGTCTTTTATTTATTTAATATTTTACATTAGGTTTTAACTGCGACTAAAGTTTTAAAATCGACAAACCGGTCATTAAACGGTAAAAACCCTCTTTTTATAATAATAATATTACTTATATATATATTTGTATTTTTATAAATTAAAACTAATATAACGTTAAGCTTTGTTTAAAGATTTTTCCCTGTGGAACGAACCGGACTTACTAAAAACTACACTACTGTACGATTAGGTACACTACCTATAAGTGTTGTAGCAAGGTTTAAGTATATCCATTCTATAAATAAATAAATATCTTGTGTAAAATTGTATCATATTTAATAGTTTTTCATTGTAAAAATAAAGCTATTTTATATACACCTCGCATAACATCAAGTATTTTTGGCGCCGCTGCCGGGGAACAAAATCTAGCTTAAAAATCGGAAGCGCAATGCTAATATAAAAAAAAAAGATTTTTATTTTTAGTTTACTTTTATAAAAATACGTTTTTGTAAAAATACGTTTTAAATATTCGAAAATATAAAAAGAAAAACAAAAATATAAATATTTTTAAGAGTTTGTTAAATATTTAAGTTTTATAAAGTTTCTTTATTTTTATTTTATAAAAATATAAGTTTTATTTAAATATTTTGTGTTTATTTAAAACATAAAATCAAAATCGAATATATATATATATATATATATATATATATATATATATATATATATATATATATATATATATATATATATATATATATATATATATATATAAATCTAGTTTTAAGATTTTCATTTATAAAATTATAAAATATTTCTATTTTTATTTTAGTTTTTAAAATATAAGTTTTATTAAATTTATATAAATATATTAATTAAATTAAAAACAGAAAAAAAAAATAATTACGAAACCTGTCAAACGAAACCACCTAATCTGAAATTTCATACCCCGCGACTCGCGGAGTTTGTTTCCAGGTGTACCGCAACTCGCGGAGCCACCCTGACACGACCAGAAACCCTAATCGCATTAATTACGGAGTATTATTAATTATTATTATTAATAAACCCTAAATTAGTTAATTAATTTATTATTTAGTTTAAGTTTTAATTAATTTGTAATAATTAATTTTAATTAGTTTTATTTATATATATAAAAGTAATAGTTTTATAAAATAAATAATATAAAAATAATATTTTTATAAAAATTGTACTTTTTACAACTTTAAGTTTATTTTTATATTTTGTATCTTTTTATTTGTTTATTCGTAATATTTGTATTTTTCGCTCGTAATTAGTTTTAAGTTATAGTTTTTGCCATAATTATTTTTACTTCTAGATTTTTAGGCTTTGCCGTAAAATCCCTCAAGTGCTTTCTCTTTAGACTAAGATTTAGGTGCTTTAGAATTTTGCGACGCCTTTTTAAGTTTTAGTACCTTTTTAAGATATTGCCATTTGGGATATAGTTTTTCTTGTAAGCTTTAATATTTTTAGACGCAACTTTTAATTTTTAGTTTTTAGTTCCTTTTATTTTATACTAACCTTGCATATTATTAATTATGTAATACTTATTTTATATAATAACACATTTGAATATTTAATATATATATATATATATATATATATATATATATATATATATATATATATATATATATATATATATATATATATATATATATATATATATATATATTTATATTTATATTTACATATTTATTTACACACAATCGTTCGTGAATCATCGGACATAGTCGAAGGGTAAATGTTATCCATGTAAACAGTTCAAAAATTCTGATACTCACATTACAGACTTTGCTTATCATGTCGAAATCATATAAAGATTAAGTTTAAATTTAGTCAGAAATTCCCGGGTCGTCACAGTACCTACCCGTTAAAGAAATTTCGTCCCGAAATTTGAGTGAGATGGTCATGGCTAACAATAAAAATGTTTTCATGACGAATATGAGTTGATAAATAGAGTTTTATCGTCATTGAGTAATATGGATAAAACAATTCGTTTAGGTGAAGTGTAAGAGTGAAGCTATCACAAAATAGTGAAATGAGAAAGACAAGTTTCATTATAACTTTTGACTAGTCATGGTTGAATTTCAAAATTCAAGGGATTCAAAAGAAAATCTTAGAAATCTATAAGATCTGATTCTTCGAGGTTTAAGGAAATTAGGATCTCTTTAATTAAATGCGATGATCTATTTCGATTGCCCTGTTGGATATTTTTACTATATATCCACCCTCTTTGTTTTCTTATTTCCACAGCTCCCAACTTCTGTTCTTCCTCCCTCAGTTCATACTTTAAAACATTCGTCAATATGCTTCATCCAGTTCTGATTCTTTATATACTCTTAACTTTCATATCTGTTATTCTTCTTTTTCATTTACCACCGGAGGATTTTATTTACTTTTACTATTACCTTGGGGTTATAGTATTTTTAATTCTCCCGTGCCTTTACGTTGTAATACGTATTGATATGCACGGTTTGTAATTTACGTGTTGTTGTCGAGTTTCACATTTTCTTACATATTTAAAGATTCCATACTTTCGTCTCCTCTTCCCGACTTCAAGTCAAGCGAATAATGGTCTAGAATTTGTAGGTATGGATTTCGAAATGAGCATAGTTAATGTTCTAAGAAGGAATTTGTAATGGCACGATCTTGATTTGTCAAATTACCAGAATACTTCGGAAAAGACAGAATCATCAAGAAAAATATTTTCTTGATATGTTTAGAGGTTAAGTAGAATACAAGAGTCGTGTAACATGGCACATGATGATGTTATGATCTGTGAATCATCACGTTCCATTTAGAAACTCAGCATGACTTACTGTAATATAATCACGTTGATCAAATGTCATTATATTATACTAACTCATGCTTCAGTTCCCAACACTACTTCAAAATCATTTATATTTTATACTCGAAGGTTTTAGAATTTAGAAACTAAAATAGTTTCTTTTATGATGTAATACAGATAACACGAAGAGATAACCAATTTCGGATAAGAAGAGTTATGAAAATATCCTCAGAAATATCAAAGATATTTATGATGATATTTTCAGAATTTGTAAGATCGAAGGTTGATGAAGAAATATTTCCACAAGATTTAATATGAGTATAGAGCAAGGTTTTCTCTAAAGATTTCATTGTATACAGAATTATCTGGATTCTTTGAATATAGGGTTTGGTCCTTGTATTTATTCTTGGCCTCCTTCATGGTTAGCTCAATCCGTTTTCCAGTTCTAACTTTTCTGAGCTTTTCCAACATGCTATTCTTTATTATCAAACTTCTGGCTGTTAAGATTGTTTACAGTTTTTACTACTTCATTCAGCTTTTTCAACATTTCGAGTATTGATTCGTAGACTGGGTGCTTTTCATAATTTCAGAATGGAAGGTCATAATTCTAAGAGATAAAGGTTATATGTATACCTATAACTGTTGTTGTAGAATTGTTGCGGGATTCAAAATACTGATTGCTGATTCCCGGTAATTGGTATGGCAATACTCGTTATAAGATGCAGACGAATATATGATAAGGTTTTAATGAACAAATATAATGGTTCTTCGAAGGGACTTAAGACAATGTGTAATGAAGTTACTGGTAAGTTTACTGCTAATGTGGCGGAATATAAAAGGTTCCCCAACAACGATGGCGAAATGCATACTTATATATCAAGGCTATAATAAGGCTAATCCGAATGAAAGTCGAAGTTGACTTGCTGGAGCTGTGACAAAATTTGCTAATTGGGAAAGAGATTGCAAAGTTATTTTCGGTAATAATAACGTTAAAGGAATTAGCACAGCTACGTGTTAAATGTTTACTCAGTTTTCGAGAGTTTTCAGGTGCATAACTATACGCATCAATCTTTTCTTCTGTAGACGAAGTGCGGTTGGTTCATCATCTCGATTGAGGTGTTTTCAAGAAATATGAAATGTTTGAATGCAGATTGGAATCGTCAAGATACAAATGAGGTTTAAGATAAAATCAAATGGCAACTTGAAGAATTGTTTAGTTTCATAGGTTATAATCAATATTTTAATTCATTTTAATTGTCCAATGTTTTTAGTCCACAGTCGATAGTCCACAGTTAACAATCCAATGATTCATATATAGTTTAATATATAATATTCGAATTAATTAATACGTATCGTGACCCGTATACGTCTCAGACTCGATCACAACTCAAACTATATATATTATTATAGAATCAACCTCAACCCTGTATAGCTAACTCTCGCATTACTGCATATAGAGTGTCTATGGTTACTCCAAATAATATATATAGATGCGTCGATATGATATGTCAAAACCTTGTATACGTGTCCCGATATTTAAAGTGCGTAAAATAAATAACAGAAATTAAATGACGATAAATAAAGTGCGTAAAGTAAATAACAGAAATTAAATGATGATAAATAAAGTGCGTAAAGTAAATAACAGAAATTAAATGACGATAAATAAAATTGCGAGAATGTAAATTGCGATAATTAAATTGCGATAAATAAAGTGTAATCAGTTAGCTGGGAACAATTAGTTAGGAACAGTTAGCGTGGATTCTTAACAAAATTTCTCATAGTTAATTTGTTTGTTTCTAACAAATTTTATTTTGTCCAATGTTTTCTTCATTATGCCGCTTGTTGGATTATGATAAATCAAAATCCAAATATGAAATTGGATGAATGTGGTTATTCTGTGGTGAACAGATTTGTATATCGGTGGACGTAAGTAGGATAGTAAACGACTGTTGAATCAGCTTCGAAGAATGTACAGTGTAATTTATTAATGTGAAATCTGAATATTCCTCGGGTATTACCTACCCGTTAAAATATTTTCACGATTAACACTTTGTACGAAAAATTTTTTAATTACAATCTTTATGAAAACATATATACATATATATTTTCTTCAGATGTAATCATGGATTTATTAATTTAATATGATATTAAACTCATTTGGTTTACCGTTAGAACTAGAATATATAATCTCTAAAACATTAGAGATTTCATAATCGCGATGTCGAACGAAGATAAATGATGTAAAATGATACGTAGAATGATGATTATGCTCGGGGTACATAATGAGATGTTGAGGCGTGTGATGTTGAAACTTGGGTTGTTGGTGGTATTGGTATTGATGTTGGTGGTACTGTTGGTGCCAGTGATGTTGCTGAAGCTGGTAAATTTTGCACCATATTTTTCCAAGACTATAACTCGGGCGCGAAGTTCACTGACTTCTTGTATTACTCCGGGATGATTGTCAGTCAGAATGAATGGATGAATAAAGTTTAGAATTTTAGATAGAATATAATCGTGGTGAGATATTCGGGAAATGAGGGTGAAAATGGTGTTTCGGTGTGGTTCGTCGGTAAGTGCTTCAGGTTCTTCACCAAGAGGTGAATTTGGTTGGTGAAAAGGATCGCCTTCTTTGCATTTCCATTAATTAAGTCGACTATGAATCCATCAGATGAATTGGGGATGGATGATTGGTTGATTCATTCTGGTGACGCTGCTTTCGGAGCTTAGGTGAAAATCCATATCGGAATAGTTGTCGGAATAGCTATCGAAATCTAAAAGACTCGAACTGGTTGAGGGATTCATCTCGTACGATCAGATGAAGGATTTTCGATAAGAAATCGATTATATGATGTAGATTAGTACCTTGCAATACATAATTTACATATGCATATAGTATTAAAATCCCATAAGTTACGGAGGAATCTACGAAAGCTGTCAGGCAAAGGTAACTATAACAGATATGCTAAGATATGAATTTATCTATACACTATCTATGCAATAGAGGCAGTAAGACATGTCTAGACTAAGAATGATAGGCAGAAAATTTCCTAAGGATGAAAAACAGATGATTTTCGACTGAAAATGATAAGCAAAACTTTTGACATGCAGACACGGTCGAAGTTCGGACTCACTAATGCATCCTATCGACTTTTCAGTTAGACACACTAATGCAGACCTGGTTCGCTAAGACCACCGCTCTGATACCAACTGTGAAGATCCGACCTAATCCATCCGGAGAAAGTCCATATCGATTATAAATGATTCACAATAGTTGATTACATCGCGAGGTATTTGACCTCTATATGATACATTTTACAAACATTGCATTCGTTTTTGAAAAGACAATCTTTCATTACATCGAAAGTTGACAACATGCATACCATTTTGTAATATATCTTACTATAATAGACTTAATAATAATCTTGATGAACTCAACGACTCAAATGCAACCTCTTTTCTAATATCTCTAAGATGAGCAAATGCACAGCGGAAGATTTCTTTCGTACCTGAGAATAAACATGCTTTAAAGTGTCAACCAAAAGGTTGGTGAGTTCATTAGTTTAACATAAATAATCATTTCATAATTTTAATAGACCACAAGATTTCATACTTCCATTTCTCATAATCATACGTCCCATGCATAGAGACAAAAATATCATTCATATGGATTGAACACCTGGTAACTGACATTCACAATATGTATATAAGAATATCCCCATCATTCCGGGATCCTCCTTCGGACATGATATAAATTTTGAAGTACTAAAGCATCCGGTACTTTGGATGGGGCTTGTTGGGCCCGATAGATCTATCTTTAGGATTCGCGTCAATTAGGGTGTCTGTTCCCTAATTCTTAGATTACCAGACTTAAATAAAAGGGCATATTCGATTAGATAATCCAACCATAGAATGTAGTTTCGATTACTTGTGTCTATTTCGTAAAGCATTTATAAAAGCAGCGCATGTATTCTCAGTCCCAAAAATATATATTGCAAAAGCATCTAAAAAGGGATTAATGAAACTCACAATAATGTATTTTGTAGTAAAAATACATATGACGACATTGAACAATGTAGGGTTGGCCTCGGATTCGCGAACCTATATCATTCATATATCTATTAAGACATATACTTGTAATCGAACAAATATATTTATTTATATTATTATTAGTGATGTAATTTATATATATAGTAGACTAATAGGTTCATTATATATATTTTCATTATATATATAGATATATTAGTATAGTTAAGTTATGTGTATTAAATATATATTTATATATAAAATCTTTATTTTTATGTTTATAATTTTAATAACATCTTTAAAACTTTTATTTTTCATAATCGTAATTATTTTAATAATAATGACATAGATAATACTGATATCAATAACAATGATAGTTTTAGTAAAAAAAATACTAATAATAATAATGGTAATTTTTAATAGTTTTAATAGAAATTTTCAGTAAATATACAATATCACTAATATTAATGTTTAAATGATAAGTCTATTAATGATACTTTGTAATATTAATAATAATGATGATAATACTAATAATAATACCTATGTGGATGATAATAATAACACTAACAATTATAAAATGTTACAAGTACTAATATTAATGAAAATAATAATAATTTGTATCATTCTCATAATAATAATAATAATCATAATCATAATTATAATAATAAATTATAGTCTTTATAATAATACTTGTATTAGTAATAATAAGTGTTCTAAAAATAACCATAATAATAATAATCACAATACTAATAATAATAATAATTTTGGTAATGAAATCTACCTTCCAAAGCCTTTCTAAAAAAAATATGCCCTGAACCGGGTTTGAACTAGAGACCTCCTGCTCACCCGCAAACATACTTAACCATTCCCTCTGTCTTGTTTATCTAATTTATAAGGCAACCCAAACTATATATCTAGTATTTCATTTAGCCATGTTCATTATCTTCTTCACCAAGTTTAAAATCAAACGGGGGCAAAAACTCAACAACAATCGAACGGGTTTTCATTTATGACTTGTAAACAACATGAAACAAAAAAAAATGTGTTCATGATATAAAAAAAATGAGAAAAAAAAACAAAAAAATCCTACTGCTTGCGGGTAGCTAGAAAAAAAAATTTTTGTTTTCAATTTTGAGTTCGTTTTGGACAATCTTTACAACATGAAACATGTTTCAAATCATTCCTAAAATCTATCAAAATCATCAATTGAACTTAAAACATCAAAACAAGCTCTAATTTCTCCAAGAACAAAACAGTTGACTTTTGACAATTTAACTTTGACTCGCAAATTCGAATTCGTTATTAAGAATTGGAACTTGAGATTTTGCAGGAAGTTTAAGTAAATGATTCCTAACAACTCTGCATTTTTAGTTTTTGAAATTTGTTTCGAATTTACGTTAGTGTATATTACTGTGAAGAACTCAAGAACTCAAAAATTGATTTTTAGATTAAGAGTGTTATAGGTTATGATTACAACATGAATTGTGTTGCAAATCATTCCTATAATGTTTATGGATCATCAAATTAACTGGAGATATCAAAACAAACTCGAATTTGATTCAAGAATACTTAGTTGACTTTGAAAACCAAAACTTTGACTCTCAAATTAGAAATTGATAGAAAGAATTGAAGATTGAAAACTTACAGATAGTTTAGATAGACGATTCCTAACAAGACTGCATTATTACATTTTGGAAATTCATTCGAAATCAAAATATGGTGAAAAAGATGAATGTACAGAGTGTCGAGCTTATTTTTGGTTTTCTATCTTTCTCAAATGCATATATCTATTTAAGGAATAAATTTTATTCTGTAATGTACCTTGAAATTGACAGATAACAAATTGTAGACAAGAAACAAAAATTGATAAAAGTTGAGAGTGATCTGCAACTGATTTTGGAAATTGTCTGTGTACTATCCTTTTTTTATATATCATTAATATTAATATTAATAATTAATAAATATAAATATATATATATTAATAATAATAATTCTTTTAATATTATTAATACAAATAATAATAGTATTATAAATAACAAGAATGATGATATTTATTAATCATAATGTTTATAATAATAATATTAATATTAATAATAACATTAATGATAATAATAATACTAATAATACTAATATTAATATTAGTATTGAAAATCACAATAATATTACTAATACAACTAATTCTTAACTTGTAATTACATTTATTATACTAACCTTGCATATTATTAATTATGTAATACTTATTTTATATAATAACACATTTAAATATTTAATATATATATATATATATATATACACACAATCGTTCGTGAATCATCGGACATAGTCGAAGGGTAAATGTTATCCATGTAAACAGTTCAAAAATTCTGATACTCACATTACAGACTTTGCTTATCGTGTCGAAATCATATAAAGATTAAGTTTAAATTTAGTCAGAAATTCCCGGGTCGTCACATGAGCGTTGCTTGTCCTCAAGCAATATAGTCTTGAAATACTAGAATCACTTCTTTATTTTTCACACTTTGTACATCAGTGATTTCTATACGGCGGTATAAACAATGATAGTAACGGTGTGGTTTACAGTCCCACATGACTATAAAAATTTAGATCCTTTAAGGAAATTGGATCTTTTATGAAAATATTTGATCTTTTGAAAATTAAATCTAGCTTTTACCCTAGATAAGTTTTCCGGAATAACCTTTCACCGGTGTTTGCAAAATATTTTTGTGGGTTTGGTGGGTTTCAGATTTGAAAATTTTAGCTCAAAACTTGTGGTTTTGTGTCACCCACTTGCTAACCTTGTATTGGGAAAGCAACACGTCCAGTATACTTGCTCCGTATATTACCTTTCGGTAAACTACCGTCCGGTTGTAAAGGAAAGCGTTGAACAAGCAACTGTTAAGGCAATGTCCCCTGACATGCTTTTAATTATGGTCTATAATGTGTCGGACGCAATTACTATCCTTTGTAGGAGCAATAGTAAAGCTCACCCTTATAATTTTTCGGTCTGGCATAAGGTCCTGTCTTTGACCATGCTATGCAACCACCGTTCTTACGGTTGACACCCGATTTGGTTCAGGTGACCTAATGAAATCCAGGTGAATTCCTAGGATTTTACGTTCAGTGGTAATGAACGCATTGAAAATAGGTTTTTAGAAAACAAATCGGTTTGAAATTTTGATCAAAATATTTTCTCGTTCAAGCTCGAGTTTAGATATCATCAAATTCTATGAGTTTGTAATTCTCAAACTTTAAGGTCAATCTCTAGGATTGAGTAATATCAGTCTTAAAAGCTGATTTTTGATCTTTAAGGAGATTATCCTTTCTGGGGATCTGATTCATTAGTCTTATCAAGCTAATTTGCACGGTGCCCCCCATTGTACGAGATAAATCCTTTTCATGGTTAGGATAAATCTGACCACTTGGCGACCCTGTTTGATGCTGAGGTCCGTGAATTTCCTGCTAATTTTAGTGATGAATTTTCTAGATTTTTCGTCAACCTACAGCTGGTCCAGTAGATTTTGTTATTCTGGATATGAAAGAAGATTCTCGAGTTCCTCTCATATTAGGAAGACCATTCTTAAACACGGCTAAAGCAATAATAGACGTGTTCGGTAAGAAACTGACCCTAAGTATAGAGGACGAGAGTGTTACCTTTTCAGTTGATAGAGCTATGCAACAACCGCAATCTGCAGATGATAAATGTTATTATATTTAAACTATAGATTTACATGCAGAATTGTTAGAAGAATTTTTAGAATTACAAGGAACAGGAGAATGTTCTTTAGGAGAAGGAACTGAACCAATTGATGAAACTGAAATGTTAGCTACACTAATGGCTAATGGATATGAACCAACAACAGAAGAAATTCAAATGCTAAAAGAAGAAGACAGATATCGATATAAATCATCGATAGAAGAACCTCCGACATTAGAGTTAAAGCCACTTCCAAACCATTTGGAATATGCTTATTTACATGGTGAATCTGAATTACCTGTAATAATATCGTCTTCTCTTACTGAAAATGAGAAATCACAACTCATTTCTGTGTTGAAAGCTCATAAACCAGCCATTGCATGGAAGATTCATGATATTAAAGGAATAAGTCCTTCGTATTGCACATATAAAATCCTTATGGAAGAAGGTCATAAAATGTATGTGCAACGCCAACGAAGACTAAATCCTAATATGCAAGATGTTGTTAAAAAAAAATTATTAAACTGCTAGATGCAGGTTTAATTTATCCAATTTCTGATAGTCCATGGGTAAGCCCAGTTCAATGCGTGCCTAAGAAGGGTGGCATGACTGTCATTACAAATGAGAAAAATGAGCTTATTCCTACTAGGACTGTAACAGGATGGCGTGTTTGTATTGATTATAGAAAATTAAATGATGCCACCAGAAAAGATCACTTTCCCTTACCTTTCATTGATCAAATATTGGAAAGATTAGCCAAAAACAGTTACTATTGTTTTCTTGATGGTTTTTCCGGATATTTTCAAATTCCAATAGCACCCGAAGACCAAGAGAAAACCACGTTCACGTGCCCTTATGGTACTTTTGCTTACAAACGCATGCCATTTGGACATTGCAACGCCCCTGCAACCTTTCAAAGGTGCATGATGGCGATTTTTCACGACATGATAGAAGAATGCATGGAAGTTTTCATGGATGAATTTTCAGTCTTCGGTGATACATTTGAAACATGTCTAGCTAATCTTGAACGAATGCTTATTAGATGCGAACAATCAAATCTAGTTCTTAATTGGGAGAAATGTCATTTCATGGTTAAAGAAGGCATCGTTCTTGGTCATAAAATCTCAAAGGAAGGAATTGAAGTGGATAGAGCTAAAGTAGATGTAATTGCTAAACTTCCACATCCGACCAATGTTAGAGGAGTTAGGAGTTTTCTAGGGCATGCCGGTTTTTACCGACGTTTCATAAAAGATTTCTCTAAAATTGCCACTCCTATGAATAAACTCCTAGAAAAGGATGCTCCATTCATCTTTTCAGATGAATGCATCAAATCTTTTAATATTCTTAAAGAGAAACTCACTAATGCGCCGATCATGATAACACCAAATTGGAATCTACCGTTTGAACTAATGTGCGATGCAAGTGATTTTGCAATGGCAACCGTTTTAGGACAAAGGATTGAAAAACGATTTCAACCTATATATTATGCTAGTAAGACGTTACAAGGAGCATAAACAAATTACACAACTACTGAAAAAGAACTCCTTGCTATTGTCTTTGCTTTTGACAAATTTCGTTCATATCTCGTTCTAGCAAAAACGGTGGTCTATACTGACCATTCTGCTCTTAGATACCTATTTTCGAAACAAGATGCCAAACCAAGATTAATC
Organism: Rutidosis leptorrhynchoides; assembly: GCF_046630445.1. Lineage (NCBI taxonomy): Eukaryota > Viridiplantae > Streptophyta > Magnoliopsida > Asterales > Asteraceae > Rutidosis > Rutidosis leptorrhynchoides. Next base: position 216,615,765 of record NC_092336.1, read on the forward strand.
CGTTGGATCTTACTCTTACAAGAGTTTGATATTGAAATCCGAGATAAAAGAGGAGCAGAAAATCTCGCCGCTGATCATCTTTCTCGTCTTGAAAATCCCGAATTAGAAGTTCTAAATGAATCGGCCATACAAGACAACTTTCCTGATGAATATCTATTGAAGATAGATTATAATGAAATTCCATGGTTTGCAGACTATGCAAACTACTTAGTATGTGGATTCCTTGAAAAAGGATTATCGTTCCAAAAACGAAAGAAATTCTTCAGTGATATAAAACACTATTTCTGGGAAGATCCACATTTGTTTAAAAGTTGTCCCGATGGAATAATACGCCGATGTGTATTCGGAGATGAAGCTAGTAAAATCTTAAACCATTGTCACACAGGACCAACATGAGGGCATTATGGGCCTCAACTAACAGCAAGAAAAGTTTATGATGCTGGATTCTATTGGCCTACAATTTACAAAGACGCACACCTTCTTTGCAAATCCTGTGATGCTTGTCAAAGGTCCGAAAAAATAAGTCAACGTGATGAAATGCCACAAAATGTCATTCAAGTATGTGAAGTATTTGACATTTGGGGTATTGACTTTATGGGTCCATTTCCAAAATCTCATAATAATCTCTACATTCTCGTAGCCATTGATTATGTATCTAAATGGGCGTAAGCACAAGCTCTCCCAACTAACGATGCACGAGTTGTAGTCGAGTTGTAGTCAACTTTTTAAAACATCTTTTTGCAAGGTTTGGAACACCGAAAGCTTTAATAAGTGATCAGGGTACTCATTTCTGTAATAATCAACTTGAGAAAGTTCTTAAAAGATATGGAGTAACTCATAAAATTTCCACCGCATATCATCCACAAACAAGTGGACAAGTTGAAAATACCAACCGAGCTTTAAAACGTATTCTAGAGAAAACTGTAGGATCAAATCCGAAGGAATGGTCCATAAAATTGGAGGATGCACTCTGGGCTTTTAGAACAGCCTACAAAACTTCAATTGGAACCACACCTTTTAGACTCGTTTACGAAAAAACATGTCATCTTCCAGTAGAAATTGAACACAAAGCATTTTGGGCTTTGAAGACATGTAATCTTGATTTACATGAAGCTGGACATCTACGGTTAAGTCAATTAAACGAATTAGAAGAATTAAGACATGAAGCATACGAAAATTCGTTAATCTATAAAGAAAGAACGAAGAAATGGCATGATAAAAGAATCAAAAGTTCAAAAGAATTTAAAGAAGGAGAAAAAGTTCTTCTTTTCAATTCACGATTCAAGCTATTTCCTGGAAAGTTGAAATCAAGATGGTCTGGACCATTCATAGTCAAAAGATTTTTTCCTGTGGAACGAACCGGACTTACTAAAAACTACACTACTATACGATTAGGTACACTGCCTATAAGTGTTGTAGTAAGGTTTAGGTATATCCATTCTATAAATAAATAAATATCCTGTGTAAAATTGTATCGTATTTAATAGTATTTCGTTGTAAAATTAATACTATTTCCTAGTACACCTCGCACACATCAAGTATTTTCAAAGACTGACATTAAGTTCAGCAAAAGCAACTAATTTTGACGACAAGACGAAAAATAAATGTGATGTAACAACAAGACGGAATGAACAAATGATATGCACCATTTATCATTCAGCAAACAAACGCCAATATGTTTGGAAACTTTGGTAAAATTTAATCATTTTTCTACGCTAATCACCCTCAATAATTTAAATTGTTACTGATTTCTTGCAAATGAGGGCATTGCAAGATCGTAAGTGTGGGAAGGGGTTAAATTCTTTCAGATTTTTAATTCTTTCAGATTTTTAAAATTTTTAACTTATACACTTGGTTACCATTAAAAATACTAGTAACGTAGTAGTTGTATTAGAATCTAGTGCTCTCTGATAACAAAGAACAGCCCTAGTCTTATATACTGACTACCCACTTCTAGTAAAATTTTTCAAAATTTTCAATTAAATGAGTTCAAAAGCATGTTTATACATATTTATGAACGATAAAACTAGGTGTTAACACCGAAATTATTGTTACCTCGGAAAGGACATAAATTGAGAAACAAACCAAAATGTTAGAATTCATTTAAAATAGAATAGAGGACAATAAAAAGGCAAATAAAAGAAAATAAAAGCCAAGTGTGGGAAAATTTACCAAGTTATTTTAAACATATGTCACATATTTCTGTAATAAATAATTGAAGATACTTTTGCTTTGGACTAAACAAAACAGTTTTACCCGATTTACTGTAAAAAAAAAAAAAGATGGATCTACACGATGAATCAATTCCATCATTTAAAGGAAGTAAAGTCTTTCGAAAAAGAAACCCGCTTCTTGATTTAGGTCATGAAGTTGTGGTCCAGACCAGCTGTAGGTTGACGAAAAACCTAGAAAAGTCATCTCTAAAATCTGCAGGAAATCCACGGACCTCAGTATCAAACAGGGTCGCCAAGTGGTCAGACTTATCCTAACCATGAGAGGATCTGTCTTGTAAAATGGGGAGGATACCGTGCAAATTAGCTTGATAAGACTAATGAATCAGATCCCCAGAAAGAATAATCTCCTTAAAAGATCAAAAATCAGCTTTTAAGACTGATATTACTCAATCCTAGAGATTGACCTTAAAGATTGAGAATTCAAACTCATGGAATTCAATGATATCTAAACTCGAGCTTGAACGAGAAAATATTTTGATCAAAATTAAAACCGATTTGTTTCTGAAAACCCATTTTCAATGCGTTCATTACCATTGAACGTAAAATCCTAGGAATTCACCTGGAATTCATTAGGTCACCTGAACCAAATCGGGTGTCAACCGTAAGAACGGTGGTTACATAATATGGTCAAAGACAGGACCTTGTGCCAAACCGAAAAATCATAAGGGTGAGCTTTACTATTGCTCCTACCAAGGATAGTAATTGCATCCGACACGTTGTAGACCATAATTAAAAGCATGTCAGGGGACATTGCCTTTACAGTTGCTTGTTCAACGCTTTCCTTTACAACCGGACGGTAGTTTATCAAAAGGTAATATACGGAGCAAGTAAACTGGACGTGTTGCTTTCCTAATACAAGGATAGCAAGTGGGTGACACAAAACCATAAGTTTTGAGCTAAAATTTTCAAATCTGAAACCCATCAAACCCACAAAAATAATTTGCAAACACTGGTGAAGGGTTATTCCAGAAAACTTATCTAGGGTAAAAGCTAGATTTAATTTTCAAAAGATCAAATGTTTTCATAAAGATCCAATTTCCTTAATGGATCTAAATTTTTATAGTCATGTGGGATTGTAAACCACAACGTTACTACCATTGTTTATACCGCCGTTGAGAAATCACTGATGTACAAAGTGTGAAGAATAAAGAAGTGATTCTAGTATATTTCAAGACTATATTGCTTGAGCACAAGCAACGCTCAAGTGTGGGAATATTTGATAATGCTAAAAACGAACATATATTTCATAGCATTATTCCTCAAGAAAGACAAGATTTTAGTTGCAATTGTTCTATTTACAAGTGATATTCGTTTAAATAATAAAAGATGAAGACAAAAGGCAGATTCGACGATTTGAAGACGCAAATGACCAAAAATCTCAAATGTACAAGATACAATCCAAGTGGTTCAATTTATTGATGAATAACGTCTAAAAATGACAAGAGTACAAGCCGCGAAACATAAAGTACAAGATATCTAAGCATACGAAAAGGCGTTCGAAAATCCGGAACCGAGACATAAACCAACTTTCAACGCTCGACGCAACGGAGCTGAAAGTACAAGTCAACTATGCACAAGAATATAATATAATATTTAAATAATTCATAATAAGAATAATAATAAATAATAAAAAGTTATTGATTGAGCATAGTTAAGGGGTCATAAGTGAAAATTTCAAATCAACATTTGCCTATAAAATGGAATTCACGGAGTAATGAAAAAACACATCTTTTTCTTTCTCTCTATCATACGATATATATATATATATATATATATATATATATATATATATATATATATATATATATATATATATATATTATATTTTAATTTTAATTTCTAATAATAAAGGTATGTTAGCGAATGTTGTAAGGGTGTAAGTCGAAATTCTGTCCGTGTAACGCTACGCTATTTTTAATCATTGTAAGTTATGTTCAACCTTTTTACATTAATGTCTCGTAGCTAAGTTATTATTATGCTTATTTAAAACGAAGTAATCATGATGTTAGGCTAAAAATACTAAAATTGGGTAATTGGATTTTGTACCATAATTGGGGTTTGGACAAAAGAACGACACTTGTGGAAATTAGACTATGGGCTATTAATGGGCTTTATATTTGTTTAACTAAATGATAGTTTGTTAATTTTAATATAAAGATTTACAATTGGACGTACCTATAAATAACCATATACACTCGATCGGACACGATGGGCGGGATATTTATATGTACGAATAATCGTTCATTTAACCGGACACGGGAATGGATTAATAGTTAATAGACTTATTAAAATAAGGGTGAAATTATGTACAAGGACACTTGGCGTAATTGTTAACAAAATATTAAAACCTTGGGTTACACGCAGTCGATATCCTGGTGTAATTATTAAACAACGTATTAAGACCTTGTTACAGTTCGAATCCCCAATTAGTTAGAATATTTGACTTCGGATATAAGGATAATTTGACGAGGATACTCGCACTTTATATTTATGACTGATGGACTGTTATGGACAAAAACCAGACGGACATATTGAATAATTCAGGACAAAGGACAATTAACCCATGGGAATAAACTAAAATCAACACGTCAAACATCATGATTGCGGAAGTTTAAATAAGTATAATTCCTTTATTTTTATATTTGATTGCACTTCTAATTATCGCACTTTTATTTATTGTCATCGTATTTAATTGCACTTTTAATTATCGTACTTTTTAATTATCGCAATTTTATTTTATCGCACTTTTATTTATTGCAATTTCATTATCGTTATTTATTTTACGCTTTAAATTAAGTCTTTTATTTATTTATTATTTACATTAGGTTTTAACTGCGACTAAAGTTTTAAAAATCGACAAACCGGTCATTAAACGGTAAAAAAACCCCCTTTTATAATAATAATATTACTTATATATATATTTGTATTTTTATAAATTAAAACTAATATAGCGTTAAGCTTTGTTTAAGAGATTTCCCTGTGGAACGAACCGGACTTACTAAAAACTACACTACTATACGATTAGGTACACTGCCTATAAGTGTTGTAGCAAGGTTTAGGTATATCCATTCTATAAATAAATAAATATCTTGTGTAAAATTGTATCGTATTTAATAGTATTTCGTTGTAAAATTAATACTATTTCCAAGTGTTTAGTATGTTTGTTCCAACACAAGTCTTCTACATTAACATATTATATCTTATCTTATGCTAGATTAAACTAAATCATATTTAAAACACCACACAACATATATATATATTCAAATCGTAGCCTGCAATAATAATTCAACCTGCTTTTGCGTATTACTTTTCTTTTGGCCGGCTATTATCAAGTGGGACTACCCCACTTATCATTTTTTCTTCTCGCTAGTGGGTAACTATAATAAGTATTAAAGTTAAACTCATGAATTAGGATACTGTTTAGTTTAAGAATATCAAACACTTTTGTTTAGTGGACGATAATAATAATATTAAGTAATCAAAAGTAGGCGAGATTGATGATGGAAAGAAAAGGAGGATATTAGTGCGTATTACTTTTCTGTTTTCCAACAAAACCCCACAGCCACTATATCATAAACAAATAGATATATGTAAATAGATAAATCTTATGGTCGTGATGTTAGTTGTTTGCTTGGGTCAAGACAAATACCAAAAGTTATAAACATTCAACTTGGTGATGATGATGATGATACATGTAGCTTTTGAAGTTATATTATATTATTAATTATAGTGGGATGTTTAACCATTAATTAAAAATGGCGCCAAAAACTTTCAATCAACAGATTCGTACGAAATATAATTATAGTGGGGATGTTTAAAGAATCTAATTGAATCTTTTTATTTTATTTAAAAAAAAAACTTTTTTATAATTATATTTTTACAAGTATAAATAAAAATATAGTGTTTTAGCGCTTTCCCGGCAGCGGCGCCAAAAATACTTGATGTGTGCGAGGTGTACTAGGAAATAGTATTAATTTTACAATGAAATACTATTAAATACGATACAATTTTACACAAGATATTTATTTATTTATAGAATGGATATACCTAAACCTTGCTACAACACTTATAGGCAATGTACCTAATCGTATAGTAGTGTAGTTTTTAGTAAGTCCGGTTCGTTCCACAGGGAAATCTCTTAAACAAAGCTTAACGCTATATTAGTTTTAATTTATAAAAATACAAATATATATATAAGTAATATTATTATTATAAAAGGGGTTTTTTTTACCGTTTAATGACCGGTTTGTCGATTTTTAAAAGTTTAGTCGCAGTTAAAACCTAATGTAAAATAATAAATAAATAAAAGACTTAATTTAAAGCGTAAAATAAATAACGATAATGAAATTGAAATAAATAAAAGTGCAATAAAATAAAATTGCGATAATTAAAAAGTACGATAATTAAAAGTACAATTAAATACGATGACAATAAATAAAAGTGCGATAATTAGAAGTGCAATTAAATATGAAAATAAAGGAATTATGCTTATTTAAACTTCCGTAATCATGATGTTTGACGTGTTGATTTTAGTTTATTCCCATGGGTTAATTTTCCTTTGTCCTGAATTATTCAATATGTCCGTCTGGTTTTTGTCCATAACAGTCCATCAGTCATAAATATAAAGTGCAAGTATCCTCGTCAAATTATCCTTATATCCGAAGTCAAATATTCCAACTAATTGGGGATTCGAACTGTAACAAGGTCTTAATACTTTGTTTAATAATTACACCAGGATATCGACTGCGTGTAACCCAAGGTTTTAATATTTTGTTAACAATTACGCCAAGTGTCCTTGTACATAATTTTACCCTTATTTTAATAAGTCTATTAACTATTAATCCATTCCTGTGTCCGGTTAAATGAACGATTATTCGTACATATAAATATCCCGCCCATCGTGTCCGATCGAGTGTATATGGTTATTTATAGGTACGTCCAATTGTAAATATTTATATTAAAATTAACAAACTATCATTTAGTTAAACAAATATAAAGCCCATTAATAGCCCATAGTCTAATTTCCACAAGTGTCGTTGTTTTGTCCAAACCTCAATTATGGTACAAAATCCAATTACCCAATTTTAGTATTTTTAGCCTAACATCATGATTACTTCGTTTTAAATAAGCATAATAATAACTTAGCTACGAGACATTAATGTAAAAAGGTTGAACATAACTTACAATGATTAAAAATAGCGTAGCGTTACACGGACAGAATTTCGACTTACACCCTTACAACATTCGCTAACATACCTTTATTATTAGAAATTAAAATTTAAATTAATATATATATATATATATATATATATATATATATATATATATATATATATATATATATATCATATGATAGAGAGAAAGAAAAAGATGTGTTTTTTCATTACTCCGTGAATTCCATTTTATAGGCAAATGTTGATTTGAAATTTTTACTTATGACCCCTTAACTATGCTCAATTAACAACTTTTTGTTATTTATTATTATTCTTATTATGAATTATTTAAATATTATATTATATTCTTGTTCATAGTTGACTTGTACTTTCAGCTCCGTTGCGTCGAGCGTTGAAAGTTGGTTCATGTCTCGGTTTCGGATTTTCGAACGCCTTTTCGTATGCTTAGATATCTTGTACTTTATGTTTTGCGGCTTGTACTCTTGTCATTTTTAGACGTTATTCATCAATAAATTGAACCACTTGGATTGTATCTTGTACATTTGAGATTTTTGGTCATTTGCGTCTTCAAATCGTCGAATCTGCCTTTTATCTTCACCTTTTATTATTTAAACGAATATCACTTGTAAATAGAACAATTGCAACTAAAATCTTGTCTTTCTTGAGGAATAATGCTATGAAATATATGTTCGTTTTTAGCATTATCAAATATTCCCACACTTGAGCGTTGCTTGTCCTCAAGCAATATAGTCTTGAAATATACTAGAATCACTTCTTTATTCTTCACACTTTATACATCAGTGATTTCTATACGGCGGTATAAATAATGGTAGTAACGTCGTGGTTTACAATCCCACATGACTATAAAAATTTAGATCCATTAAGAAAATTGGATCTTTATGAAAACATTTGATCTTTTGAAAATTAAATCTAGCTTTTACCCTAGATAAGTTTTCTGGAATAACCCTTCACCGGTGTTTGCAAATTATTTTTGTGGGTTTGATGGGTTTCAGATTTGAAAATTTTAGCTCAAAACTTATGGTTTTGTGTCACCCACTTGCTATCCTTGTATTAGGAAAGCAACACATCCAGTTTACTTGCTCCGTATATTACCTTTTGATAAACTACCGTCCGGTTGTAAAGGAAAGCGTTGAACAAGCAACTCTTAAGGCAATGTCCCCTGACATGCTTTTAATTATGGTCTATAACGTGTCGGATGCAATTACTATCCTTGGTAGGAGCAATAGTAAAGCTCACCCTTATGATTTTTTGATTTGGCACAAGGTCCTGTCTTTGACCATATTATGCAACCACCGTTCTTACGGTTGACACCTGATTTGGTTCAGGTGACCTAATGAATTCCAGGTGAATTCCTAGGATTTTACGTTCAATGGAAGACAAGCTTTTAGTTGCAATTATCCTATTTACAAGTGATATGCGTTTAAATAATAAAAGGTGAAGACAAAAGACAGATTCGACGAATTGAAGACGCAAACGACCAAAAAGCTCAAAAGTACAAAGTACAATCAAAGTGGTTCCAATTATTGATAAGAAACGTCTCAGAATTACAAGAGTACAAGATATTAAATTGTACGCAAGGACGTTCGAAAATCCGGAACTGGGACCAGAGTTAACTCTCAACGCTCGATGCAACGGACTAAAAATTACAAGTTAACTATGTATATAAATATAATATAATATATAATTAATTATATATTATATATATATATATATATATATATATATATATATATATATATATATATATATATATATATATATATATTATATTTATATATTAAAACCGTCGGCAAAGAAGATCCAAAAAGGGATGAGCTGTAAAAGCAAACTCCGCGACTTGCGGAGTTTGAAGGGCAAAAATACCGCGACTCGCAGAGCCCCAAATTCTGAAACTGCCTATAAAAGCCAACGCATTTTGATCGTAAAAAAATATCCTTTAATCTCTCTATCTAAACGTATATATATATATATATATATATATATATATATATATATATATATATATATATATATATATGTATATATATATATATATATATATATATATATATATATTTTATATTTATATTTTAATTTTAATTTTAATTTTAAATCCTAATAATAAGGGTATGTTAGCGAATGTTGTAAGGGTGTAAGTCGAAATTCTGTCCGTGTAACGCTACGCTATTTTTAATCATTGTAAGTTATGTTCAACCTTTTTAATTTAATGTCTCGTAGCTAAGTTATTATTATGCTTATTTAATACCGAAGTAATCATGATGTTGGGCTAATTACTAAAATTGGGTAATTGGGCTTTGTACCATAATTGGGGTTTGGACAAAAGAACGACACTTGTGGAAATTAGACTATGGGCTATTAATGGGCTTTATATTTGTTTAACTAAATGATAGTTTGTTAATTTTAATATAAAGATTTACAATTGGACGTCCCTATAAATAACCATATACACTCGATCAGACACGATGGGCAGGGTATTTATATGTACGAATAATCATTCATTTAACCGGACACGGGAATGGATTAATAGTCACTAGAATTATTAAAACAGGGGTGAAATTATGTACAAGGACACTTGACATAACTGATAACAAAGTATTAAACCTTGGGTTACACGCAGTCGATAACCTGGTGTAATTATTAAACAAAGTATTAAAATCTTGTTACAGTTTAAGTCCCCAATTAGTTGAAATATTTGACTTCGGATATAAGGATAATTTGACGAGGATACTCGCACTTTATATTTATGACTGATGGACTGTTATGGACAAAAACCAGACGGACATATTAAATAATCCAGGACAAAGGACAATTAACCCATGGGCATAAAACTAAAATCAACACGTCAAACATCATGATTACGGAAGTTTAAATAAGCATAATTCTTTTATTTCATATTTAATTTCCTTTATTTTATATTTAATTGCACTTCTAATTATCGCACTTTTATTTATTGTTATTTAATTGCACTTTTAATCATTGTACTTTTTAATTATCGCAATTTTATTTTATCGCACTTTTATTTATTGCAATTTCATTATCATTGTTTATTTTACGCTTTAAATTAAGTCTTTTATTTATTTAATATTTTACATTAGGTTTTAACTGCGACTAAAGTTTTAAAATCGACAAACCGGTCATTAAACGGTAAAAACCCCCTTTTTATAATAATAATAATATTACTTATATATATATTTGTATTTTTATAAATTAAAACTAATATAGCGTTAAGCTTTGTTTAAAGATTTTTCCCCGTGGAACGAACCGGACTTACTAAAAACTACACTACTGTACGATTAGGTACACTGCCTATAAGTGTTGTAGCAAGGTTTAAGTATATCCATTCTATAAATAATTAAATATCTTGTGTAAAATTGTATCATATTTAATAGTTTTTCGTTGTAAAAATAAAGCTATTTTATATACACCTCGCATAACATCAAGTATTTTTGGCGCCGCTGGCGGGAAACAAAATCTAGCTTAAAAGCCGGAAGCGCAACTCTAATATAAAAAAAAATATTTTTATTTTTAGTTTACTTTTATAAAAATACGTTTTTGTAAAAATATGTTTTAAATATTCGAAAATATAAAAAGAAAAACAAAAATATAAATATTTTTAATAGTTTGTTAAATATTTATGTTTTATAAAGTTTCTTTATTTTTATTTTATAAAAATATAAGTTTTATTTAAATATTTTGTGTTTATTTAAAACATAAAATCAAAACCGAAAAAAATATATATATATAAATCTAGTTTTAAGATTTTTATTTATAAAATTATAAAATATTTCTATTTTTATTTTAGTTTTTAAAATATAAGTTTTATTAAATTTATATAAATATATTAATTAAATTTAAAACATAAAAAAAAATAATTACGAAACCCGTCAAACGAAACCACCTAATCTGAAATTTTATACCACGCGACTCGCGGAGTTTGTTGCCAGGTGTACCGCAACTCGCGGAGCCACCCTGACACGACCAGAAACCCTAATCGCATTAATTACGGAGTATTATTAATTATTATTATTAATAAACCCTTAATTAGTTAATTAATTTATTATTTAGTTTAAGTTTTAATTAATTTGTAATAATTAATTTTAATTAGTTTTATTTATATATATAAAAGTAATAGTTTTATAAAATAAATAATATAAAAATAATATTTTTATAAAAATTGTACTTTTTACAACTTTAAGTTTATTTTTATATTTTGTATCTTTTTATTTGTTTATTCGTAATATTTGTATTTTTCGCTCGTAATTAGTTTTAAGTTATAGTTTTTGCCATAATTATTTTTACTTCTAGATTATTAGGCTTGGCCGTAAAATCCCTTAAAAGCTTTCTCTTTAGACTAAGATTTAGGTGCTTTAGAATTTTGCGACGCCTTTTTAAGTTTTATTACCTTTTTAAGATATTGCCATTTGGGATATAGTTTTTCTTGTAAGCTTTAATATTTTTAGACGCAACTTTTAATTTTTAGTTTTTAGTTCCTTTTTAAGTTTTGACGCACTACTTTCTTATTTTTATTTTTCGACGCCTTTTACCTATGTATCAATTATCACTCCAATTAGTAATCTCAATTTGCAATTTTAATTTTAAGTTAGTGATAATAATAAGGTTGGGTTAGTCGAGTGTTTTAAAGTTTTATAAGTCACTCTTTTTCTTTCTAATTTTTCGACGCCTTTTATTTTTCAACCCTTTTCTTTTTCGACCTTTTTCGACGCGCTCTTTTTCTTTCTTATTTCTCGACATTCTAGTTTTAGGACTTAGAATTTATTCTATTTCTTCTCTAAATTTCTTTAAATTACGAAAATTTATTTTAAGTGGTTAAATTGATAGACATCAAAATTTTCTGGTTCGTAGTAATAGTTGGATTTGTACGTGGACCGGGTTATTGGAGCCAAACAGTACTCAAATATATTGAGACCAAACGAATCCTGCCCTTCTGCTGCATCTTTTGGCTATTCGAAACGTGAGCAAAATCAGAAAAGTCTATTAATTGGATAACTTATATAATTTTTCTTTCCTTTTAAAAACTAATAGGATATTTAGTGAATGCACCGAGCAAGACGTTCACCACCTTTTGTACGTTCACCACCTGTAACCAGATCAAGACATCTAGCAAACATTATCGCCGTTGATTTTTCTTTAGAATCGTCATCCAGTCGACCAAGTACTCCAATTCAAATTTCCGATAATCCATTTTTTGAACCCGATCTCACAATTGAGAATTCGGAGAATATTCAGGAACGATTCATAGATCCTGAACCATTAATTTTTCCTCCGGAACCACCAATCATTCAAACAGAGATTGTTGAGGAACGAACCATTAAATCAGAATCCTCTAGTGATTCAGATTCAACAAATTCAATCATGGAGAATCTGGAACCTTTAAGTATGGAAGACCGAATGAGAGCTAAACGCACTGGCCAAGGTCACACAATTACTCATCCAGACATTAATGCGCCAGATTATGAAATCAAAGGACAAATTCTACATATGGTGACTAATCAATGCCAATTTAGTGGTGCGCCGAAGGAAGATCCAAATGAACATCTTCGTACCTTTAATAGGATCTGCACACTATTTAAAATAAGAGAAGTGGAGGATGAATAGATATATCTCATGTTATTTCTCTGGACTTTAAAGGGAGAAGCCAAAGATTGGTTGGAGTCGTTACCTGAAGGGGCGATTGATACATGGGATGTTTTAGTTGAAAAATTTCTTAAACAATTCTTTCCGGCATCTAAAGCCGTGAGACTTCAAGGAGAAATTGTTACATTCACCCAGAAACCAAATGAAACTCTATATAAGGCATGGACCAGATTTGGAAAGTTATTGAGAGGATGTCCGCAACATAGTTTAGACACCTGTAAAATAGTACAAATATTCTACCAAGGATGCGACATCACTACAAGGAAAGACATCGATATAGCAGCTGGTGATTCTATTATGAAGAAAACAGAAACTGATGCTTACAAAATTATTGATAACACTGCTTCCCACTCACATGAGTGGCACCAAGAAAAAGATATCGTTAGATCATCTAAAGCAGCTAGAGCCGATTCTAGCCATGACTTAGATTCCATTTCAGCAAAGATAGATGCTGTCGAGAGACGAATGGAAAAGATGACTAAGGATATACACTCAATACGAATTAGTTGTGAGCAGTGTGGAGGACCACATTTGACAAAAGATTGTCTCAGTATTGAACTAACAATGGAACAAAGAGAGAATGTTTCATATCTAAACCAAAGGCCTGGAAATAATTATCAGAATAATTATCAACCGCCAAGACCGATTTACAATCAAAACCAGAATTATAACTTAAATGTTCCATACAACAACCAACAAGGTCCTAGCAATCAACAAGTATCCAATAATACTTACAATCAGCAAAGACCTAATTTTCAAAACAAACCACCACAAACTGATGATAAAAAGCCGAATTTAGAAGATATGATGACGAAGCTAGTTGAAACTCAAACGCAGTTTTTCACATCTCAAAAACATACCAATGAACAAAATGCTCAAGCATTTAGAAATCAACAAGCTTCTATTCAAAACTTGGAACAAGAAGTAAGTAACCTGGCAAGGTTAATAGGTGAAAGAAAACCGGGAAGTTTACCTAGTGATACAAATGCTAACCCCCGGAATGAAACAGCTAAAGCCATTACCACAAGAAGTGGTATTACACTTAACCCACCTGAAATACCTGTAATTTCTGATGACGCTATTCCTACTCCACAAGAACCACAACCTGAACAAGATAAGGAAAAAGAACCGGTAGTTGAAAAGGTTAATGAAGATAACACAGTTAAAGCTAAACCTTATATTAAACAATACCAACCACCACTTCCTTACCCGAGTAAAATGAAAAAAGAGAAACTTGAAGCCGAGCAATCTAAATTCTTGGATATGTTTAAACAGATAAATGTAAATCTTCCTTTCATTGATGTGATTTCAGGAATGCCTAGATATGCTAAATTCTTGAAAGATTTAATCTCAAATAGAAAGAAAATGGAAGAACTCTCGGCTGTTACTATAAATGCTAATTGTTCAGCAGTGCTGTTGAATAAGATACCAGAAAAATTATCTGATCCAGGAAGTTTCATAATTCCATGTTTTCTGGGTAGCCTTAGTTCAATAGAAGCATTGGCAGACTTAGGTATTAGTATAAATCTAATGCCGTATTCACTATACGCTAAACTAGACCTTGGAGAATTGAAACCAACAAGAATAAGTATACAACTAGCCGATCGATCAATAAAATATCCTAGAGGGATAATGGAGAAAATGCTAGTTAAAGTTGGTACTTTAGTATTTCCAGTAGATTTTGTTGTTCTGAACATGGAAGAAGATTCTCAAGTTTCTCTCATATTAGGAAGACCATTCTTAAACACGACTAAAGCAATGATAGACGTGTTTGGTAAGAAACTGACCCTAAGTATAGAGGATGAGAGTGTTACCTTTTCAGTTGATAGAGCAATGCAACAACCACAATCTGCAGATGATACATGCTATTATATTCAAACTATAGATTCACATGCAGAATTATTAGAAGAATTTTCAGAATTACAAGGAACGTGAGAATGTTCTTTAGGAGAAAGTACTGAACCAATTGATGAAACTGAAATGTTAGCTACACTAATGGCTAATGGATATGAACCAACAACAGAAGAAATTCAAATGCTAAAAGAAGAAGACAGATATCGATATAAATCATCGATAGAAGAACCTCCGACATTAGAGTTAAAGCCACTTCCAAATCATTTGGAATACGCTTATTTACATGGTGAATCTGAATTACCTGTAATAATATCGTCTTCTCTTACTAAAAATGAAAAATCTTAACTCATTTCTGTATTAAAAGCTCATAAACCAACCATTGCATGGAAGATTCATGATATTAAAGGAATAAGTCCTTCGTATTGCACACATAAAATGCTTATGGAAGAAGGTCATAAAACGTATGTACAACACCAACGAAGACTAAATCCGAATATGCAAGATGTTGTTAAGAAATAAATTATTAAACTGCTAGATGCAGGTTTAATTTATCCAATTTCTGATAGTCCATGGGTAAGCTCAGTTCAATGCGTGCCTAAGAAGGGTGGCATGACTGTCATTACAAATGAGAAAAATGAGCTTATTCCGACTAGGACTGTAACAGGATGGCGTGTATGTATTGATTATAGAAAATTAAATGACGCCACCAGAAAAGATCACTTTCCCTTACCTTTTATTGATCAAATGTTGGAAAGGTTAGCCGAAAACAGTTACCATTGTTTTCTAGATGGTTTTTCCGGATATTTTCAAATTCCAATAGCACCCGAAGACCAAGAGAAAACCACGTTCATGTGCCCTTATGGTACTTTTGCTTACAAACGCATGCCATTTGGACTTTGCAACGCCCCTGAAACCTTTCAAAGGTGCATGATGGCGATTTTTCACGACATGATAGAAGAATGCATGGAAGTTTTCATGGATGACTTTTCAGTCTTCGGTGATACATTTGAATCATGTCTAGTTAATCTGGAACAAATGCTTATTAGATGAGAACAATCAAATCTAGTACTTAATTGGGAGAAATGCCATTTCATGGTTAAAGAAGGCATCGTTCTTGGACATAAAATTTCAAAGGAAGGAATTGAAGTGGATAGAGCTAAAGTAGATGTAATTGTTAAACTTCCACATCCCACCAATATTAGAGGAGTTAGGATTTTTCTAGGGCATGCCGGTTTTTACCGACGTTTCATAGAAGATTTTTCTAAAATTTCCACTCCTATGAATAAACTCCTAGAAAAGGATGCTCCATTCATCTTTTCAGATGAATGTATCAAATATTTTAATATTCTTAAAGAAAAACTCACTAATGCGCCAATCATGATAACTCCAAATTGGAATCTACCGTTTGAACTAATGTGCGATGCAAGTGATTTTGCAATGGGAGCCGTTTTAGGACAAATGATTGAAAAACGATTTCAACCTATATATTATGCTAGTAAGACGTTACAAGGAGCACAAACGAACTACACAACTACTGAAAAAGAACTCCTTGCTATTGCATTTGCTTTTGACAAATTTCGATCATATCTCGTTCTAGCTAAAACGGTGGTCTATACCGACCACTCTGCTCTTAGATACCTATTTTCGAAACAAGATGCCAAACCAAGATTAATCCGTTGGATCTTACTATTACAAGAGTTCGATATTGAAATCCGAGATAAAAGAGGAGCAGAAAATCTCGCCGCTGATCATCTTTCTCGTCTTGAAAATCCCGAATTAGAAGTTCTAAATGAATCGGCCATACAAGACAACTTTCCTGATGAATATCTATTGAAGATAGATTATAATGAAATACCATGGTTTGCAGACTATGCAAACTACTTAGTTTGTGGATTTCTTGAGAAAGGATTGTCGTTCTAAAAACGAAAGAAATTCTTCAGTGATATAAAACACTATTTCTGGGAAGATCCACATTTGTTTAAAAGTTGTCCCGATGGAATAATATGCCGATGTGTATTCGGAGATGAAACTAGTAAAATCTTAAACTATTGTCAAACAGGACCAACAGGAGGGCATTATGGGCCTCAACTAACAGCAAGAAAAGTTTATGATGCTGGATTCTATTGGCCTACAATTTACAAAGACGCACACCTTCTTTGCAAATCCTGTGATGCTTGTCAAAGGGCCGGAAAAATAAGTCAACGTGATGAAATGCCACAAAATGTCATTCAAGTATGTGAAGTATTTGACATTTGGGGTATTGACTTTATGGGTCCATTTCCAAAATCTCATAATAATCTCTACATTCTCGTAGCCATTGATTATGTATCTAAATGGGCGGAAGCACAAGCTCTCCCAACTAACGATGCACGAGTTGTAGTCAACTTTTTAAAACGTCTTTTTGCAAGGTTTGGAACACCGAAAGCTTTAATAAGTGATCGGGGTACTCATTTCTGTAATAATCAACTTGAGAAAGTTCTTAAAATATATGGAGTAACTCATAAAATCTCTACCGCATATCATCCACAAACAAGTGGACAAGTTGAAAATACCAACCGAGCTTTAAAACGTATTCTAGAGAAAACCGTAGGATCAAATCCGAAGGAATGGTCCATAAAATTGGAGGATGTACTCTGGGCTTTTAGAACAGCCTACAAAACTCCAATTGGAACCACACCTTTTAGACTCGTTTACGGAAAAGCATGTCATCTTCCAGTAGAAATTGAACACAAAGCATTTTGGGCTTTGAAGACATGTAATCTTGATTTACATGAAGCTGGACGTCTACGGTTAAGTCAATTAAACGAATTAGAAGAATTAAGACATGAAGCATACGGAAATTCGTTAATCTATAAAGAAAGAACAAAGAAATTGCATGATAAAAGAATCAGAAGTTCAAAAGAATTTAAAGAAGGAGACAAAGTTCTTCTTTTCAATTCACGATTCAAGCTATTTCCTGGAAAATTGAAATCAAGATGGTCTGGACCATTCATAGTCTAAAGAGTTTTCCCATACGGAACGATAGAATTAATAAATTCAAATAGGATTGAATTTAAAGTTAATGGTCACAGAGTTAAACATTACATAGATAGTCCGATGGAAGTCAACAACGAAGTTAATCACAATTTCGATACCACAGCTAACTAAGTGTGGGGAGAATCAAGTCTTTAAAGGATAATATGTATTTCTATTAGAGTTAGATTTTCTGTTTTAGTGTAGTTCTCGAAAATGGAACCCGAATGGTCTTTCCCTAGCAGACCCTAAAGAACTAGTCTTCTCCCCCTATTCTGAATTTTTATTTTTTTTAGGTTTTTACTAAATGAAGACTTCCTGTGAACTAAACCATGGTCTAATGCTACACGCTTTGATCACTAAACGTAATAATGACACACTACCGAGTGAACTTGTATCAGTAATCAGAGAAAAATTGGACGGAGTAAGAAAAGAATCCAGATGCGAAGATAATAAGTTACAATTTGGTAAAGGAAAATCAAAATCCGCAGCGAAAAGAAGAGCACGACACCTTGAAAGATGTCACAAATGCGGAAAATGGTCACACGAAGGTAAATGTTCAAATAATCAAACTTATTCAAACACCGAATTTGTTACTTTAAGCAGAGATGGACCGTTCATATGTTTAGAAGAAAAAACATTAAATGCTCGAGGTTACGCCTATGTAGCCATGGAAAACCAATTAGTCCGACTATCTTATGAGTGGGCTAGAGCATATCACTAAGAAATATATTTCATAGGTAAGTCTGTACAGTTTTTATTTTTATTTTTATTTTTAACCTTTTGATAATAAACGCTAATTTGTTCGCTATAAAGTATTAAATTGGTATTCAATAAAATTAGGTCTTGCGACCGAAATTATTGATATCATACAAAAATTTATTACATCACTGCGAAATTTAACGTTTATTCTTAAGGTATAAATATCTTTAATCAATCAACTCAAAATATTTTAAAAATTCGTCATGAGTTAAATTAGGTCATGGAACCAAAATTACTTTACCGAAAAGAGGGGTGTATATTTTTGATAATATTTGATTGATTAAAGTGGGATAAAAGACCAAAAAGATTTTTAATTTTATTTTTACCATGCTTTTTTTAAATTAATATATAAATATTAATTTAATATTGTAAACTTATTTAAAATTGTAAATATTTGAAAAATTAATATTTTTAATATAAGTTTGTATGTATAAAAACGAAAATATAATTTAAGTTTGGTGTGAATTTTTAAAATATGAATTTTTAATTTTATGCATTTTAAATTTAAGTTTGGTGTGAATTTAAAAAACAAAAATTTACTTTATTTCGCTAAGTTAAAAATATGATTTTTAAAATTCGTCGTGAGTTGAAGACTAGGTCTTTGAACCGAAATTGCTTTACTCGAGGGAGGTTAAATGTCCCGTTCTTATTGATTAAAAACGTTCCATATTAATTGATTTCGTTGCGAGGTTTTGACCTCTATATGAGACGTTTTTCAAAGACTGCATTCATTTTTAAAACAAACCATAACCTTTATTTCATAAATAAAGGTTTAAAAAGCTTTACGTAGATTATCAACTAATGATAATCTAAAATATCATGTTTACACACGACCATTACATAATGATTTACAATACAATATGTTACATCGAAATCAGTTTCTTGAATGCAGTTTTTACACAATATCATACAAACATGGACTCCAAATCTTGTCCTTATTTTAGTATGCAACAACGGAAGCTCTTAGTATTCACCTGAGAATAAACATGCTTTAAACGTCAACAAAAATGTTGGTGAGTTATAGGTTTAACCTATATATATTAAATTGTAACAATAGACCACAAGATTTCATATTTCAATACACATCCCATACATAGAGATAAAAATTATTCATATGGTGAACACCTGGTAATCGACATTAACAATATGCATATATGAATATCCCCATCATTCCGGGATCCTCCTTCGGACATGATATAAATTTCGAAGTACTAAAGCATCCGGTACTTTGGATGGGGCTTGTTGGGCCCGATAGATCTATCTTTAGGATTCGCGTCAATTAGGGTGTATGTTCCATAATTCTTAGATTACCAGACTTAATAAAAAGGGGCATATTCGATTTCGATAATTCAACCATAGAATGTAGTTTCACGTACTTGTGTCTATTTTGTAAATCATTTATAAAACCTGCATGTATTCTCATCCCAAAAATATTAGATTTTAAAAGTGGGACTATAACTCACTTTCACAGATTTTTACTTCGTCAGGAAGTAAGACTTGGCCACTGGTTGATTCACGAACCTATAACAATATATACATATATATCAAAGTATGTTCAAAATATATTTACAACACTTTTAATACATTTTGATGTTTTAAGTTTATTAAGTCAGCTGTCCTCGTTAGTAACCTACAACTAGTTATCCACAATTAGATGTACAGAAATAAATCGATAAATATTATCTTGAATCAATCCATGACCCAGTGTATACGTATCTCAGTATTGATCACAACTCAAACTATATATATTTTGGAATCAACCTCAACCCTGTATAGCTAACTCCAACATTCACATATAGAGTGTCTATGGTTGTTCCGAAATATATATAGATGTGTCGACATGATAGGACGAAACATTGTATACGTGTCTATGGTATCTCAAGATTACATAATATACAATACAAGTTGATTAAGTTATGGTTGGAATAGATTTGTTACCAATTTTCACGTAGCTAAAATGAGAAAAATTATCCAATCTTGTTTTACCCATAACTTCTTCATTTTAAATCCGTTTTGAGTGAATCAAATTGCTATGGTTTTATATTGAACTCTATTTTATGAATCTAAACAGAAAAAGTATAGGTTTATAGTTGGAAAAATAAGTTACAAGTCGTTTTTGTAAAGGTAGTCATTTCAGTCAAAAGAACGACGTCTAGATGACCATTTTAGAAAACATACTTTCACTTTGAGTTTAACCATAATTTTTGGATATAGTTTCATGTTCATAATAAAAATCATTTTCTCAGAATAACAACTTTTAAATCAAAGTTTATCATAGTTTTTAATTAACTAACCCAAAACAGCCCGCGGTGTTACTACGACGGCGTAAATCCGGTTTTACGGTGTTTTTCGTGTCTCCAGGTTTTAAATCATTAAGTTAGCATATCATATAGATATAGAACATGTGTTTAGTTGATTTTAAAAGTCAAGTTAGAAGGATTAACTTTTGTTTGCGAACAAGTTTAGAATTAACTAAACTATGTTCTAGTGATTACAAGTTTAAACCTTCGAATAAGATAGCTTTATATGTATGAATTGAATGATGTTATGAACATCATTACTACCTTAAGTTCCTTGGATAAACCTACTAGAAAAGTGAAAAATGGATCTAGCTTCAACGGATCCTTGGATGGCTCGAAGTTCTTGAAGCAGAATCATGACACGAAAACAAGTTCAAGTAAGATCATCACTTGAAATAAGATTGTTATAGTTATAGAAATTGAACCAAAGTTTGAATATGATTATTACCTTGTATTAGAATGATAACCTACTGTAAGAAACAAAGATTTCTTGAGGTTGGATGATCACCTTACAAGATTGGAAGTGAGCTAGCAAACTTGAAAGTATTCTTGATTTTATGTAACTAGAACTTGTAGAATATATGAAGAACACTTAGAACTTGAAGATAGAACTTGAGAGAGATCAATTAGATGAAGAAAATTGAAGAATGAAAGTGTTTGTAGGTGTTTTTGGTCGTTGGTGTATGGATTAGATATAAAGGATATGTAATTTTGTTTTCATGTAAATAAGTCATGAATGATTACTCATATTTTTGTAATTTTATGAGATATTTCATGCTAGTTGCCAAATGATGGTTCCCACATGTGTTAGGTGACTCACATGGGCTGCTAAGAGCTGATCATTGGAGTGTATATACCAATAGTACATACATCTAAAAGCTATGTATTGTACGAGTACGAATACCGGTGCATACGAGTAGAATTGTTGATGAAACTGAACGAGGATGTAATTATTAAGCATTTTTGTTAAGTAGAAGTATTTTGATAAGTGTATTTAAGTCTTTCAAAAGTGTATAAATACATATTAAAACACTACATGTATATACATTTTAACTGAGTCGTTAAGTCATCGTTAGTCGTTACATGTAAGTGTTGTTTTGAAACATTTAGGTTAACGATCTTGTTAAATGTTGCTAACCCAATGTTTATAATATCAAATGAGATTTTAAATTATTATATTATCATGATATTATCATGTATGAATATCTCTTAATATGATATATATATATACATTAAATGTCTTTACAACGATAATCGTTACATATATGTCTCGTTTAAAAATCATTAAGTTAGTAGTCTTGTTTTTACATATGTAGTTCATTGTTAATATACTTAATGATATGTTTACTTATCATAATATCATGTTAACTATATATATATATATATATATATATATATATATATATATATATATATATATATATATATATATATATATATATATATATATATATATATATATATATATATATATATCCATATATATGTCATCATATAGTTTTTACAAGTTTTAACGTTCGTGAATCACCGGTCAACTTGGGTGGTCAATTGTCTATATGAAACCTATTTTAATTAATCAAGTCTTAACAAGTTTGATTGCTTAACATGTTGGAAACATTTAATCATGTAAATATCAATCTCAATTAATATATATAAACATGGAAAAGTTCGGGTCACTACAGGAGGGACGAGAATTTTTATTATCATTATTTTTAATCTTATTGATTTCAAGTATGCCAAAAACATTAAAAAATCCAAAAAATCTTTGCTTTTAAAACCGCGCTTTAAATAGACAAATTTTAAAATTTTGTCGAGGGACGGACTAGGACATTGATCCGAAACGACCTCGTTCTAAATAACAAGGGAAACAAATTTTTAAAATTAGTTAATATTTGTTTTATAAGTTAAAGATTAAAAAAATAAAAAATAATAAAAAAAAGCTCCGCGACTCGCGGAGTTTGTAATGGGTAAACACCGCGACTCGCGGAGTTTGCAAAATCCAGAAAAAAATAAAACGCAAAGATCAGATCAGTTGCACACAACCACACCACAAAACTGCGAAAACAAACACGAAAAACACACACAAAATCGAATTTTTTCACCATTTTTTATCAAATCTTTCACAAAATCATGTTGAGAAGGATGCTATCAAGGAATTACTCAAGGAAAACGGTAAATTTCTACACCTAAACACCATTTAATCCGAAAATTAGTGTTCTTGAACAAATTTATACCCAATTCGATTTTGATGCTTTTTAGTGTAATTATACTTAAATTGTTTATGTATTATGCTTGTATAACCTAGATTGATGCTATTTAACATGATTAGAAGCCTTAAACTTCAAATTTTGAGTAATCTAGGGTTTGTGTTCTTGAGCAATTTGGGACTTTTTGATATAAACAGGTTATGGCCGATTTTTGTCATGAATTATTGCTAAATTAAGTAGTGTAACATGTTTAGGTAGTTAAATGATCCAAACTTTGAGCCTAAACATGATTTTTGAGAATTAAAGTGGACTTTTTCAAGTCTAAAATTCATGAACTTGATTTTTGAGAGATAATGCCATTTGAAACTTGTTTAATTGCTAATAATGATTATTTTGACATGTTATTTGAGTTGAATGCTTATGAACTTGGCGAACATTTTCGTATATGCTTATTTGAAAAAGTGTAGATTTGATAAAAATATGAAAATGAGCATAAGTTTGATATAAATTGAACATGTCATTGTAATTATTTTGATTGATGATTTTGCTGACACTAATGCATATTTGGATGCACAAAAATTGTGTTTGATGTGTTTTGCAGACTGAAAGGGGTGAATCTTCATCCCAAGCTCGCATTGCTCCTCCTGAGAATGCGAAACAACAGGATGTTAATAACCATAGTATTCGCCATCTTCCATCTTCTTTAATCATACCGACACCATCAACAATAAACACCACCGCTCCCATTTCTCCTTCTTATTTATGGTTCCTGTTTTTGCTTATTGAAACACCAATTCCTTGCTGCTACTGTCTTAATGCAAATAAAGAAGATGATACAGTAAATGATGATGATGTTACGTTCATTGTCACTGCTACTGTTTCTTTCTGTTTACTTGAACCAAACTGCATATATATATAATTACATATATATATTTAACCATACACATACACATCAAAATTTGCTTTTACTTTAACTTTTTCTTTTCTCTCTTTCTTCTGTTCGAACGGACGACCTCAACAAGCAACTTCTGAATCGTTACTGTAGTTAAAGTGATTGATTGAGACTGCCACAACTTGATTGGTTCTGTTACAATTCCTTAATAAACCAAATCTTTATATAGTGCACGCGTTTTGTTTTAAATTTTGGGCTGTGATTTTTGTTTTTAAAGATTAGACCATGAACTGAGTTTTGTATTATCTGTTGGGCCACGATCCAAACTACATGTTGGGCTTCATCAGAATAATTGAGCTGAGCTTACAACATTCACCACCTGCGACGTCTTGATTCCTTTTATTATTTCTGCTGTTCGAGCAGTGATACGTGTTAATCTGTTTCCTTCTTAAGATCAAAGGTGAATTTATGATGAAGCTCGTAACAGTCGATGAATATATGATGACGATATGTTATAATTTCATGTCAAACAATGATCATGATGATCACAGAAAAATAAATTATGATTTGATTATTATGATGATGAGAGTAGAAGATGATGAAGACGAATAGAGTTGATGATAGGAAGAACGATTGTATGATGTATATGATGATGTTTCACCACCTGCGACGTCTTGATTCCTTTTATTATTTCTGCTGTTCGAGCAGTGATACGTGTTAATCTGTTTCCTTCTTAAGATCAAAGGTGAATTTATGATGAAGCTCGTAACAGTCGATGAATATATGATGACGATATGTTATAATTTCATGTCAAACAATGATCATGATGATCACAGAAAAATAAATTATGATTTGATTATTATGATGATGAGAGTAGAAGATGATGAAGACGAATAGAGTTGATGATAGGAAGAAAGATTGTATGATGTATATGATGATGTTTGTGTACGAAGAAGATGTTTATCATAGGAATTATGATAAGTTGATGATATAGGATAAGAAATTGACGATGGATATCGTGATGTTAATAGAGATGATAAAATGAATCGAGATATATAAATGATGATGTCGATTCAGTGAAGATGATGATGTTAAGGATAGATGATAATGATAAGGTATTGATCATGAGAATGATATTGAAATGAATAAGATGATGATGATTACTGAATAAGATGATGATAATGGTAATTAGGGATAATAATTAGTTAATAATAATTTGTTGAAGATGATGATGAAATCATGACAGTTTCAGACTGGTTATACATTTAATCGTGTGAGACATTACAAGTACGTAACAAGCGGATCAATGGTTGGGTATGTGGGTGTTTAATTGAGAGGTTTCGGGTTCGAGCCCGGGCTGCGACATCTTTTTAGGAAGCTATTCTCTAAGGTAGTATACTTATTATACATATTATTATTATTATTATTACTTTTATTATAATAATAATAATAATAATAATAATAATAATAATAATAATAATAATAATAATAATAATAATAATAATAATAATTATTATTATTATTATTATTATTATTATTATTATTATTAGTATTATTATTATTATTATTATTGATATTATTATTATTATTAAGATAAGTATTATTATTATTATTAATTAACGTTCTTATCATTATAGGTATTATTATAAATAGATATTTTAATAAAAATACATTACAATAATATTAATATTACATATCACTATTTTTTTTATTTTTTTATATATATTTTTTAAAAATAATATTAATTAAGCTATACACAAAATATATCAATATAACAAGTATATTATTAATAATAAAATATATAACTTGTTCGATTACTATTATGTGTTTATAATATTATTTGTCATATATAAATGATATAGGTTCGTGAATCTGAGGCCAACCCTGCACTTGTTCAGTGTCATCATATGCATAATTACTACGAAATACAGTATAGTGAGTTTCATTTACTCCCTTTTTAAATGCTTTTGTAATATATATTTTTGGGACTGAGAATACATGCGCTGCTTTTATAGCTGTTTTACGAAATAGACACAAGTAAATGAAACTACATTCTATGGCTGGATTATTAAACCGAATATGCCCCTTTTTAGTCTGGTAATCTAAGAATTAGGGAACAGACACCCTAATTGACGCGAATCCTAAAGATAGATCTATTGGGCCCAACAAGCTCCATCCAAAGTACCGGATGCTTTAATACTTCGAATTTATCATGTCCGAAGGGAGTCCCGGAATGATGGGGATATTCTATATGCATCTTGTTAAGGTCGGTTACCAGGTGTTCAATCCATATGAATGATTTTTGTCTCTATGCATGGGACGTATATTTATGAGAACTGGAAATGAAATTCTCGTGGTCTATTAAAATGTTGGAAATGAATGATTATGATAAACTAATGCACTCACCAACCTTTTGGTTGACACTTTAAAGCATGTTTATTCTCAGGTATTAAAGAAATCTTCCGATGTGCATTAGCTCATTTTAAAGATATTACTTGGAATCATTCATGGCATATTTCAAAAGATGTTGCATTCAAGTCGTTGAGTTCAGTAAAGATTATAATTAAGTAAATGGCAGATTAGATCATTTATAGGTGGATATTACGAAATAGTATGCATGCCTGCCAACTTTCGATGTAATGAAAGATTGTCTTTTAAAGCGAATGCAATGTTTGTAAAATGTATCATATAGAGGTCAAATATCTCGCGATGTAATCATATGTTATTTTATTCGTTCTTATGGATTAGGACGAGTCTTTACACACATGACAGTGTTAATCCTTTCTCGGTTCAAAGGGCTTGAGATTCTATTCGTCCTAGGTCGTCTCAAGTGGATTGGTATGCTACGGTTTGGTTCTCCCAAAGTATCCCTCGTCATGCCTTTCTTTTGTGGCTTCTTATGGGTGAGCGTTTAAAACCTCAAGATAAGCTTAAATCTTGGGAAGTTCATAATGGGATGGTGCTTGTATGCCCTCTTTGTAAGGTTTGTGCGGATACTCACGATCATTTGTTTTTTGATTGTTCCTACTCTCGGCAAGTGTGGTTGAAAGCTCAGGCTTTGACGCATCTTCCTTGTTTGCATAATTGGAGGTCTCTTGTTTCGTGTATCTCACCTTCTGCCTCTCGTAATTCAGTAAGAGGTGTTGTTGCTAAATTGGTTTTTGCGGTTTCGGTGTACTTCATATGGCAAGAAAGAAATAACAGGATTTTTAAGAAGTCTCACAGGACCGAGGTTAAGCTGTTTGAAGATGTGATTGCAACCGTTCGTCTGAAGTTGCTGTCCATTAAATTTAAAGTTTCAGCTGATGTTGATCATATGAAGAAGCTGTGCCTATGTAGTGTTTGCTATTTAATATTTTGATGTTAGGTGGCGTGTTTGCTTGTAGCTGCTAGGCTTTCTTGTAGCTCCAGTGCTTATTTGTATAATTCTTTTATTATTTTAATAATATTCATCGGGGTAATCCCATTACCTAAAAAAAAAAAAAAAGATGAAATAAAGAAATATATATTATATATTAGTGGTTGATAAAGAACTTTATTGACCTATTTTCTTAACTATAGATTACTAATATCAAAGATATAAAGATATAATGTGAGGAAGTAAAATTGTCTTACAAATCTTTAACTTTTGAAAATTGAGAGACATGTAGTAATAAATTGTCAGACACGTTTTATAACTTTTGAGAATCATAACACTCTCTCTTATATAACAATTTTATTCTATTAAAGTTGAACTATTATGGTTGTGCAATCTGCTAAAGGAAATGGGTGTTTCGTCCATCGCTAAACAGGTAATCTAATGTGACAATTTGGGTGCTACCTTGCTTAGTGCCAATCCGGTTTTCCACTCTCGTATGAAACACATTGCATTGGCATATCATTTTGTTCGCGAACAAGTACAACTAGGAACTATTCGTATATCGCATATATCATCCGGGGATCAACTAGCTGACCCGTTGACAATGCCTCTACCACGGGCTCTCTTTACTAAGCTCATGTTCAAGATTGGTCTCACTACCGGTCGTTCATTTTGCGGGGGCTGTGTTAAGGATAATTGGATAAACAATAACATATGGATAACTATTGTTTGTTAGAGTTTGTTTATGCTTCGCTTCAAATACATGTATTGTATTATCTGGTCCTAGTTTATAGGTACGTACATACTTGTACTGTGTATAAATTGTTTCCCTTTCTATTGAATGAAATCATCGTGAATTGTTATTCCCCACAAATCTGACCGTCTTCTTTGATTATAAGAAAATCGATAGCAGATTATACTTGAAACGTGAACGGAAGATAGCCTGTATGTGGTGATTTTGTATTTAGAAATAAAAAAAAATAAAAAGTAATTTCCAAATCATGTGTGTTTAACGGGAATTGTATGTAATGGTCATTAAAAAGGTTGCTCTTTAAATTTTTTCACATCTTTGTATGATATGTTTGATAGTGCCATCTTACTCCCCTTTATGAAATAAAAATGAACACTTCAAGATTGACAAAAACAAAACACGCATATTGAAAGAATCCAATAGTTAAAGAAATCACATAAACAGACATCCACTAACAACTTCTAACATTCATGTGGTCTTTCACATAACATCACTGCTTTGTATAACAGAAAATAAGTCACATATAACATTTATTTATATATATACCTCATGTTAATTTCCACACAATCATTAAACCTCTATATCATCAACAAAAATTCGAAACCCATTTAATCAGTCGCTGAAGTCGAAACTGTCACTGCGAGAACTGCTGGCGTTACGGCTGTGTAAAGAGAGACCCCGCATGTGACCGCCAAGTGCAGAACCGTCCGTTTTGTATTCTTGAAAGAATTTCTCCCTTTCAACATGTTTTACAGGCGGCGGTGGGATTACAACACCTGCAGCAGCAGTTTCAGTTGCAGTTGCAGCTGAAGCTCGAGCTACAGTTGATCGGGTTGCAGTAGGTTCTTGTTTTGGCTCCAAACTGATGGGCCTAATTAAAGGTCGGTTAAGCCTATCAGGGGGAACTGATGACCCTAGTAGTCCTAAATGCCGCTCTGTTTGATAATTCTCGGCCTCAGGTCTTACACACGTTTTTCCCTTCCTCATTCTGTCATGTTTGCAATGATTAGTAATCAACTTTTATTTCTTATTATTTTCATCTCTTTTATGAGATATAGAAATACTTATTTTAGTTTGAAAAGTATTCATAAACTATTTTAACTAACTATATATACATAAAAAAAAATGAACATGGGTTATTTATACCTTCTGAAGAGTTGTTCCTGGTCCTCTTCCTCTGCATCTTCTTGGTCAATTTGGGTATATGCAGGGACTGACCTACCAGAAACGAGAGCATCATGTCTTGAAAGTGCCTTTTGGAGCTGATCATTTAACTCGACTGCTTTAGATATTGTCCGCTCATCCCTAAAAGAGAAACACATAACACGATTAATGGTACAAATTTCTGTAGTTCCACAGAGCTCACTCACTCATTGCTATATTCAAACAAAATCCTCAGTTCTGTAACTGAAACCAAGCTGCACTTGTGATGTTTTTTGGTATAATCATTTGTAGTTTAATTACTTATACTTATATATTGATTGAAAGTATACTGATAAACTTATTTCACTCTTTTATTACGAATTGTGACTTCAAGTCGCATTAACCAGATATTCAGTAGCAATATGCAATCCAAATACCTCATTAAACTATCTTCTTCGTTTTCTTTACATATAACATATTTGTAATATAACACGGATATGGCCCACCCATACCCCCAAACGTACCATCGATTCCACCACACAAAATAACTTACCGAGAGGTAACAGCAAGATGCATAACTTGTTGTTTATGAAATGAACACTGCTCCACGAGATCTAGGGTGAACTCATCCTTGGCTTCCTGTAACAGTGACAAAAGAGCATCTGTAAAAATGATATCATTATAAATTGTAACCATGTTCACAAAAGACGACCTTACAAAAGCATGCTAAGCATCGACGAAGTCAATAAATTAAAAATTGTTAATGTGATAACAAAAGATAAACTATTATATGTCTCCTTATATTCTGAACTTTTAGGCGTAGTTCTATAAGGAGACGGAATAAACATTGAACATACGACTAATACATCAACCCACATACCTCAGGATGTCTGACATCAATGGCATCAAGTACGTCTGTCAACACTTCTAGTGAAGATCCAGCTTTTTTGATGATACTGTTTGAAGAAAGATGGTTATCAAATTCTTAGAATCATAAAAGAAAAAACAATCACAGTCTATAGGAAATGGAAGTTTATACATAGCACAGACCAATTCCATAGAAATGATACATTTGAAGACTTTCGTATTGGTATTTCAAAGTTAATAAGATGGTTGCAATTATTAATGCCCACATGCCCATGAAGGGTCAGGCTCAACGATGTGTGACAGAAAAAGGAGCAAAGAATTGGAGGTACAGGCACACATCTTGCTATAATTTCACAAGAACTAAGTCTTCTTACTACACAAGGGAAAATAACATTAAGACCAAATCGTCATGTGAAAATATAGCAATTACATTTTTACCTCTAGCCCCACTATTTTAAAAGAAGATGAACTTGGTCCTTAGAGAGTCAAAGGGGATAATTTATTCATTTGACTTTCTGGTCCTAATATGACTTTTTGCTTCTGCTGACTAATTACAGCTTGTGAGGACCTATTATCATTTTCTATAACTTCAAATCATTATGCCTCATATGATGATTATGCCACTTTCCTATTGTCTTAGTAGCATAGCAAATGAGCTATTTCCTCATTTACAAGAGTCTTTATTATTAATCGGTTACTCAGTTTGAAAAGTTAGTTGTTTTTGCTTAACAGTATAAAAATTGGGTTACATAAGCGGGAGACATAATGCCAAACCTTTATTCTATTTTGCATTCAAATCTATTTTATATACAATCATTGGTTTCTTATCATAGTATTTAAAATTAAAATAACAGAGTTTACAGGAATAAATTTTAACATCTTGATTCTTGACAAATCAATGCTAGAGAGAGAGATAGAGAGAGAGATCAATTTTTGTACAATAAGGATTAGTTCCATAACAAACAGCAAATAAAGTATTATACTAAATAGCAAAGCACACCTAGATTCAGGAACAACCCGCGTAACATTTGCGGGAGGTGGTGGTGGTGGTGCACTCCGGTCATGTCCATTGGTGGAAACTTCACCATTACCGGAGTTGCTTTTACTTCTGTCGGAAGTCGAACGGGGTTTGGGAACAACTTCAGGTCTCTGAGAGAATTGTACTCCAGAACTCTGACAAAAACAAGAAATTCCGGAAGCTCCACCGAGAGAATTAAAATGCCAACGGCATACAGGATGCAATGAGGCAATAAGCATCTATCTACATACCACCAAATCATAGTATGCAGAGTAGTATTGAGGGAATCTTCCGGAAGCTCCACCGAGAGATGTCTGTGTTGCATCTAGAAGAAGAAATATTTTCTCCCGTACAGGCAGATCAGAAGTGGACTGTAAATAAATATAGATAGAAACCATTTAAAACAAATTAAAGATGATTATATACATACATCACATCAAATAATGCAAAACATCTGTAAATAATTAATATAGTTATATACCTTTTTCTTAACTAATTTGACAAGTACAGGAAGGATCCCAGTGTCAATTACTTGTGTATGAATTGGTTCTCCAATATTGTTCATTAACACCTCTAGCAACTGTGAAAAAATGAGTACAAACATTAAGCATATTGTTAGAAACATCAAATCATCTCATACGTAAATAAATACACCACAAGAAAATATAAAATATGAAGTCCCCTAAAATAATTGAAATACATCACGTGATGCACAGATATTCAAGACTTACCATAACAGCATATAACTGAGTTTCTTTGCTTTTACTTCCCAGCCGTTTTTTGATCGCTTTAATGACATCTCTAGCTTGCCTATAAATTCAAACATGTATAAATGACATGTAAATCACACATGTACGCGTTAAAAGTTGCATAAAATGACGGGAGCTTTTGTTTTGATTAATTTTCCTTATAAACAATTTTGGAAATTAAGAAAGCTGGCAAGCTACAATTTAGGCCTTTAAGTCTTTAACTATAAACTATACACTTTTAGCTGATTACTGCTGCAAACAACTTACAATATTCGATGAAAATAAATCATTTAAGGATGCCTCTTCTTGTCGATATTAGCATATATGCAGATTTTAAATACTATTATAAACCTTTTCAAGACATTTAGTAGTAATTTGCATTGAAATGAAATATTTGTCCAATCATGATGGGAAAGAGGGTAGTTTTTGATCAAGTTCAAGCAATAAATGGAAATGAACTTAAAGTGTGTCCATTTTGGCCTTACTCCTTTATTAACATGTATCTTCATTTGCGCCACTTTATACTTGGTAACTATTTATTTTGCAAATATAACGACGAAAAACATCAAAGTATGATAATTCAATCCCTTTTGTAGCAATTTTCGTATAATGCATAAGTAGGATAAGTAGGATGATATCAAAGATAATGAAAATATATCACCAACAACATAAACAAACACAATAAAGCTCAACATCATGTTCATTTAGCATTAATCACCAATATAATGATAAGCTTTCACATTTACCTGTGATCATGCGCAACTAATTCACAAATTTCGATGCTTTTGGTCCAATCCATTTCTGCTAACTTTTCATTAGTTGCTGCATTCACAAGTTCAGCTGCCATGTCTAATACTATCTGAGAGCAGAAAACAAGAAACAGAGTTCACAGCTTATCATCTTTATCTTTATCTTAATATATTATAAATATAAATATATAAATAAAAATAATAAATAAATAAATATAAAGCACACTGAATTAAAGGTCATTGCTAACTTATTTCCCAAATAACATCTCACTGATATATAAAAGCACACCATCACTTTTTGTTTTAGATCACAAACATATTCAGTAGCATTTACATCAAAAAGTAAAGCACCTAATTTTGTCAAAAAATAAATAAATAAATAAATAAATAACACATTAATCATATGCAGACGATCATGTTACAAAAACTCCACCAAATTTCATAAAAATAAAGCTAAATGATCAACTTTACAACCATGATATCAACAAAGCAAACAACATGAAAGTACCAAAAGTGAACATCGCAGTACATAAATGAACAAGAAACAGTCCTATCAAATCAGCACAATAATCAAATCAAATAAGTTCACAATAAATTAAATACAACAAAGTACCTTCAAAAATCAGTAAAAAATAGGAGTTAATTGATTAGAAGGAACTAAAACCCTAAGATCGGTTCAACATTCAATCAGTAAATGAGGAATTGTTGAAAGAGGGGGAGATAGATATACAGATGTGTGTATGTATATATATGTGAAATATAAAAGGAAAAAAAAAAAAAAGGCACGAGGGGGTGTTTTGTGAAATATAGAGATAGAGACACACCGGATACAGCAAAAGTACACCACTGATGCTGCTGTCTGCTACACTTGCCTTTGGTTATTTATTGGGTGGTTATTTATTGGGTGACCATATGTACACAACTATTTTTTACACATACACAATCAAACATGCTTTATAATGTTGTACTGTACAATACTGTAAAACATATTTGATTGTGTATGTATAAAAATTGATTGTGTACACATCACTCCCCTTATTTATTACCCCGTATTTTACTACTTATTATGACACGTGTCATTTTATACTTTATTTTTCTATTTAAAAAATGACCATATTGGTGTATCTTTTCCTATTTCATAGATAACCAACACAAGTATCACAACCACGAGTCATGGAAGAACTGCCTTGTTCTAAGAACCGAAAATAATGTCATTGCCGTCGTCGCGAAGAAAGGACAATTCATCACACACAACCTTCTTCTTCATTGATTGTTCTTCTTAGTGCCACGTACACATTCAAAAGGGACGTTATAATCTCGAGAAAATCTCCAAGATTTGAGGCATAACTTCTCGCATCTTTTGTCGTAACACGGGCACGCTAACAGCCCGTCTTCGAGTGTCTTAACCACCACAATTAGAACCACAACCACCTCGAGCAACAAATGAACACCTACACTTTTAACACCCTGAGCCGACAAATTTACTCCTTCATTAGCAGCAACATTTTCTCGTCTCGACACTGATTTAACTTCGAGTGTCACATTTGTATCGCCCAAAACAGATCCCAAAGTGCCTAAACCACAATCAGAAGGGTGCCCACTATAACAACCCTCACTTTTCCATTCTGAATTTACCAGATTGCCCTTAGGGTTTCATTTCCTGATCCTGTGTATTGTCATTAGGGTTGTTATCCAGATAATTAAATGCTCTATAATTAATGCATGTCATTAATAACTTGAAACCCTAACCTCAAATATTAATTTAAAACCCTAATCTTGTAAACCCTAAACCTAACCCTATACATTAAATACTAAACCCTAATACCATTTAATATTAAATATTGAACCATAACCCTAATACTAAATAAACAATATAAACAAAATGTAATAAATTAAATGTGACATAATATAACTATTAAAAACTAATGTAAACTAATTAGAACC
This sequence comes from Rutidosis leptorrhynchoides, assembly GCF_046630445.1. NCBI lineage: Eukaryota > Viridiplantae > Streptophyta > Magnoliopsida > Asterales > Asteraceae > Rutidosis > Rutidosis leptorrhynchoides. Next base: position 216,650,455 of record NC_092336.1, read on the forward strand.
AAATTTAAAAGTTAATAAGTTAGGGACTAATAATTAAATAAAATGTAATTTAAATAAATGTAACCCTAATATTAATAATAAAAAAAATTAAATTATATAAATAATTAATGTAAATGCCGAATAATAAAAAAATAAAATAAAAATAAATACATATAACTATAAATCGGATGTTTTGTTATTAGGGGAGAAAAACTTGATTTTTAAGGCTTTCACAAATCCTAGTCTAATACAAATTATTGTTCTTGATCACCAAGTAATTGAGTGAGATTAGGAAATCTAACACATGACTTTGTTTCCTATATAAACCCTCAAGTTTTTCCTTAATCTCACCACAAAATAATCCCTCACATTGTTGCAGTTTAGTCGACTGATTCCCTCCAGCTTTTCCCTCTTATTTAGTCGACACCTGCAGTCTTTTATTCTCACCATCGACTTCAACAATAACCCTCCACAGTCCCAGCCTGCATCGTAAACCATCAGCCCCATTCGTCAGTCTATACAGCTGCAATTCGCCATCATCTGCAGCCTCCTGCAGTCGACAAAACCCCACCAAAATAGCCCTACAATCGCCTGTTGTACCTGCTGTGTTGCTGTTGTGCTGTCGAACCAAAACAAGACCCAAAACCCCTCAATTGGGTCGTTGTTGCTGCTGCTACTGGCTTCTATTTCTGTTTTGCATCATCATCATCATCATCAATTCTTAGTCTCATTCCTCATAAGGTAGCCTAAACCCTAGTTTAATCTTGTTTTAAATTTATTACTTTTAAGATTATAAGTATATTGTTATAAGTATGATGATGTTTAATAAAGATGATTATGAATAAGGGTTTCAAGTTTATTAATAAGTTTGTAATTAAAGGAATTAAGATGGTGTATATGAATAAGATTATAAGTATTATGATATAAGTAGTAGGGCTAAGTAATGATAAAGTTTATGATTAAAAGTTAATGATTATGATTATGAATAAGTCATGAAGTTAGTTATTGTTTATGAATAAGGTTAAGCATGATTAGATTAAAAGTGTTATAGTTATTAATAAGGTTAAAGATTGATCTTGATATGTAAGTGGATATTTAAATGGTTAAAAGCTTTAATGAAAGGTTAAGGTAATTATATTGGACATGGTTAAAAGATAAAAGAATATGATTAAGTAATTGATTATGATTATTAAGGATTAGGGTTAATGAATATGATTAGTTATTATGTTAAAAAGTTATGATTTTATGTGATAATGATTAATATTATTAGGTTAAGTTTATGATAAAAAGTTATGATTGTATGATTAGTAATGTATTAATGATAATGATATACATGCATACATGCATGCATACGTATGTATGTACATATATATAGGTAGGTATATGCTTGTGTATATATTTAGATATATACATACGTGTATATGTATGTGTATATATGTATGTATATGTACGTGTGTACGTATGTATGAATGTGTATTATGTAAGTTACATAAGGTTAGTAAACATAATAAGAAAAGTAATAAGTGTATATATATATATATATATATATATATATATATATATATATATATATATATATATATATCATCTTACACTTATATATATGTAACACATACACCTAATATATATACTATATAGTTATGAACATGTATGATCATAAATAAAGAATATATATGTATGTATCACATAGGTGTATATTAATATATGTAACACATAGTGATAAGATAACATAATAGTTGATTAATTAAAGAATATTACTATTATTAGTATAACTTATACACCTAACTATATAGTAACACTTAATTACACTAAGTATATTATCACTTATCTATATATAACTAATAAGTACATTAATAACTTGTTATGTGTATATAACTATAACGTGAAGGTTATAATTAAAGATAGCATACAAAGACTATAAACATCACCGCTACTTGTGGCCTAGGGTGATCCTTGTTGCCATTATGGGACACGCTTGTGGATCTCGAATGCCAAGACTTAGATTCTGGTCAAGAGTCCTGGGCGCCCGGTAACAATAGATCATTCGAGTGACTTGCATGTTAGCAACGAAGTTTGGGCGAGATTGTACAACATCTTTGTTAAGAATTATAACCCGAACTTATTAAACTAGAAGCTTACTATAAGTGGAAGCTTTCCATAAATAGTAGGTTTCCAAAAATAGAAACTTTTGAGAATAGGAACTTTTCTCGAAAATCGTCACTGTTAATATAGTTTACTATATTAATAAACAAACTTTATGTTTATTAGACATTAATTAATCAAAGGTCATATCTCTAGGTTGAGATCTCCTGTTACACACTCCGTTCATATTACTTGCGTGAAATTACTTACTTGCTGCTAAGGTGAACTTCATAGCCCCTCTTTCTACTATTTCTTAACTGTTTCATAAACTTTGGGGTGAGACACATGCTTGCTTTTAAATGATTTACAATTTAGACACAAGTACCTAAACTATTTGATATGCAATTTCGTGAGACTTTTATTAAACATGTATTTATTTTTACATGCAAATCCCCGCTATAATATCGTTAATTGCTGGAATTGGAATTTTGCAAGCTTAATTATTGTGAGTAGGCCTATTGAGAGTGACGTCTCTACCCATTGGCGTGATCGTCAAGGGGGTACATAATAATGATTGCCGACACCCGTACAGTGTCAGGGGTTAATGTTTAGTTCGATATTATAACTCATGGCATATTGAATATTTTGATATTTAGAATTAAATCTTGTGGTCTAAAACTTATTATGATTGTTAAACCTATGATGTTCACTCAACCTTTGTGTTGACACTTTTAAGCATGTTTGTCTGAGGTGAAGATTAGCTTGTGTGCTGCCCTATGATGCTTAGTTAGCTGTTGCATTGGAGTCCATATATTAGACTTATCATTTATTATTTACATATGAGTTTCATTATGTAACACATTATTATGTGTCCGCTGCAAATCAAATTCTGTTAAAACGTCTCATGTAGAGTCGTTCTCGTTTATACATACTTGTGTTGTGATATTGTGAAGTCATATTTTCTCGGCCCTATTTGGGGGTATGACAGAGTGGTATCAGAGCCAGGCTTGTTATAGAGAACCAGGATTGCATTTTATGTGTGCCTTATGTGTTAGTTAGGGTGCCTTAGCAATCTATATGACTATAACCTTTCCTGCCTTAGTTTAAAAGTGCGATCCTCACTTCTATGCTTGCCTTACTATGCTATCCTTATATCTTTACTGTCATACCGTGCCTTAGAATCTACTTAGTACTCCTTTTTTAGGATGTCTAGTCATCACCCAGTCATCGTTTCGGGCACCGAAGGATCCGACAATGAAGGATCTATCCGCACATCTAATTACTCACTTGCTTCACCATCATTATCACTAACTAACCCATACTACCTTTTCTTATCCGTTGGTGTTGCTACCTAGTGCACCATAACTCTTCAACTAATACTGTTTTTGTGTATTGAAGATCAATGGCAACTCGTGGTGCTAACACTCTTTCAAATGTCACTTTGACTCCCGCACAATTTCAACAACTGCTTGCTGCCGCCCAAGGCAGCAATAATCAAGGGAACAACCAAGGAAACCCACCTACATTATGTACCTACAAGGAGTTTATGAACTGTAAGCATCCATCCTTCAATGGAAATGAGGAAGCAGTTGAATTGACTCGTTGGTTCAAAAAACTCGAATCAATCTTTCGCATCTGTAATTGCGCGGAGGTCGACCGAGTAAAGTATGCCACTCATACACTAAGTGGTCTTGCTTTGACTTGGTGGAACGCTTATGCCCAAAATGTAGGGCTAAATGCTGCTATTGCTATTCCATGGGCCGTTGTGAAAAGAATGATGACTGACAAGTTTTGCCCAAGGAACCAAATTCAAAAGCTAGAGGTTGAGTTTTGGGAATTGAAGGTTAATGGTACCAATATTGAAGCTTATACCAACAGGTTTATAGAGTTGGTTTCATTGTGCCCGGACATGGTGCCCACTGAACAAAAGAAGATTGAGCGATACATAGAAGGTCTTCCTGACGAGATTCAAGAAAATGTTATTGCTGCTAGTAAAGAGACCTTAGATGCAGTGATACTTATGGCTCAAAACTTGATGATGGCTAAAAGGAGAAAGGCTGCGGCTAATAAACAAGCCGAGGCTAAGACTAGTGAAGGCAAAAGGAAATTTGAGCCTACTCAGGAATCAAACCAAGGTTCAAATAAGAAAGTTGCTGAAAATTCAGGAGGAGGTTATTCTGGGAAACGACCTTATTGTAAGCGTTATGAGAGACACCATTCTGGGTGGTGCAAGGCTGAGTGCACCAAGTGTAAGAAGATTGGTCATATAGCTAAGACTTGTAGGGTTGCAGTTCCTTCAACTGGTACACCTGCAACAAAAGCCAACGCAACCGTTCCTACATGCTATGACTGTGGAGAAAAAGGGCATTTTGGTAACCAGTGTCCAAAGAAAAAGGATAAAACGAGAAATACTAAAGGCCGAGTGTTTGTGATGACTGCCGAGGAAGCTAGGAATAATGAGGAAGAGAATGAAGAGGCACAATTGTGATGACCCGTCCAAATCCATTTGGACGAATACATCATTCATCGATTTCATAGTGAGGTACTGACCTCTACATGATATATTTTGTAAACATTGCATTCTTTTGAAAAGGCACACCATAAATGCATATCAAATTCCAAGGTTTTCGACATCTGATGATTTCTACATATAGACAATCACCGTAAATAATAGTTTACCATAATACATCCGTTGACAATGCAGTCAAAATAAGATACATGATGATGATTTTGTGAATGCAACGTTTTCTCGAAAAATATGCCATGTAAGACTCCATGCACATAGCTTGTATATCATAATAGCAAACAGCGGAAGACTTCTAGGGAACCTGAGAATAAACATGCTAACAAGTGTCAACACAAAGGTTGGTGAGTTCATAGGTTGCTACAGTGATTTGCTACAGTAAAACACTATTTGCTACAGTAAAATACTATTTGCTACAGTAAACACTATTTGCTGTCGATGAACTAGCAAACAAAAACAGGATAAGGCGGCCATGCGATCGCATGGAGTCAGATTTCAGGAAAAGTCTATAAATTGAATTTGATTTTTGTTCGTTTACACACACATATATCTCTCTATTATTTATATTTATATTATTATTATTATTATTATTATTATTATTATTATTATTATTATTATTATTATTATTATTATTATTATTATTATTAAGATTAATATTATATTATTATTATTAATCTTATTATTATTATTAGTAATATTATACATAAAATATTACGACGAGGTCATGAGCGTGTTACTTTTAAAATGGGTTTTTATACGGGATAAAGCTAAGAAAATTATGGGTTATTACTAAGGGAGGTTATGGGTATTGTTCGAGGGTTATGCTCGTAAAGTCAAACCTAGTGTTTATCATCTCCGTACGTCTACGTACTTTTCTGAAATATTGAATCACAATATTGATACGTAAGCATTTATATTTTATCTTTTATAAATTAATAGTGTATACATGTCTAGTGCTCGAGTATATATATTTATACATGTTTGTATGTTAAAATTTGTCGTTAAACAGTTTATAACAAATCACGAATTAAATACATATATTACGGGTAAAAGGTATATGATATGCATGTTTTCGGAAAGCTGGCGAAAAATCAATAACTTTTCATTTAGATATCGAATAGTTTCGAGGAACGAATCAAAAGATATGGTCAACTGAATTATAATTGACATTAATTGGAATTGCTTTTTGAATCTGCAATTAATACTTAAACAACTTGTTTACGAGAATGATAAAATGGATTTTTGAATATTACCAACTGAGTAAATGAATCCTTATATAAGGTACGTCTCGTTTGTTGAACTATTGTCAAAATTGACTTTTTGAAACAACTTTGAATAACTTTTGTATGTCAATTTCGAGCATTAGGATTGTGATACACTATGACCTGACCTAGCTTGATAGACATTTATTGACCAACATATGTTCTCTAGGTTGAGATCTACGATTATTTGATATTCCGGGTTTCGGTCACATTACGATGAACAACTTTATGTGCTGCTAAGGTGAGTTTCATTTGCTCCCTTTTTAATTGCTTTTGCAATATATTTTTGGGCTGAGAATACATGCAATTTATTTTAAACGCAATGGACACAAGTACATACTAAATTCTACACCAAGTTTGAACCGAAAATCCCTTAGCTTTGGTAACTAGTAACTGTTGGTTATAAGAACCGATGGGCGCGAATAGAGTTATATGAATCCATAGGGCTTGATATCCCCGTCCGAGCTAGAGCACTAGCCTTTTAACGGACGTATGCTATTTGAGAAGCGTACACGTTGGTTTGCGTGTATTATTAAGATGATTATACAAAGGGTATAAATTATATATAGGTTAATTTTAGTTACCAGGGTGCTCAATTTCGTAGAATATTTTGATAAAAGTTTCTGGATGAAACAACTGAAATCTTGTGATCCATCTTTATATATAGATTATGCGAAACATACAAACTATGAACTCACCAACCTTTGTGTTGACACTTGTTAGCATGTTTATTCTCAGGTTCCCTAGAAGTCTTCCGCTGTTTCCTATTATGATATACAAGCTATGTGCATGGAGTCTTACATGGCATATTTTTCAAGAAAACGTTGCATTCACCAATTCATCACCATGTACCTTATTTTGACTGCATTGTCAACGAAAGTACTATTGTAAACTATTATATACGGTGATTGTCTATATGTAGAAATCATCAGATGTCGAAAACCTTTAATTTAAATATACATTTATGGTGTGCCTTTTCAAAAGAATGCAATGTTTACAAAACGTATCATATAGAGGTCAAATACCTCACAATGAAATCAATGAATGACGTGTTCGTCCATATGGATTTGGAGCGATCGTCACAGTTGGTATCAGAGCGTTGGTCCTAGCGAACCAGGTCTTGCATGAATGTGTCTAACTGATAGTTGTTAAGATGCATTAGTAAGTCTGGACTTCGACCGTGTCTGTATGTTAAAAGTTTTGCTTATCATTTCTTGTCGGAAATTACATGCTTATCATTCTTAAGTCTAGACACGTTTTCTTGCATTTATTGCATAAATAGTGTATAGACAAAAATTCATATCTTAGCATATCTGTTACTGTAAACTTTTCCTGATATCTTCCGAAAATTTCTCCGTGATTTATGGAATTTGGTATTATATATACATATGTAAATTATGTATTGAAGAATACCAAACTAAATTCTATAATCAAATTCATATCAAAAATCATCTCCCTAATTATACAAGATGGATCCCGTATCTAGTTCAAATTCCTTAAATTCCGACAGCGTTGGTCCTAGCGAACCAGGATATTCACCGGAATGGATCAACCAATTAGCCATCATTTATTCTGGATGAATTAGGGATGGGTTCGTAGCTTACTTAGTCATTGGAGACAAGAAGAAGGCGATCCCTTCCATCCACCACATTTCCCTCTTGGCGAAGAACCTGAAGCACTTACCGGCGAACCTGTTAGTAATACCATTTTCTCTCGCATTTCCAGAGTATCTAGTCATGATTATATATTATCTCACATTCTAAATCTTATTCGTCCGCTCGTCCGAACCACCGATCATCCCGGTATAATAGAAGAAGTCAACGAGCTTCGCGCTCGGGTAGTGGCTTTGGAGAATATGGTGCGAAGGTTACAAACACCAGCACCAGCAGCATAACCAGTACCACCATCATCAACAACAACAGTACCATTACCACCACCAACAACCACATCCGCATCCCACACCTCAATATCACATCTAAAAACTATACTTCGGATATCAACTTCATACGCACCGTAGATACCAAGGAGTGCCAACAATAATAAATGATGAAGTACTGATTCATAACTTCATCGAAGAAATATTCTACGGTGATTATGTAATCTCTAAAATCTTAGAGATTATTTATCCCAGTTCTAACCGTAAATCAGATAAATATAAGGAAGAATAGAAACCCTGACAAGAATGATGCGTAAGGTACAAGCTAGACTTGTTTTACCAACAGCATCAATAGTACCCTTAGCCTCAGCAGCACAGTTAGTGCTGTCAACATCATTAGAATCATCAGCACCTCTATCATCACAAGCTCCGCCAGTTCAAGAAAGCACCGTGGATATTATTACAAGTCAACAACGTGTATATTTGTATCAACGAGTTATGAAATATTAACTCATTCTCTCTGAAGAATTTTTTTGTATATCTTATATATATTTTAAAACCATCATAAATCTTTTCGTACTAAGCTATTAAGTATGAATTAAAAAAGGGTAAATACTACTCGGTTAAATTCATATTACTAATATGCTATGATGTACATACTTCGTTAACAACTTAACCTTCATTAACTACAATCTCTGTTTCAATCCAAAGAATTCCATTTCATAATAAACCAAGTGTATTAATCAATTACATAATTGATTTTACATTTTCAATTTCAATATACTCGAAACTTTTCAGAAAATATCATCTGTGCCTTGTAAGGTTCACAAAAATTCCACGAGCATCAACATCCTTCACCGAGGAATAAGAATAAATAATGAAGTATCGATTACATTAGCGAAATACTCCGCAGAGATTATGTAATCTTTAATGTTTTAGAGATTAATCATTTCTAAGTCAAGCCGAAAATTAAATGAGCTTAATATGATATTAACTCATTAAATCTGTGTTACATCTGAAGAAAATATACATACTGTGATGACCCGGAAATTTCTGACCAAATTTAAACTTTATCTTTAAATGATTTAATATTTCCGACACGATAAGCAAAGTATATGAAGTTGAATCTCAAAATTTTAGAACTGTTTCATGTATTAAATTACATTTGACTGCTCTCGACGATTCATGAACAATTATATGTATGTATATATATATGTACAAGTAAAAACGACTTTCCTACCGTAAAACACTATTTGCTACAGTAAAACACTATTTGATGCAGTAAAACACTATTTGCTACAGTAAAACACTATTTGCTACAGTAAACACTATTTGCTACAGTAAAATACTATTTGATGTCGGCGAACTAGCAAACAAAAACAGGATAAGGCGGCCATGCGATCGCATGGCAAAAACACTAAAAACTCATGCGATCGCATGAGGTACTGTAGCAGGCCACATACTATAAAAGCTCGATCTGGTCTCCACATATTATTATTATTATTATTATTATTATTATTATTATTATTATTATTATTATTATTATTAAGATTAATATTATTATTATTAATCTTATTATAATATTATTATTAGTAGTATATATACATAAAATACTACGACGAGGTTATGAGCGTGTCACCTTCAAAATGAGTTTTTGAGCGGGATAGAGCTAAGGAAATTATGGGTTATTGCCAAGGAGGTTATGGGTAATGTTCGAGGGTATATTTGTGTGTGAATCAAATCTAGTGTTTATCATCTCTGTTACGTCTACGTACTTTCCTACAATATTGAATCTCAATATTGATATGTAAGCACTCATATTTTATCTTTTATATATTAATTGTGTATCCATGTCTAGTGCTCGAGTATATATATTTATATATACGTGTATGCTAATTTTTGTCGTTAAATAGTTTATAATAGATCACAAATTAAATACATATATTACTAATAAAAGGTATATGATATACATGCTTTTGGAAAGCTGGCGAAAAATCAATAACTTTTCATTTAGATATCGAATAGTTTCGATGAACGGATTAAAAGATATGATCAACTGAATTATAATTGACGTTAATTGGAATTGCTTTTGAATCTGCAATTAATATTTAAACAAATTGTTTGTAAGATTGATAAATTAGATTTTTGAATATTACCAACCGAGTAAATGAATCCTTATATAAGGTACGTCTCGTTTTGTTGAACTATTGTCAAAATTGACTTTTTGAAACGACTTTGGATAACTTTTGTATGTCGATCTCGAGCTTTAGGATTGTGATACACTATGACCTAACCTAGCTTGATAAACAATTATTGACCAACATATGTTCTCTAGGTTGAGATCTACGGTTATTTGGTAATTCGAGTTTCGATCACATTTTGGTGAACGACTTTATATGCGGCTAAGGTGAGTTTCATTGATCCCTTTTTAATTGCTTTTGCAATATATTTTTGGGCTGAGAATACATGCAATTTATTTTAAACGCAATGGACACAAGTACATACTAAATTCTACACCGAGTTTGAACCGAAAATCCCTTAGCTTTGGTAACTAGTAACTGTCGGTTATAAGAACCGATGGGCGCGAATAGAGGTATATGGATCCATAGGACTTGATATCCCCGTCCGAGTGTCAAAACCCGACCTTAACCATAAGGACGAATACAATAACATATGATTTCATCGCGAGGTATTGACCTCTATATGCGACGTTTTTCAAAAACTGCATTCGTTTTTACAATACAAACCATAACTTTTATTACAAATACAAGGTTTAAACAAGATAATAATGATTATCGTTTAGCGATAATCTTAGACTTACAAACTTTACATGTGATAATAACAATACGACTTCCAACATATTTTACATTACAAATCCTCCGATATGCAGTTTTATTTTTGACACAAATATGCATACTCAAGATCTTGCTTAAATTCAACATGTTGCAGCGGAAGCTTTTAGTTATCACCTGAGAATAAACATGCTTAAAACATCAACATAAAGTTTGGTGAGATATAGGTTTAATGCCGGCAGCATTATGAATATAGACCACAAGATTTCATATATAAACGTTTTAATAAAAATATTCTAAGTTGTTGAGCACTTGATAACCATACTTAACATTTAATCAACGTCGCATATTCCCTTTATTATGAAATCTTACTACACCGTATCAAGTGTAGTCACCGAAATGAAGTACTGTGCAACCGTTGAATACTGGTCATCCAGTCCGGTTGGGGTTGTCAGGCCCGATAGATTTATCAACAGGATTCGCGTTTACAATACCGCATGTAAATAGTAGTTACCAAGTTACAGGGAGATATGCCAGTGGTACAACTCAACGTAGAATATATAATTTTAATCACTTGTGTCCATAACGTAAATCATTAAATGCATGTATTCTCATCCCGAAATATTTAGAGTTTAAAAGTGGGACTATATACTCACCTTTTCCTTGAAGGTATTTAACTCGACTTGGTCTCCGATAGATATCACGAACCTAACCATATATATAATATATCAACATATTTTCTTTTCAAGTAATCGTTACATATATATATATACTTATAATACTTTTAATATTTTCTTAGTCCGTAGTTAGCAGTCTGTTGTTAATGGTCCACAATTAGTTGCTCAATAAAATAAATAAAGACCCCATCGTATTCGTATTGATCACAATTAATCTCGACCCATGGTACCATGTTGTCAAATGATGTGTTGCGTACATAAAGTACCGTGTTGACAGATGACTTGTTGCGTACAATCATGAGGTCTTATGATTAATCTTCTCGTGTTGTTTACGGGTGGTCCTGAAATATATAAAATCAAATCATAAGTAAATATATATTAAATATTATGTTAATTAGCCAAGATATGATTAATCCGATTTTGTCATAATATGATATATTACAGGTTTTGAAGTGTTTTAAAAATCAAATTTGAAGGATCTATTTAGTTTGCGAACAGGTTTGAAATCATTCAAACTATGTTCTTGTTGTTAAAAATTTTATAACACAAAATAAGATAGCTATATAAATATGAATCGAATAAGATTATGAATAAGGTTACTACCTCAAGTTACTTGGATAAAGCTACTGGAAAAGATAGAAAATAATCTTGATCAAACTTTCTTATGATGATTATAGGTTGTTCATGAAGCTAGTTCTTCATGAGTATTTGCTGAGATTGTGAAGAACACTTAGAGTTCCTAAGAGTGTGTTTTTGGTTAGAGAAAGATGGTTGTAAGAATGAAATGAAAAACCAAGGTGATGGTGATACTTATAGGACAGTCTGGTTGTTGAGGGAACAATGACAAATTATTGTGTTGAATTTTTGAGTAATAATGTATGCTAGCTTACAAATAAGATTCCCTCTTATCTAGGGCAGATCTAAGGCTGATAAGGATATTGATTTGATGTGTATTTACCAATATTAAATACGTATAGATGATAGGTATGATACGGTAAAAGAGGCTCAAAAACTGGGCTTTTATTTTTAGGTCCAACCGGGCCAAAATAAAATTTTAAGACATTTTTAATAAAGCAATGTTAGCCCAAAAAAAAATTTCCCAGCTGACCTGGCAGCTCGACCCCAGCCAGGGGCTCTGCCCCTTGGACCCCGCCAGGGGTTGCCACCCCTTGGACCCCGCTTATCGGGGGCGCTGCCCCCGAACCCCCGTCATAATCAAGATAAGTTCAAATAAGTGTGCACTCCACACTTCCCCAAACTTGTTCGATATTTATCAAGATTATTTTGGTTACAAATTAATCCCATTACACTTAAATCATATTGGTGACATAAATCACAAACACATTATAGATTGTAAGTATATATGTCAAAGAACGTTACATATAATTATCGTTTTGAAAACTTAAGTTAGTGATCTCAAAGTATACTTATAACTCATTGTTGTTAGTTCACAATGAAATGTTAAACCATCCTTAAATCATGTTAAATATGTATAGATATGTACATATACATAATCGTATAGTTATCGTGTGTTATATAGTTCGTGATATCATCGGTCAAATTGGACGGTCAAACGTTGTGTAAAACTTTTTTCAAAAATATAAGTCTCAACAGTTTGGATTGCTTATCATGTTGGTAAGGTTTAATTTATGTAAATATTAATCTCATAAGTATAGAACGATCGAAAAATTTCGGGTCGTTACACCGAGCTAGAGCACTAGCCTTTTAACGGACGTATGCTATTTGAGAAGCGTACACGTTGGTTTGCGTGTATTATTAAGATGATTATACAAAGGGTACAAATTATATATACGTTAAGTTTAGTTACCAGGGTGCTCAATTTCGTAGAATATTTTGATAAACGTTTCTGTATTGAACAACTGAAATCTTGTGATCCACCATTATATACAGATTATGCGCAACATCAAAACTATGAACTCACCAACCTTTGTGTTGACACTTGTTAGCATGTTTATTCTCAGGTTCCCTAGAAGTCTTCCGCTGTTTGCTTATATGTTAGACAAGCTATGTGCATGGAGTCATACATGGCATATTTTTCAAGCAAACGTTACATTCACCAAATCATCACCATGTATCTTATTTTGACTGCATTGTCAATGGAAGTATTATTGTAAATTATTATATTACGGTGATTGTCTATATGTAGAAATCATCAGATGTCGAAAATCTTTGATTTAAATATTCATTTATGGTGTGCCTTTTCAAAAGAATGCAATGTTTACAAAACGTATCATATAGAGGTCAAATACCTCGCAATGAAATCGATGAATGACGTTTTCATCCATATAGATTTAGAGCGATCGTCACAGTTGGTATCAGAGCGTTGGTCCTAGCGAACCAGGTCTTGCATGAGTGTGTCTAACTAATAGTGGTTAGGATGCATTAGTAAGTCTGGACTTCGACCGTGTCTGCATGTTAAAAGTTTTGCTTATCATTTCTTGTCGGAAATTACATGTTTATCATTCTTAAGTCTAGACATGTTTTCCTGCATTTATTGCATAAATAGTGTATAGACAAAAATTCATATCTTAGCGTATCTGTTACTGTAAACGTTTCCTGACATCTTCCGAAAATTTCTCCGTGATTTATGGAATTTGGTATTATATATACATATGTAAATTATGTTTTGAAGAATACCAAACTAAATTCTATAATCTAATTCATATCAAAAATCATCTCCCTAATTATACAAGATAGATCCCGTATCTAGTTCAAATTCCTTAAACTCCGACAGCTATTCCGATATGGATATTCACCTGAATTCCGAAGACAGTGTAACCGGAATGGATCAACCAATTAGCCATCATCTATTCTGGATGAATTGGGGATGGGTTCGTAGCCTACTTAATTATTGGAGACAAGAAGAAGGCGATCCCTTCCATCCACCACATTGTCCTCTTGGCGAAGAACCTGAAGCACTTACCGGCGAACCTGTTCGAGACACCATTTTCTCTCTCATTTCCAGAGTATCTCGTCATGATAATATACTATCTCAAATTCTAGATCTTATTCATCCGCTCGTCCGAACCGCCAATCATCCCGGTGTAGTAGAAGAAGTCAACGAGCTTCGCGCTCGGGTAGTGGCTTTGGAGAATATGGTGCAAAGGTTACAAGCACCAGCAGCATCACCGGCATCAACAATACCACCATCAGCAACACCAACAATACCATCACCACCACCAACAACAACATCCGCATCCCACACCTCAACATCACAATCTGTACCTCGAGCATCAACGTCATACGCCCCATAGATACCAAGGAATACCAACAACAACAAATGATGAAGTATTGATTCATAACTTCACCGAAGAAATATTCTGCAGAGAATATGTAGTGTCACAAAATTTTAGAGATTACTTATTCTAGTTCTATTTGTAAACCAGATGAATGAGCGAATAGAAATGATGAAATAAAACCCTTATCGGAATGGTGCACGATTTACAAGCTAGATCTGTTAGCAGCAGCACCGTCAGTACCATCAGCATCGTCAGCATCAGCAGCATCTATAACAACCACAAGCTCCGCCAGATCCATAATCACCGCAAACATCATCACTAATCAACAACGCATATATCGTATCAACGAGTTATGAAGTATTAACTCATTTCCTCCAAAGAAATTATATGTATATTTTATATGAATTCTGAGATCAAAATAAATCTTTTCGTACTAAGATATTACGTGTGAATCTTAACTAGTAGGTACTACTCGGTTAATTCATATTACTAATATGCTATGATGTACATCCTTCATTAACGACTTAACCATTGTTCACTACAATCTCTATTTCAACCCAATGAATTCCATTTCATAATAAACCAAGTGTATTAATCAATTACATAATTGATTTTATATTTTCAATTTCGATATACTCGAAACTTTCCAGAAAACATCATCTGTAAGGTTCACAAAAAATTCCACGAGCACCAACATCCTTCACCGAGGAATATCAATAAGAATAAATAATGAAGTGTTGATTTCATTAGTGAAAAACTCTGCAAAGATTATGTAATCTTTAATGTTTTAGAGATTAATCATTTCTAAGTCAAGCCAAAAAATCAAATGAGCTTAATATGATATTAACTCATTAAATCCGTATTACATCTGAAGAAATATACATACATATATTTTCATAAAGACTGTAATGAAAATTCTTTTGTACAAAATATTACTTGTGAAATCTTTAACGGGTAGGTAATTCCCGGGAAATATATAAGTTCACAATTAATATGTTATACTGTACATTCTTCAACTTTGATTCAAAAAAATTATTAGCTATGTTCACAGCGATATACAATCGTGTCTATACAAATTCAATTACATATTCTGATATTGACGGATCAGAATCCAAGTCAAGATTTAACGGGTGACATCATTCTTAGATCTCTACATATTTCAAAGCTATACTTTGACTTCAAAAATGTGAAAGATCCTTTAGCATTGTTATTACTGAAAATAATATTGCAATCCCTTTTCAATGTATCCAGTTTTACCACACTTTCAACCAGTCAACTTCAACTTTTCAGATCAACCTTATTATAACCTTGACATATACGTTCTTGTTACTGGGGAACCTTTCATGTTCCACCACATTAGCAGTAAATTTACCAACAACTTCATTGATCTGTGACCTTTCGAAAAATCATTAAACTCATTGAAACCCTATCATGTACTCACCTACATCTTGTAACAATAATTGCCATACCAATTACCGGGAATTAGCAATCAATATTTCGAATTTTGCAGCAATTCTACGCCAACAGTTATATATATACATATAATGTCTATCTTATAGACTTACATACTTCGAATGGGAAGTTTTTGAAAAACACCCCAAACTGCGAAACTAGTTCTCCGAATTTTGGAAAAATGCTGATGAAGCAGCAAAAACTGTAAACGACCTTAACAGCCAAAAGTTTGATGATAAAGAATAGTGTGTTGGCAAAGCTTAGAAAACGAGAAGGTTTGGAACTGGAAAACGGATTGAGCGGACCATGAAGGAGGCTGTGGACAAATCACAAAGACTAAATCTACCTTCAAAGAATCCAAATGATTCAGAGTCTGCTGAAATCATTAGCGAATACCTTGCTCCTTTCTCTAAAACCTTTGCGGACAATATTCTTTATCATCATCTTATCTTAAATATTCTAAGATATCATCATATCTCCTATTATAAATATCCTCCATATTTCTGAAGATATTTTTCGAAACCATTCTTATCTGAAATTATTACCTCTAAGCGCTATCTGTGTTACATCATAAAAGAAACTATTTTAGTTTCTAAAATCTGAAAAATTCGAAAAAATGGATGTTTTGAAGTAATGTTGGGAACTGAAGCATGAGTTAGTATAATGTAATGACACTTGATCAACGTGATTATATTACAGTAAGTCATGTTGAGTTTCTAATAGAACGTGACAAAGGTTCACAGATCACACCCTCATCATAAACCATGCTACATAACTCTTTCATTCTATATAATCTCTAAATATATCAAGAAAATATATTTCTTGATGATTCGGTCTTTTCCGGATATTCTGGTAATTTGACAAGTCAGATTCTGCCATTACCGTTTCTTTCTTAGAACATTAATTATGTTTATTCTGAAATTCATACCTACGAATTCTGGACCATTATTCGCTTGACTTAAGGTCGGGAAGAGAAAACGAAAGCATGAAGCTCTGAAATATAATGGAGAACATAAAGCCCGATAACAACCCCGAAATTACAAACCGTGTATATCAATGCGTATAGCAATATAAAGACACGGGAGAATGAAAAACACTATAACCCCAAGGTAATAGTAGAAGAAAATAACTTCCTCTAGTGGCAGATGAAAAAGGAGAATGAACGATACGATAGCCAGGAAAATATCAAGAATCAGAACTGGATTAAGCATTTTCACAATCTATTGGGATGTATGAAATAAGAAAGAAGATTATAGGAGTGGTGAAAATAAATGAAACGGAAGAGGTCAATTTATAGCAATCGAGGCAGATTACGCATTTAATCAAAGAAAATCCTAATTTCCGCAAATTCCGAAGAATCAAATCTTATTTAGATTATGAAGATTTTCTATTCCTTAAATTCCGGAAATCAATCGTAACTACGTTAAAAGTTAAGACGAATCTCTATTCTTTCATTTCACTCTTTTACGATAACTTCTCTCATACGCTTCGAGAAATCGGATTGTTTTATCCATATAATTCAACGGTGATAAAATTCTATTTATCAACTCATATTCGTCATGAAAATATTTCTATTGTTAGCCATGACGACCTCACTTAAATTTCGGGACGAAATTTCTTTAACGGGTAGGTACTGTGATGACCCGGAAATTTCTGACCAAATTTAAACTTTATCTTTAAATGATTTAATATTTTCGACACGATAAGCAAAGTCTATGAAGTTGAATCTCAAAATTTTAGAACTGTTTCATGTATTAAATTACATTTGACTGCTCTCGACGATTCATGAACAATTATATGTATGTATATATATATATATATATGTACAAGTAAAAACGACTTTCCTACCGTAAAACACTATTTGCTACAGTAAAACACTATTTGCTGCAGTAAAACACTATTTGCTACAGTGGACACTATTTGCTACAGTAAAACACTATTTGATGTCGACGAACTAGCAAACAAAAATAGGATAAGGCGGCCATGCGATCGCATGGCAAAAACACTGAAAACTCATGCGATCGCATGAGGTACTGTAGCAGGCCACATACTATAAAAGCTCGATCTTATCTCCACATATTATTATTATTTATTATATTATTATTATTATTATTATTATTAGTAAGATTAATATTATTATTATTAATCTTATTATAATATTATTATTAGTAGTATATATACATAAAATACTACGACGATGTTATGAGCGTGTCACCTTCAAAATGGGTTTTTGAGCGGGATAGAGCTCAGGAAATTATGGGTTATTGCCAAGGAGGTTATGGGTAATGTTTGAGGGTATATTTGTGTGTGAATCAAATCTAGTGTTTATCATCTCTGTTACGTCTACGTACTTTCCTACAATATTGAATCTCAATATTGATACGTAAGCACTCATATTTTATCTTTTATATATTAATTGTGTATCCATGTCTAGTGCTCGAGTATATATATTTATATATACGTGTATGCTAATTTTCGCCGTTAAATAGTTTATAATAGATCACGAATTAAATACATATATTACTGATAAAAGGTATATGATATACATGTTTTTGGAAAGCTGGCAAAAAATCAATAACTTTTCATTTAGATATCGAATAGTTTTGATGAACGGATTAAAAGATATGATCAACTGAATTATAATTGACGTTAATTGGAATTGCTTTTGAATCTGCAATTAATATTTAAATAATTTGTTTGTAAGATTGATAAATTGGATTTTTGAATATTACCAACCGAGTAAATGAATCCTTATATAAGGTACGTCTCGTTTTGTTGAACTATTGTCAAAATTGACTTTTTGAAACGACTTTGGATAAATTTTGTATGTCGATCTCGAGCATTAGGATTGTGATACACTATGACCTGACCTAGCTTGATAAACAATTATTGACCAACATATGTTCTCTAGGTTGAGATCTACGGTTATTTTGTAATTCGAGTTTCGATCATATTTTGGTGAACGACTTTATATGCGGCTAAGGTGAGTTTCATTGATCCCTTTTTAATTGCTTTTACAATATATTTTTGGGCTGAGAATACATGCAATTTATTTTAAACGCAATGGACACAAGTACATACTAAATTCTACACTGAGTTTGAACCGAAAATCCCTTAGCTTTGGTAACTAGTAACTGTCGGTTATAAGAACCGATGGGCGCGAATAGAGGTATATGGATCCATAGGGCTTGATATCCCCGTCCGAGCTAGAGCACTAGCCTTTTAACGGACGTATGCTATTTGAGAAGCGTACACGTTGGTTTGCGTGTATTATTAAGATGATTATACAAAGGGTACAAATTATATATACGTTAAGTTTAGTTACCAGGGTGCTCAATTTCGTAGAATATTTTGATAAACATTTCTGGATTGAACAACTGAAATCTTGTGATCCACCATTATATACAGATTATGCGCAACATTAAAACTATGAACTCACCAACCTTTGTGTTGACACTTGTTAGCATGTTCATTCTCAGGTTCCCTAGAAGTCTTCCGCTGTTTACTTATATGTTAGACAAGCTATGTGCATGGAGTCATACATGGCATATTTTTCAAGGAAACGTTGCATTCACCAAATCATCACCATGTATCTTATTTTGACTGCATTGTCAATGGAAGTATTATTGTAAATTATTATATTACGGTGATTGTCTATATGTAGAAATCATCAGATGTCGAAAACCTTTGATTTAAATATTCATTTATGGTGTGCCTTTTCAGAAGAATGCAATGTTTACAAAACGTATCATATAGAGGTCAAATACCTCGCAATGAAATCGATGATTGACGTGTTCGTCTATATGGATTTGGTGCGATCGTCACACATACATATATTTTCATAAGGACGGTAATAAAAAAAAATTCTTTTGTACAAAATATTACTTGTGAAATCTTTAACGGGTAGGTAATTCCCGGGAAATATATAAGTTCACAATTAATATGTTATACTATACATTCTTCAACTTTGATTCAAATATTATTAACTATGCTCACAGTGATATACAATCTTTTCCATACAAATTCAATTATATATTCTGATATTGACGGATCAGAATCCAAGTCAAGATTTAACGGGTGACATCATTCTTAGATCTCTACATCTTTCAAAGCAATACTGTAGTAACCCGAACTTTTCCATGTTTATATATATTAATTGAGATTGATATTTACATGATTAAATGTTTCCAACATGTTAAGCAATCAAACTTGTTAAGACTTGATTAATTGAAATATATTTCATATAGACAATTGACCACCCAAGTTGACCGGTGATTCACGAACGTTAAAACTTGTAAAAACTATACAATGACATATATATGGTTATATATATAGTTAACATGTTTTTATTATAAGTATGTATCTCATTAGGTATTTTAACAATGAGTTATATACATAAAAATGAGACTATTAATTTAAGAAACTTGAAAACGATATATATAACGATTATCGTTATAACAACGTCTTACTAGGTACATATGAATCATATTAAGATATTGATACACTTGGTTAATTATGTTAAATGATAAGTAAATATATTATTAAGTGTATTAACAATGAAATACATATGTAAAAATAAGACTACTAACTTAATGATTTCGAAACGAGACATATATGTAACGATTATCGTTGTAACGACATTTAACTCTATATACATCATACTAAGATATATTATATATCATAATATCATGATAATATAATAATTTAACATCTCATTTGTTATAATAAACAATGGGTTAACAACATTCAACAAGATCGTTAACCTAAAGGTTTCAAAACAACATTTACATGTAACGACTAACGATGACTTAACGACTCAGTTAAAATTTATATACATGTAGTGTTTTAATATGTATTCATACACTTTTGAAAGACTTCAAGACACTTATCAAAATACTTCTACTTAACAAAAATGCTTACAATTACATCCTCGTTCAGTTTCATCAACAATTCTACTCGTATACACCCGTATTCGTACTCGTACAATACACAGCTTTTAGATGTATGTACTATTGGTATATACACTCCAATGATCAGCTCTTAGCAGCCCATGTGAGTCACCTAACACATGTGGGAACCATCATTTGGCAACTAGCATGAAATATCTCATAAAATTACAAAAATATGAGTAATCATTCATGACTTATTTACATGAAAACAAAATTAGATATCCTTTATATCTAATCCATACACCAACGACCAAAAATACCTACAAAAACTTTCATTCTTCAATTTTCTTCATTTAATTGATCTCTCTCAAGTTCTATCTTCAAGTTCTAAGTGTTCTTCATAAATTCCAAAAGTTCTAGTTTCATAAAATCAAGAATACTTTCAAGTTTGCTAGCTCACTTCCAATCTTGTAAGGTGATCATCCAACCTCAAAAAATCTTTGTTTCTTACAGTAGGTTATCATTCTAATACAAGGTAATAATCATATTCAAACTTTGGTTCAATTTCTATAACTATAACAATCTTATTTCAAGTGATGATCTTACTTGAACTTGTTTTCGTGTCATGATTCTGCTTCAAGAACTTCGAGCCATCCAAGGATCCGTTGAAGCTAGATCCATTTTTCTCTTTTCCAGTAGGTTTATCCAAGGAACTTAAGGTAGTAATGATGTTCATAACATCATTCGATTCATACATATAAAGCTATCTTATTCGAAGGTTTAAACTTGTAATCACTAGAACATAGTTTAGTTAATTCTAAACTTGTTCGCAAACAAAAGTTAATCCTTCTAACTTGAATTTTAAAATCAACTAAACACATGTTCTATATCTATATGATATGCTAACTTAATGATTTAAAACCTGAAAACACGAAAAACACCGTAAAACCGGATTTACGCCGTCGTAGTAACACCGCGGGCTGTTTTGGGTTAGTTAATTAAAAACTATGATAAACTTTGATTTAAAAGTTGTTATTCTGAGAAAATGATTTTTATTATGAACATGAAACTATATCCAAAAATTATGGTTAAACTCAAAGTGGAAGTATGTTTTCTAAAATGGTCATCTAGACGTCGTTCTTTCGACTGAAATGACTACCTTTACAAAAACGACTTGTAACTTATTTTTCCAACTATAAACCTATACTTTTTCTGTTTAGATTCATAAAATAGAGTTCAATATGAAACCATAGCAATTTGATTCACTCAAAACGGATTTAAAATGAAGAAGTTATGGGTAAAACAAGATTGGATAATTTTTCTCATTTTAGCTACGTGAAAATTGGTAACAAATCTATTCCAACCATAACTTAATCAACTTGTATTGTATATTATGTAATCTTGAGATACCATAGACACGTATACAATGTTTCGACCTATCATGTCGACACATCTATATATATTTCGGAACAACCATAGACACTCTATATGTGAATGTTGGAGTTAGCTATACAGGGTTGAGGTTGATTCCAAAATATATATAGTTTGAGTTGTGATCAATACTGAGATACGTATACACTAGGTCGTGGATTGATTCAAGATAATATTTATCGATTTATTTCTGTACATCTAACTGTGGACAACTAGTTGTAGGTTACTAACGAGGACAGCTGACTTAATAAACTTAAAACATCAAAATATATTAAAAGTGTTGTAAATATATTTTGAACATACTTTGATATATATGTATATATTGTTATAGGTTCGTGAATCAACCAGTGGCCAAGTCTTACTTCCCGACGAAGTAAAAATCTGTGAAAGTGAGTTATAGTCCCACTTTTAAAATCTAATATTTTTGGGATGAGAATACATGCAGGTTTTATAAATGATTTACAAAGTAGACACAAGTACGTGAAACTACATTCTATGGTTGAATTATCGAAATCGAATATGCCCCTTTTTATTAAGTCTGGTAATCTAAGAATTAGGGAACAGACACCCTAGTTGACGCGAATCCTAAAGATAGATCTATCAGGCCCAACAAGCCCCATCCAAAGTACCGGATGCTTTAGTACTTCGAAATTTATATCATATCCGAAGGGTGTCCCGGAATGATGGGGATATTCTTATTTATGCATCTTGTTAATGTCGGTTACCAGGTGTTCACCATATGAATGATTTTTATCTCTATGTATGGGATGTGTATTGAAATATGAAATCTTGTGGTCTATTATTATGATTTGATATATATAGGTTAAACCTATAACTCACCAACATTTTTGTTGACGTTTTAAGCATGTTTATTCTCAGGTGATTATTAAGAGCTTCCGCTATCGCATACTTAAATAAGGACGAGATTTGGAGTCCATGCTTGTATGATATTGTGTAAAAACTGCATTCAAGAAACTTATTTTGTTGTAACATATTTGTATTGTAAACCATTATGTAATGGTCATGTGTAAAAAGGATATTTTAGATTATCATTATTTGATAATCTACGTAAAGCTTTTTAAACCTTTATTGATGAAATAAAGGTTATGGTTTGTTTTAAAATGAATGCAGTCTTTGAAAAACGTCTCATATAGAGGTCAAAACCTCTCAACGAAATCAATTAATATGGAACGTTTTTAATCAATAAGAACGGGACATTTCAGTTGGTATCCGAGCGTTGGTCTTAGAGAACCAGAATTTTGCATTAGTGTGTCTTATCGAGTTTGTTAGGATGCATTAGTGAGTCTGGACTTCGACCGTGTTTACTTGAAAAATGATTGCTTAACAAATTTTGTTGGAAACTATATATTTTTAACATGTGAATATTATGTGATATATTAATCTCTTAACGCGTTTGATATTATGTAATAGATGTCTACCTCTAGAACAAGTCCCATTGACTCACCTAATAATAATGAAGAGTCAAATGTAAATTGGAATGATTGGTGGACTGATTCACAAGTTCCCGAAGAGGAACCGGAAGAAGAGTCGGAACCGGAAGAAGAATCGGAACCGGAAGAAGAATCGGAACCGGATGAAGAAGTAGAACCAGTGGGGGAAATAATAAAATGGTTAAGTAAAAGAAAATCATCAACCAACCGACCAAGGTTAATTATGGTCAATGGTGTTTCCGCCAAGGAAGCAAAATATTGGGAGGATTACCAATTCTCCGATGAATCGGATTCCGACGAGAATTCCGATGATGTTATAGAAATTACCCCAACTGAATTTAAAAAGGCAAAAGAAAATAATAAGGGAAAGGGCATAAAAATAGAGAAATCTAATTCCAACCCCGATGAACTTTATATGTATCGTCAACCCCCGAAGTCCTTAAGTTGTAACAATGACCCGGGAACCTCTAAACCACCAGGTTTTTCTAAACCGTTGTGGAAAACGACAGTTAGTATTAGGGGAACATCATATATCCTAGAAACTTGGCAAAACGAACCAAAACCGAAGAAGAAGAAATGAGCGAGTTGGAATAAGATAGTTGTATTCGTGTGGTGTAATATATGTAATATAGTGTTCTTATGCTTTAAGATATATGTAAAAATTGCTTGTATTAATAAGTATTTTTTTATGAATCTAACTCTTGTCTATTTTATAGTTTAAAAACATAAAATGGATAGACAACCCAATATTTTAAGAGACCTACCCGGAGACATGATTGATGAAATCTTGTCTAGAGTCGGCCAGAATTCCTCGGCACAACTATTTAAGGCGAGATCAGTTTGTAAGACATTCGAAGAACGTTCCAAGAATGTCTTGGTTTATAAGAGACTTTCGTTTGAAAGATGGGGGATATCACATTGGGAAACCCATAAGTTACGATGTGTTTACTTTGACGCATATATTGCGGGGAACCCAAATGCTATTTTACGCAACGGGTTAAGAAATTATTTTGACTCAATATATCCAAATATTGGACTTCGTGATTTAGAAAAAGTGGCTAACATGCAACATAAAGAAGCATGTTATGCTTACGGATTAGTAATGTTCGCTTCTCACCAAAGTGAGAACAAGAACATCGGGCTACAACTATTAAACAAAACGTTTCCACAAGTGACGGAGTCGGTAATTGGGGTAAGAAATGAGGTTTTTAGATTATTACGGGACTGTTGGACATTACGTAACCCTCGTCCCTTTGACGACGTTACAACACGCTGTCTTATCAACGGCCATAACGGTTATGTTCCACAAGACCAAGGATGGGAAGTAGTCCTAGTAAAACCAGAATGCATGACTTGTTTCTGGACGTATGAATTACGTGTCTTTATTGCCTTTGCTGAACGACTTGTGTACTAGCTAGAATTATCTTCACAACTATCTTGTATCAAAGTTATTGTGTGCTATATTTCATGCTTTATGTAAAATAACCAGTATTGTAAGTTTGTAAAATATTGTATAAAAGTTTGAACGCGAAATATTATTATAATCAGTTTTTCATATAGAATTGTAGTAGTTGAATTGTATATTAGCTACTAAGTATGAACTTAACGGGTAGGTACTACCCGAATTTAAACTTATAAAACGCTAATATGAAGAAAAAGCTTTTATAAATGAGTTCATATTATGCTACGAAATACTATTAACTACTCTTAATATTCTGTATTATTAACTTGTTCCATTTGACTATTTTGAAGGAAATGGCACCGACTACTCGACACACCGTAAATATGAATGAAGAGGAATTCCGTACTTTTCTAGCTTCAAACATAGCCGCAGTACAGGCTGCGCTACATACCAACAATAACCTTGGATCTAGCAGTACAGGAAATCGTGTAGGATGCACCTACAAAGAATTCACTGCCTGCAAACCTTTGGAATTTGATGGAACCGAAGGACCGATCGGATTGAAACGGTGGACCGAGAAGGTCGAATCGGTATTTGCCATAAGTAAGTGTACTGAAGAGGACAAAGTGAAGTACGCTACGCATACCTTCACAGGTTCTGCGTTAACATGGTGGAATACCTATCTAGAGCAAGTGGGACAAGACGATGCGTACGCACTACCGTGGTCAGCATTCAAGCACTTGATGAACGAGAAGTACCATCCCAGAACCGAGGTCAATAAGCTCAAGACAGAACTTAGAGGGTTACGAACCCAAGGATTTGATATTACCACGTACGAAAGACGATTCACAGAATTGTGCCTATTGTGTCCGGGAGCATACGAAGATGAGGAAGAGAAGATCGACGCATTTGTGAAAGGATTACCGGAAAGAATCCAAGAAGATATAAGTTCACACGAGCCCGCCTCTATACAACAGGCATGTAGAATGGCTCACAAACTAGTGAACCAGATTGAAGAAAGAATTAAAGAATAGACTGCTGAAGAGGCCAATGTAAAGCAAGTCAAAAGAAAGTGGGAGGAAAACGGTGATAAGAATCACCAATACAACAACAACAGCAATTACAACAATAATCGCAACAATTATCCCAACAATCGCAACATCAATCGCAACTACAACAAACGTCCCAACAACAACAACAACAACAACAGCAACAGCAACTACAACAATCATCCCAACAACAATAATAACTGCAACAACAACAACAATCAGAAGCAGCTATGCCAAAGGTGTGAAAAGTATCACTCGGGGTTCTGCACCAAATTTTGCAACAAGTGTAAAAGAAATGGTCATAGCGCGGCGAAGTGTGAGGTCTACGGACCAGGGGTTAATAGAACGAAAGGAACAAATGGTGTCGGAACGAGTAATGGCGGAGCAAGTAGTGTCGGAGCAAGTTATGCCAATGTAGTTTGTTATAAATGTGGAAAACCGGGCCACATTATTAGAAATTGCCCGAACCAGGAGAACACGAATGGACAAGGCCGTGGAAGAGTTTTCAATATTAATGCGGCAGAGGCACAGGAAGACCCGGAGCTTGTTACAGGTACGTTTCTTATTGACAATAAATCTGCTTACGTTTTATTTGATTCGGGTGCGGATAGAAGCTATATGAGTAGAGATTTTTGTGCTAAATTAAGTTGTCCATTGACGCCTTTGGATAGTAAATTTTTACTCGAATTAGCAAATGGTAAATTAATTTCAGCAGATAATATATGTCGGAATCGAGAAATTAAACTGGTTAGTGAAACATTTAAGATTGATTTGATACCAGTAGAGTTAGGGAGTTTTGATGTGATAATCGGTATGGACTGGTTGAAAGAAGTGAAAGCAGAGATCGTCTGTTACAAAAATGCAATTCGCATTATACGAGAAAAAGGAAAACCCTTAATGGTGTACAGAGAAAAGGGCAACACGAAGCTACATCTTATTAGTAATTTGAAGGCACAAAAACTAATAATAAAAGGTTGCTATGATGTTCTAGCACACGTCGAGAAAGTACAAACTGAAGAAAAGAGCATCAATGATGTTCCCATTGCAAAAGAATTTCCCGATGTATTTTCGAAAGAATTACCGGGATTACCCCCACATCGATCCGTTGAATTTCAAATAGATCTTGTACCAGGAGCTGCACCAATAGCTCGTGCTCCTTACAGACTCGCACCCAGCGAGATGAAAGAACTGCAAAGCCAATTACAAGAACTTTTAGAGCGTGGTTTCATTCGACCAAGCACATCACCGTGGGGAGCTCCTGTTTTGTTTGTCAAGAAGAAAGATGGTACATTCAGGTTGTGTATCGACTACCGAGAGTTGAACAAACTTACCATCAAGAACCGCTACCCACTACCGAGAATCGACGACTTATTTGATCAACTACAAGGCTCGTCTGTTTATTCAAAGATTGACTTACATTTCGGGTATCATCAAATGCGGGTGAAAGAAGATGATATTCCAAAGACTGCTTTCAGAACACGTTACGGTTATTACGAGTTTATGGTCATGCCGTTTGGTTTAACTAATGCACCAGCTGTGTTCATGGACCTTATGAACCGAGTGTGTGGACCATACCTTGACAAGTTTGTCATTGTTTTCATTGATGACATACTTATTTACTCAAAGAATGACCAAGAACACGGTGAACATTTGAGAAAGGTGTTAGAAGTATTGAGGAAGGAAGAATTGTACGCTAAGTTTTCAAAGTGTGCATTTTGGTTGGAAGAAGTTCAATTCCTCGGTCACATAGTGAACAAAGAAGGTATTAAGGTGGATCCGGAAAAGATAGAAACTGTTGAAAAGTGGGAAACCCCGAAAACTCCGAAACACATACGCCAGTTTTTAGGACTAGCTGGTTACTACAGAAGGTTCATCCAAGACTTTTCCAGAATAGCAAAACCCTTAACTACATTAACGCATAAAAGGAAGAAATTTGAATGGAAGGATGAACAAGAGAAAGCGTTTCAGTTATTGAAGAAAAAGCTAACTACGGCACCTATATTGTCATTGCCTGAAGGGAATGATGATTTTGTGATTTATTGTGACGCATCAAAGCAAGGTCTCGGTTGTGTATTAATGCAACGAACGAAGGTGATTGCTTATGCCTCTAGACAATTGAAGATTCACGAGCAAAATTATACGACGCATGATTTGGAATTAGGCGCGGTTGTTTTTGCATTAAAGACTTGGAGGCACTACTTATATGGGGTCAAAAGTATTATATATACCGACCACAAAAGTCTTCAACACATATTTAATCAGAAACAACTGAATATGAGGCAGCGTAGGTGGATTGAATTGTTGAATGATTACGACTTTGAGATTCATTACCACCCGGGGAAGGCAAATGTGGTAGCCGATGCCTTGAGCAGGAAGGACAGAGAACCCATTCGAGTAAAATCTATGAATATAATGATTCATAATAACCTTACTACTCAAATAAAGGAGGCACAACAAGGAGTTTTAAAAGAGGGAAATTTAAAGGATGAAATACCCAAAGGATCGGAGAAGCATCTTAATATTCGGGAAGACGGAACCCGGTATAGGGCTGAAAGGATTTGGGTACCAAAATTTGGAGATATGAGAGAAATGGTACTTAGAGAAGCTCATAAAACCAGATACTCAATACATCATGGAACGGGGAAGATGTACAAGGATCTTAAGAAACATTTTTGGTGGCCGGGTATGAAAGCCGATGTTGCTAAATACGTAGGAGAATGTTTGACGTGTTCTAAGGTCAAAGCTGAGCATCAGAAACCATCAGGTCTACTTCAACAACCCGAAATCTCGGAATGGAAATGGGAAAACATTACCATGGATTTCATCACTAAATTGCCAAGGACTGCAAGTGGTTTTGATACTATTTGGGTAATAGTTGATCGTCTCACCAAATCAGCACACTTCCTGCCAATAAGAGAAGATGACAAGATGGAGAAGTTAGCACGACTGTATTTGAAGGAAGTCATCTCCAGACATGGAATACCAATCTCTATTATCTCTGATAGGGATGGCAGATTTATTTCAAGATTCTGGCAGACATTACAGCAAGCATTAGGAACTCGTCTAGACATGAGTACTGCCTATCATCCCCAAACTGATGGGCAGAGCGAAAGGACGATACAAACGCTTGAAGACATGCTACGAGCATGTGTTATTGATTTCGAAAACAGTTGGGATCGACATCTACCGTTAGCAGAATTTTCCTACAACAACAGCTACCATTCAAGCATTGAGATGGCGCCGTTTGAAGCACTTTATGGTAGAAAGTGCAGGTCTCCGATTTGTTGGAGTGAAGTGGGGGATAGACAGATTACGGGTCCGGAGATTATACAAGAAACTACCGAGAAGATCATCCAAATTCAACAACGGTTGAAAACCGCCCAAAGTCGACAAAAGAGCTACGCTGACATTAAAAGAAAAGATATAGAATTTGAAATTGGAGAGATGGTCATGCTTAAAGTTGCACCTTGGAAAAGCGTTGTTCGATTTGGTAAACGAGGGAAATTAAATCCAAGGTATATTGGACCATTCAAGATTATTGATCGTGTCGGACCAGTAGCTTACCGACTTGAGTTACCTCAACAACTCGCGGCTGTACATAACACTTTTCACGTCTCGAATTTGAAGAAATGTTTTGCTAAAGAAGATCTCACTATTCCGTTAGATGAAATCCAAATCAACGAAAAACTTCAATTCATCGAAGAACCCGTCGAAATAATGGATCGTGAGGTTAAAAGACTTAAGCAAAATAAGATACCAATTGTTAAGGTTCGATGGAATGCTCGTAGAGGACCCGAGTTCACCTGGGAGCGTGAAGATCAGATGAAGAAGAAATACCCGCATCTATTTCCAGAAGATTCGTCAACACCTTCAACAGCTTAAAATTTCGGGACGAAATTTATTTAACGGGTAGGTACTGTAGTGACCCGAACTTTTCCATGTTTATATATATTAATTGAGATTGATATTTACATGATTACATGTTTCCAACATGTTAAGCAATCAAAATTGTTAAGACTTGATTAATTGAAATATGTTTCATATAGACAATTGACCACCCAAGTTGACCGGTGATTCACGAACGTTAAAACTTGTAAAAACTATACAATGACATATATATGGTTATATATATAGTTAACATGTTTTTATTATAAGTATGTATCTCATTAGGTATTTTAACAATGAGTTATATACATAAAAATGAGACTATTAATTTAAGAAACTTGAAAACGATATATATAACGATTATCGTTATAACAACGTCTTACTAGGTACATATGAATCATATTAAGATATTGATACACTTGGTTAATTATGTTAAATGATAAGTAAATATATTATTAAGTGTATTAACAATGAAATACATATGTAAAAATAAGACTACTAACTTAATGATTTCGAAACGAGACATATATGTAACGATTATCGTTGTAACGACATTTAACTATATATACATCATACTAAGATATATTATATATCATAATATCATGATAATATAATAATTTAACATCTCATTTGTTATAATAAACAATGGGTTAACAACATTCAACAAGATCGTTAACCTAAAGGTTTCAAAACAACATTTACATGTAACGACTAACGATGACTTAACGACTCAGTTAAAATGTATATACATGTAGTGTTTTAATATGTATTCATACACTTTTGAAAGACTTTAAGACACTTATCAAAATACTTCTACTTAACAAAAATGCTTACAATTACATCCTCGTTCAGTTTCATCAACAATTCTACTCGTATGCACCCGTATTCGTACTCGTACAATACACAGCTTTTAGATGTATGTACTATTGGTATATACACTCCAATGATCAGCTCTTAGCAGCCCATGTGAGTCACCTAACACATGTGGGAACCATCATTTGGCAAATAGCATGAAATATCTCATAAAATTACAAAAATATGAGTAATCATTCATGACTTATTTACATGAAAACAAAATTACATATCCTTTATATCTAATCCATACACCAACGACCAAAAACACCTACAAACACTTTCATTCTTCAATTTTCTTCATCTAATTGATCTCTCTCAAGTTCTATCTTCAAGTTCTAAGTGTTCTTCATAAATTCCAAAAGTTCTAGTTTCATAAAATCAAGAATACTTTCAAGTTTGCTAGCTCACTTCCAATCTTGTAAGGTGATCATCAAACCTCAAGAAATCTTTGTTTCTTACAGTAGGTTATCATTCTAATATAAGGTAATAATCATATTCAAACTTTGGTTCAATTTCTATAACTATAACAATCTTATTTCAAGTGATGATCTTACTTGAACTTGTTTTCGTGTCATGATTCTGCTTCAAGAACTTCGAGCCATCCAAGGATCCGTTGAAGCTAGATCCATTTTTCTCTTTTCCAGTAGGTTTATCCAAGGAACTTAATTTAGTAATGATGTTCATAACATCATTCGATTCATACATATAAAGCTATCTTATTCGAAGGTTTAAACTTGTAATCACTAGAACATAGTTTAGTTAATTCTAAACTTGTTCGCAAACAAAAGTTAATCCTTCTAACTTGAATTTTAAAATCAACTAAACACATGTTCTATATCTATATTATATGCTAACTTAATGATTTAAAACCTGGAAACACGAAAAACACCGTAAAACCGGATTTACGCCGTCGTAGTAACACCGCGGGCTGTTTTGGGTTAGTTAATTAAAAACTATGATAAACTTTGATTTAAAAGTTGTTATTCTGAGAAAATGATTTTTATTATGAACATGAAACTATATCCAAAAATTATGGTTAAACTCAAAGTGGAAGTATGTTTTCTAAAATGGTCATCTAGACGTC
The DNA here is from genome assembly GCF_046630445.1 of Rutidosis leptorrhynchoides. Taxonomy (NCBI): domain Eukaryota; kingdom Viridiplantae; phylum Streptophyta; class Magnoliopsida; order Asterales; family Asteraceae; genus Rutidosis; species Rutidosis leptorrhynchoides. The sequence goes on from NC_092336.1 coordinate 216,682,405, forward strand.
GTTCTTTCGACTGAAATGACTACCTTTACAAAAACGACTTGTAACTTATTTTTCCGACTATAAACCTATACTTTTTCTGTTTAGATTCATAAAATAGAGTTCAATATGAAACCATAGCAATTTGATTCACTCAAAACGGATTTAAAATGAAGAAGTTATGGGTAAAACAAGATTGGATAATTTTTCTCATTTTAGCTACGTGAAAATTGGTAACAAATCTATTCCAACCATAACTTAATCAACTTGTATTGTATATTATGTAATCTTGAGATACCATAGACACGTATACAATGTTTCGACCTATCATGTCGACACATCTATATATATTTCGGAACAACCATAGACACTCTATATGTGAATGTTGGAGTTAGCTATACAGGGTTGAGGTTGATTCCAAAATATATATAGTTTGAGTTGTGATCAATACTGAGATACGTATACATTGGGTCGTGGATTGATTCAAGATAATATTTATCGATTTATTTCTGTACATCTAACTGTGGACAACTAGTTGTAGGTTACTAACGAGGACAGCTGACTTAATAAACTTAAAACATCAAAATATATTAAAAGTGTTGTAAATATATTTTGAACATACTTTGATATATATGTATATATTGTTATAGGTTCGTGAATTAACCAGTGGCCAAGTCTTACTTCCCGACGAAGTAAAAATCTGTGAAAGTGAGTTATAGTCCCACTTTTAAAATCTAATATTTTTGGGATGAGAATACATGCAGGTTTTATAAATGATTTACAAAATAGACACAAGTACGTGAAACTACATTCTATGGTTGAATTATCGAAATCTAATATGCCCCTTTTTATTAAGTCTGGTAATCTAAGAATTAGGGAACAGACACCCTAATTGACGCGAATCCTAAAGATAGATCTATCGGGCCCAACAAGCCCCATCCAAAGTACCGGATGCTTTAGTACTTCGAAATTTATATCATATCCGAAGGGTGTCCCGGAATGATGGGGATATTCTTATTTATGCATCTTGTTAATGTCGGTTACCAGGTGTTCACCATATGAATGATTTTTATCTCTATGTATGGGATGTGTATTGAAATATGAAATCTTGTGGTCTATTATTATGATTTGATATATATAGGTTAAACCTATAACTCACCAACATTTTTGTTGACGTTTTAAGCATGTTTATTCTCAGGTGATTATTAAGAGCTTCCGCTGTCGCATACTTAAATCAGGACGAGATTTGGAGTCCATGCTTGTATGATATTGAGTAAAAACTGCATTCAAGAAACTTATTTTGTTGTAACATATTTGTATTGTAAACCATTATGTAATGGTCGTGTGTAAAAAGGATATTTTAGATTATCATTATTTGATAATCTACGTAAAGCTTTTTAAACCTTTATTGATGAAATAAAGGTTATGGTTTGTTTTAAAATGAATGCAGTCTTTGAAAAACGTCTCATATAGAGGTCAAAACCTCGCAACGAAATCAATTAATATGGAACGTTTTTAATCAATAAGAACGGGACATTTCAAATACTTTGACTTCAAAAATGTGAAAGATCCTTTAGCATTGTTATTACTGAAATTAACCTTGCAATTCCTTTTCAAAGTATCCAGTTTTATCACACTTCCAACCAACTTCGACTTTTCATATTAGCCTTATTGTGACTTTGATATATACTTTCTTGTTACTGGAAAACCTTTCACGTTCCACCACATTAGCAGTAAATTTACCAACAACTCCATTGATCTTTGACCTTCCGAAAAAACATAATATTTATTGAAACCCTATCATGTACTCATCTACATCTTGTAACAATAATTTCCATATCAACTACTGGGAATTAGCAATCAGTATTTTGAATCTCGCAGCATTTTCTATGACAACAGTTATATATAGATAACATCGATCTTCTAGACTTACAGATTTCGAATGTGAAGTTTCTGAAAAACACCTTAAACTAAGAACTAGTTCTCGAAATCTTGAAAAATGCTGATGAAGCAGCAAAAACTGTAAACGACCTTAACAGTAAAAAGTTTGATGATAAAGGATAGTGTGCTGGCAAAGCTAAGAAAAAGAGAAAGTTTGGAACTGGAAAACGGATTGAGCAAAGTATGAAAGAGGCTGTGGATAAATCACAAGGACGAAATCTGCCTTCAAAGAATCAAAATGATTCAGTATCTGTTGAAGCCATTAACGAATACCTTGCTTCCGAATCTAAACCCTTGCGGACAATATTCTTCATCATCCTCTGATATTAGAAATTCTAAGATATCATCGTATCTTTCATTTTAAATATCATCCATATTTCTGGAGATAATTCCATAGTCATTCTTATCGGAAATCAATTTTCTCCTTGCGATATCTGTGTAACATTATAAAACAAACTATTTTAGTTTCTAAATTTTGAAACCTTCGAGTTTAAAATATGAATATTTCTGAAGTAGTGTTGGGAGCTGAAGCATGAGTTAGTATAATATAATGACACTTGATCAACGTGATTATATTACAGTAAGTCATGCTGAGTTTCTAATGGAACGTGATAAAGGTTCACAGATCACACCCTCATCATGAACCATGTTACAAAACTCTTTCATTCTATTTAACCTCTAAACATATCAAGAAAATATTTTTCTTGATGATTCGGTTTTTTCGAGGTATTCTGGTAATTTGACAAGTCAGATTGTGCCATTACCGTTTCTTTCTTAGAATATTAATTATGTTCATTTCAAAATCCATACCTACGAATTTTGGACCATTATTCGCTTGACTTAAAGTCGAGAAGAGAAAACGAAAGCATGAAGCTTCGAAATATAAAGGAGAATATAAACCCGATAACAACCCCGAAATTACAAACCGTGTATATCAATGCGTATAGCAATATAAAGACACGGGAGAATGAAAAACACTATAACCCCAAGGTAATAGTAGAAGAAAATAACTTCCTCTGGTGGCAGATGAAAAAGAAGAATGAAGGATACGATAGCCAGGAAAATATCAAGAATCAGAACTGGATTAAGCATTTTCACAATCTATTGGGATGTATGAAATAAGAAAGAAGATTATAGGAGTGGTGAAAATAAATGAAACGGAAGAGGTCAATTTATAGCAATCGAGGCAGATTACGCATTTAATCAAAGAAAATCCTAATTTCCACAAATTCTGAAGAATCAAATCTTATTTAGATTATGAAGATTTTCTATTCCTTAAATTCTGAAAATCAATCGTAACTACGTCAAAAGCTAAGACGAATCTCTATTCTTTCATTTCACTCTTTTACGATAACTTCTCTCATACGCTTCGAGAAATCGGATTGTTTTATCCATATAATTCAACGGTGATAAAATTCTATTTATCAACTCATATTCGTCATGAAAACATTTTTATTGTTAACCATGACGACCTCACTTAAATTTCAGGACGAAATTTCTTTAACGGGTAGGTACTGTGATGACCCGGAAATTTCTGACCAAATTTAAACTTTATCTTTAAATGATTTAATATTTCCGACACGATAAGCAAAGTCTATGAAGTTGAATTTCAAAATTTTAGAACTATTTCATGTATTAAATTACATTTGACTGCTCTCGACGATTCATGAACAATTATATGTATGTATATATATATATATATGTACAAGTAAAAACGACTTTCCTACCGTAAAACACTATTTGCTACAGTAAAATGACTTTGCTACAGTAAAACACTATTTACTACAGTAAAACACTATTTACTACAGTAACACTATTTGCTACAGTAAAACACTATTTGATGTCGATGAACTAGCAAACAAAAACAGGATAAGGTGGCCATGCGATCGCATGGCAAAAACACTGAAAACTCATGCGATCGCATGGAGTCAGATTTCAGGAAAAGTCTATAAATTGAATTCGATTTCTGTTCGTTTACACACACATATATCTCTCTATTATTTATATTTATATTATTATTTATATTAATATTATTATTATTATTATTATTATTATTATTATTATTATTATTATTATTATTATTATTATTATTATTATTAAGATTAATATTATATTATTATTATTAATCTTATTATTATTATTAGTAATATTATACATAAAATATTACGACGAGGTCATGAGCGTGTCACTTTTAAAATGGGTTTTCATACGGGATAAAGCTAAGAAAATTATGGGTTATTACTAAGGGAGGTTATGGGTATTGTTCGAGGGTTATGCTCGTAAAGTCAAACCTAGTGTTTATCATCTCCGTACGTCTACGTACTTTTCTGAAATATTGAATCACAATATTGATACGTAAGCATTTATATTTTATATTTTATAAATTAATAGTGTATACATGTCTAGTGCTCGTGTATATATATTTATACATGTTTGTATGTTAAATTTTGTCGTTAAACAATTTATAATAAATCACGAATTAAATACATATATTACGGGTAAAAGGTATATGATATACATGTTTTCGGAAAGCTGACGAAAAATCAATAACTTTTCATTTAGATATCGAATAGTTTCGAGGAACGAATCAAAAGATATGGTCAACTGAATTATAATTGACATTAATTGGAATTGCTTTTTGAATCTGCAATTAATACTTAAACAACTTGTTTACGAGATTGATAAAATGGATTTTTGAATATTACCAACCGAGTAAATGAATCCTTATATAAGGTACGTCTCGTTTGTTGAACTATTGTCAAAATTGACTTTTTGAAACAACTTTGAATAACTTTTGTATGTCAATTTCGAGCATTAGGATTGTGATACACTATGACCTGACCTAGCTTGATAGACATTTATTGACCAACATATGTTCTCTAGGTTGAGATCTACGATTATTTGATATTCCGGGTTTCGGTCACATTACGATGAACAACTTTATGTGCTGCTAAGGTGAGTTTCATTTGCTCCCTTTTTAATTGCTTTTGCAATATATTTTTGGGCTGAGAATACATGCAATTTATTTTAAACGCAATGGACACAAGTACATACTAAATTCTACACCAAGTTTGAACCGAAAATCCCTTAGCTTTGGTAACTAGTAACTGTTGGTTATAAGAACCGATGGGCGCGAATAGAGTTATATGGATCCATAGGGCTTGATATCCCCGTCCGAGCTAGAGCACTAGCCTTTTAACGGACGTATGCTATTTGAGAAACGTACACGTACATGGCATATTTTTCAAGAAAACGTTGCATTCACCAATTCATCACCATGTACCTTATTTTGACTGCATTGTCAACAAAAGTACTATTGTAAACTATTATATACGGTGATTGTCTATATGTAGAAATTATCAGATGTCGAAAACCTTTGATTTAAATATACATTTATGGTGTCCTTTTCAAAAGAATGCAATGTTTACAAAACGTATCATATAGAGGTCAAATACCTCATAATGAAATCAATGAATGACGTATTCGTCCATATGGATTTGGAGCGATCGTCACATTTAATGTTGCGCATAATCAGTATATAAAGGTGGATCACAAGATTTCAGTTGTTTCATCCAGAAACGTTTATCAAAATATTCTACAAGATTTAGCACCCTGGTAACTAAACTTTAACGTCTATATAATAAGTACCCCTGTTTTAACATACACGCAACCAACATGTACAATACACGCAAACCAACGTGTACTAACCTCAAATAGCATACGTCTGTTTTATAGTTCAGGCTAGGATTTCTATACCTGGAACAGACGGGGGATGTCAAGCCCTATGGATCCATATACAACTACTCGCGCCCACCAGTTCTTATAACTGGCAGTTACTAGTTACTAAAGCTAAGGGATTTTCGGTTTAAACTCAGTGTAGAATTTAGTATGTACTTGTATTCATTGCTTTAAAATAAAGTGCATGTATTCTCAGCCCAAACATATAGATTGCAAAAGCAATTAAAAAGGGATATATAAACTCACCTTAGCAGTACATAAGGTCATTCACCGAAATGTGATCGAAACTCGGAAAGCAAAATAATCATAGATCTCTAACAAGCTAGGTCGGGTCATAGTGTATCACAATCCTAATGCTCGAGACCGACATGCAAAAGTTAACAAAAGTCATCTCAAAAGTCAACCTGACCCAATATGATCTTTAAATCTATACATGTTTATTAACATAGTATAAGTCATGATAATTGAACGAATTTATAGTTTATCAAACTCAAAATATTATTTATTTCAGGAGTTATATTATTTTGAATTATCATGGCAATCGAACATGTTTAATTATTTCACATAGTTTTCCAGTACTTGTAATATCAGATTATAGTGTTTATACAGCTTTAAAACATGATAAGATAGTCAACTTTGACAATTGATCAACAAAACGTGCCTTATATAGAAATTCATTTACTCGATTAATAATATATAAAAATCCCATTTATCAATCTCATAGACAAGTTGTTTAAATATTAATTTACAGCTCAAACACAATTTCAATTAACGTTAACCATAATTCAGTTGACAATATCTTTTAATCCGTTCGTTGAAATCACACGATTTCTAAATGAAAAGTTATTAATTTTTCGCCAGCTTTCCAATAACATGCATATCATATACCTTATATCAGTAGTATATGTATTAAATTTGTGATTCATCGTAAAACTATCTAACGACAAAATTTAGTATACAAGCATGTATAAACATATATACTCGAGCACTAGACATGGATACACTATTAATATATAAAAGATAAGATATGAATGCTCACGTATCAATATTGTGATTCAATATTGTAGGAAAGTACGTAGACGCAACGGAGATGATAAACACTAGTTTGACTCACGAGCAATACTCCCGAACCATACCCATAACATCCATAACTATTACCCATAATTTCCTTAGCTCTATCCCACTCGAAAAACATGTTTGAAATAACTTGTCCATGACCTCGTCGTAGTATTTTATGTATAATACTAATAATAATATTAATATTAATATTACTAATAATAATATTAAGATTAATAATAATAATAATATTAATCTTAATAATAATAATAATAATAATAATAACAATAATAATAATAATAATAATAATAATAATAATAATATAAGTAATAAATATAATACGGAGCAATATAGATGGATGTTTGATATGTGTGTGTGAATTAAGCCTAAACTCGATCGAATTTATAGAAGTTGCTTGACCCAGCCAGCCATGCGATCACATGGGTTCTCAGGCATAAGGTCATGCGATCTCATGGCCCTTCTGTCCAGCTCACACTCGTTTTTTATTTAGTTTGTCGACATAATATTATAATTATATATAATATATATAATTTATATTAATTAATTATATATTATATTATATTCTCGTGCATAGTTGATTTGTAATTTTTGTTACGATGACTCGTACGTTGCTACTCGACTTATGTCCCGGGTCCGGTTTTTCGAACGTTACTTCGTATGCTTTAATAACTTGCATTCTACATTATCTGACTCGTATCTTTGACAAAATATAGACTTACATCATCAATAACTATATTACCTGAAGTGTATCTTGTACGTTCGAGTGTTTTGGTCATTTGCGTCTATAAATTAACGTCTTAATATATAATAATATTATTTTAAATTAAAACGTTTTATATCTAAGTTAATATTATATTTTCTAACATTTGTAAAATATACATACATTTTCATTTTGAAATAGTGTTTTACTGTAGCAAAATGATTTTTACTGTAGCAAATAGTGGTTTTCGAAAACATTGTAGCTAATTAGTGTTTTACTTGTTCATCTTAAATGTTTTAGTTACCTTATCTAAATATCAATCGAATCAATAATCTAATGTTACTATCGTTTACTAAATAACTTGAAATTATATATATGTATATATATCTTTATTTAATATACATAAATCAGTTTTTAAATACACATTGCAGGTTATTTATAATTAATTTTAATAATTAATATTCCAACTTATTGTATATATATATATATATATATATTTATATATTTATATATATATATATATATATATATATATATATATATATATATATATATATATATATATATATATATATATATATATATATATATATATATATATATATATATATATATATATATCTATCTATTTACAAATAGATGTTCGTGAATCGTCGGTCAATAGTCAAAGGTTAACTGAATATATAAAATTAGTTTAAAATTTTTGAGAATCAATATTACAGACTTTTCTTATCGTGTCGGAAATATATAAAGATCAAGTTTAAATTTGGTCAAAAATTTTCGAGTTGTCACAGTACCTACTCGTTAAAGAAATTTCGTCCCGAAATTTGATTGGGATGGTCATGGCTAACAATAAGTATGTTTTCATGACGCATATGAGCTGAAAATTAGAGTTTTTATCATCAGCAAGTAATATGGATAAAACAATTTGTTTATGTGAAGCGTACGAGTGAAGCTGTCACAAAAGGTTGAGATCTTTTGAATTAGTCACGGTGGATTTTCGGATTTTAAGTAATCTAAAGATAATCCTTGAAATCTATAAAAGATTTGATTCTCCAGAAATCAAGGAAATTATGATCCTCTTTGATTAATTACAGTAATCTGCCTCGATTGCTATGTATGATATTTAGCTATAAATCAACCTCTTCCGTTCCATTATTTTCATTACTCCTACATCTTTTTCCTTATTTCATACCTCCCAATAGGTTGTGAAAATGTTAAATCCAGTCCTGATTCTTGATATTTTCCTGGCTATCGTATCCTTCATTCTTCTTTTTCATCTGCCACCAGAGGAAGTTATTTTCTTCTACTATTACCTTGGGGTTATAATGTTTTTAATTCTCCCGTGTCTTTACGTTGCAATACGTATTGATATACACGGTTTGTAATTTATGTGTTGTTGTCAGGCTTTATATTTTCCCTTATATTTAGGAGTTTCATGCTTTTGTTTTTCCTTCCCGACTTCGAGTCAAGCGAATAATGGTCCAGAATTTGTAGGTATGGAGTTTCGAATGATCATAATATATAAAGTAGAAATGAAAGGTAATAGCACGATTTGATTTGTCAAATTACCAGAATATCCGGAAAAGACCGAATCATCAAGAAAAATATTTTCTTGATAGTTTAGAGGTTAAATAGAATGAAAGAGTTATGTAACATGGTTCATGATGAGGGTAAGATCTGTGGACCTTTATCACGTTCCATTAGAAACTCAGCATGACTTACTGTAATATAATCACGTTGATCAAGTGTCACTATATTATACTAACTCATGCTTCAGTTCCCAACACTACTTCAATAACATTCACAATTTAAGTTCAAATTTTTCAGAACTTAGAAACTAAAACAGTTTCCTTTCTGATGTAACACTGACATTGCGAAGAGATAAATGATTTCAGATAAGAATAGTTATGAAAATATCTTCAGAAATATCGAGGATATTTATAATGAAAGGCACGATGATATCTTAGAATTTTTAATATCGATGGATGATGAAGAAGATTTGTCTGTAAAGGTTTAGAGTCAGAAGTAAGGTATTCATTAATGACTTCCGCAGACACTGAATCATTAGGATTCTTTGAAGGCAGGTGTAGTCTTTGTGATTTGTCTACGGCCTCCTTCATGGTTTGCTTAATCCATTTTTCAGTTCCAAACCTTCTCTTTTTCTGAGCTTTGCCAACACACTATTCTTTATCATCAAACTTTTGGCTGTTAAGGTCGTTTATAGTTTTTGATGCTTCATCAGTATTTTTCAAAATTTCAAGAACTGATTCGTAGGCTGGGCGCTTTTCAGAATTTCATAATGGAAGATCATAATTCTAAGAGATAATTGTTATATGTATGCATATAACTGTTGATGTAGAAACACTGTGAAATTCAAAATACTAATTGCTAATTCCCTGTAGTTGCTATGGCAATTATTGTTACAAGATGTGAATGAGTACATGATAGAGTTTCAATGAGTATAATGATTTTTCGAAAGGTCAAAGATCAATGAAGTTGTTGGTAAGTTTACTGCTAATGTGGCGAGATATAAAAGGTTCCCCTGTAACAATGATGAAGGGGTAATCGTTATAATAAGGCTTATTCGAATGAAAAATTGAAGTTGATTTGCTGGAGGTGTGACAAAACTGGCTACTTTGAAAAGGAATTGCAAAATTATTTTCGGTAATAATAATGTCAAAGGATCTAGCACAGTTTTGAATTCAAGGTAAGGTTTTGTAACATGTGAAAATCTAATAGTGATATCTTCTGTTAAATCTTGACTCGGATTCTGATCTGTCAAAAATCAGAATGTGTAATCGAATTTGTATGAAAATGGTTGTTATAACTCTTATGAAAGAATGTATATCGCTGTGAATGTAGTGAGTATAGTTAATGATTGTTAAATCAAAATTGAAGAATGTACAGTGTAACATATTAATTGTGAACTTATATATATTTCCTGGGTATTACCTACCCGTTAAAAAATTTCACAAGTAATATTTTGTACAGAAGAATTTTACTACAGTCTTTATGAAAATATATATGTATATTTTCTTCGGATGTAGTACAGATTTAATGAGTTAATCTACTATTAAACTCATTTGATTTTCGGCTAGAACTAGAAATAAAGAATCTCTAAAACATTAAAGATTACATAATCTTTGCGGAGTATTTCACTAATGTAATCGATACTTCATTATCTATTCTTATTGATATTCCTTGATGAAGGATGTTGGTGCTCGTGGAATTCTTATGAACTTCGTAAGATATAAATGATGTTTTCTAGAAAGTTTCGAGTACATCGAAGATAAAAGTGTATAATCAAACATGCATTTGAATAGTACACTGGTTTATTATGAAATGGAATCTATTAAGTCGAAGCAGAGATTATAGTTAATAATTGTTAAGTCATTAACGAAGGATGTACATCATAGCATATTAATAACATGAACTAACCAAGTAGTACCTACCAGTTAAGATTCACACATAATAGCTTAGTACGAAAAGATTTATTTTGATTTCAAAATTCATATATATATATATATATATATATATATATATATATATATATATATATATATATATATATATATATATATATATATAATATATATATAATTTCTTCAGGGGAAATGAGTTAATATTTCATAACTCGTTGATACAATATATGCGTTGTTGATTTGTGATGATATTGGTGATTATGGAATTGGCGGAGCTTGTAGTGCTACAAGTTTTGCCGGTGTTGGTGATACTGATGGTACTATTGATGCTGCTGGTAAAACAAGTCTAGCTTGTAAATCGTACACTATTCCGGTCAGGGTTTCTACTCTTCCTTCTATCATTTCGGTCCACTCATCTGATTTACGGTTATGGCTAGAATAGATAATCTCTAGGACTTTAGAGATTACATAATCGCCACCGAATATTTCTCCAATGAAGTTATGAATCAATACTTCATTGGTTATTGTTGTTGGTTCTCCTTGGTATCTATGGTGAGTATGACGTTGATGCTCGAGGTACAGATTGTGATGTTGAGGTGTGTGATGCGGATGTTGTTGTTGGTGGTGGTAATGATACTGTTGGTATTGATGATGGTGGTACTGTTGATGCCGGTGATGCTGCTGGTGCTTGTAACCTTTGCACCATATTCTCTAAAGTCACTACCCGGGCGCGAAGCTCGTTGACTTCTTCTATTACACCGGGGTGATTGTCGGTTCGGACGAATAAGATCTAGAATTTGAGATAGTATATAATCATGACGAGATACTCTGGAAATGTGAGAGAAAATGGTATTATGAGCAGGTTCGCCGGTAAGTGCGTCAGGTTCCTCGCCAAGAGGGGAATGTGGTGGATGGAAGGGATCGCCTTCTTCTTGTCTTCAATGATTAAGTAGACTACGAACCTATCCCCAATTCATCCAGAATAGATGATGGCTAAATGGTTGATCCATTCCGGTCACACTGCTTTCGGAGCTCGAGTGAAACTCCATATCGGAATAGTTGTCGGAATCTAAGGAATTTGAACTAGATACGTGATACATCTTGTATAATCAGGGAATTGATTTTTGATATTAGATAGATTATAGGATTTATATTGGTATTCTTTAATACATAATTTACATATGTATATATAATACCAAAATTCCATAAATCACGGAGGAATTTTCAGAACATGTCAAGCAAAGTTTACAGTGATATGCTAAGATATGAATTCGTCTGTACACTATGTATGCAATAAATGCAGGAAACGTGTCTAGACTTAAGAATGATAAGCATGTAATTTCTGATAAGAAATGATAAGTAAAACTCGGTAAAAACAGATATGGTCATAGTGCAGACTCACTAATGCATCCTAACAATTACCAGTTAAACACACTAATGCAAATTCTGGTTCCCTATGACCTCAAGCTCTGATACCAACTGTGATGACCCGTCCAAATCCATTTGGAAGAATACATCATTTATCGATTTCATAGTGACGTACTGACCTCTAAATGATATGTTTTGTAAAAATTGCATTCTTTTGAAAAGGAACACCATAAATGAATATCAAATTCCAAGATTTTCGACATCTGATGATTTCTACATATAGACAATCACCGTAAATAATAGTTTACCATAATACATCTATTGACAATGCAGTCAAAATAAGATACATGATGATGATTTTGTGAATGCAACGTTTTCTCGAATAAAGCATGTATGACTCCATGCACATAGCTTGTATAACATATAAGCAAACAGCAGAAGATTTCTAGGAACCTGAGAATAAACATGCTTAAAAGTGTCAACACAAAGGTTGGTGAGTTCATAGTTTTAATGTTGCGCATAATGAATATATAAAGGTGGATCACAAGATTTCAGTTGTTTCATCCAGAAACGTTTATCAAAATATTCTATAAGATTGAGCACCCTGGTAACTAAACTTTAACGTCTATATAATAAGTACCCCTGTTTTAACATACATGCAACCAACATGTACAATACACGCAAACTAACGTGTACTAACCTCAAATAGCATACGTCTGTTTTATAGTTCAGGCTAGGGTTTCTATACCTGTAACAGACGGGGATCTCAAGCCCTATGGATCCATATACAACTACTCGCACCCACCAGTTCTTATAAATGGCAGTTACTAGTTACCAAAGCTAAGGAATTTTCGGTTTAAACTCAGTGTAGAATTTAGTATGTACTTGTATCCATTGCGTTTAAAATAAAGTGCATGTATTCTCAGCCCAAAAATATAGATTGCAAAAGCAATCAAAAAGGGATCTATAAACTCACCTTAGCAGCATATAAGGTCATTCACCGAAATGTGATCGAAACTCGGAAAGCAAAATAATTGTAGATCTCAACCTAGAGAACATATGTTGGTCAATACATGTCTAACAAGCTAGGTCGGGTCATAGTGTATCACAATCCTAATGCTCGAGACCGACATGCAAAAGTTAACAAAAGTCATCTCAAAAGTCAACCTGACCCAATATGATCATTAAATCTATACATGTTTATTAACATAGTATAAATTTTGATAATTGAACGAATTTATAGTTTATCAAACTCAAAATATTATTTATTTCAGGAGTTATATTATTTTGAATTATCATGGCAATCGAACATGTTTTATTATTTCACATAGTTTTCCAATACTTGTAAGATCAGATTATAGTGTTTATAAAGCTTTAAAACATGATAAGACAGTCAACTTTGACAATTGATCAACAAAACGTGCCTTATATAGAAATTCATTTACTCGATTAATAATATATAAAAATCCCATTTATCAATCTCATAGACAAGTTGTTTAAATATTAACTTACAGTTCAAACACAATTTCAATTAACGTTAACCATAATTCAGTTGATAATATCTTTTAATCCGTTCGTCGAAATCACGCAATTTCTAAATGAAAAGTTATTAATTTTTCACAGCTTTCCAATAACATGCATATCATATACCTTATATCAGTATTATATGTATTAAATTTGTGATTCATCGTAAAACTATCTAACAACGAAATTTAGCATACAAGCATGTATAAACATATATACTCGAGCACTAGACATGGATACACTATTAATATATAAAAGATAAGATATGAATGCTCACGTATCAATATTGTGATTCAATATTGTAGGAAAGTACGTAGACGCAACGGAGATGATAAACACTAGTTTGACTCACGAGCAATACTCCCGAACCATACCCATAACATCCATAACTATTACCCATAATTTCCTTAGCTCTATCCCACTCGAAAAACATGTTTGAAATAACTTGTCCATAACCTCGTCGTAGTATTTTATGTATAATACTAATAATAATATCAATATTAATATCACTAATAATAAAAAATAAGATTAATAATAATAATATTAATCTTAATAATAATAATAATAATAATAATATAATATAAGTAATAAATATAATACAGAGTAATATAGATGGATGTTTGATATGTGTGTGTGTGAATTAAGCCTGAACTCGATCGAATTTATAGAAGTTGACTGACCCAGCCTGCCATGCGATCGCATGGGTTCTTAGACATAAGGCCATGCGATCGCATGGCCCTTCTGTCCAGCTCACACTCGTTTGTTATTTAGTTTGTCGACATAATATTATAAATATATATAATTTATATAATTTATATTAATTAATTATATATTATATTATATTCTCGTGCATAGTTGATTTGTAATTTTTGTTCCGATGACTCGTACGTTGCTACTCGACTTATGTCCCGGGTCCGGTTTTTCAAACGTTACTTCGTATGCTTTAATAACTTGCATTCTACGTTTCGTGACTCGTACCTTTGACAAAATATAGACTTACATCATCAATAACTATATTACCTGAAGTCTATCTTGTATGTTCGAGTGTTTTGGTCATTTGCGTCTATAAATTAACGTCTTAATATATAATAATATTATTTTAAATTAAAACATTTTATATCTAAGTTAATATTATATTTTCTAACATTTGTAAAATATACATACATTTTCATTTTGAAATAGTATTTTATTGTAGCAAAATGATTTTTACTGTAGCAAATAGTGATTTTCGAAAACACTGTAGCTAATTAGTGTTTTACTTGTTCATCTTAAATGTTTTAGTTACTTTATCTAAATATCAATCGAATCAATAATCTAATGTTACTATCGCTTACTAAATAACTTGAAATTATATATATGTATATATCTTTATTTAATATACATAAATCAGTTTTTAAATACACATTGCAAGTTATTTATAATTAATTTTAATAATTAATATTCCAACTTATATATATATATATATATATATATATATATATATACAAATAGATGTTCGTGAATCATCGGTCAATAGTCAAAGGTTAACTGAATATATAACATTAGTTTAAAAATTTTGAGAATCAATATTACAGACTTTGCTTATCGTATCGGAAATATATAAAGATCAAGTTTAAATTTGGTCAGAAATTTCCGGGTTGTCACAACAATGAAGAGTTTTGACAACTACAAGAGTCATTTAAATTTCTCATGGTGTTCTTTATGTTATCATTTAGTACTTCTATATTTTGGAAGATTTCGTTAAGTTTCTGTAATACTCTGGTTATTTTCTTTTAAATGAATGGATAATGTTATTTCCTTTTCTTTCATTTTCCATTGAATCATTCACCTCGAAGAAGATGAATATTGACTAGATGACATAGTAGTAACTTTATGGAGTGATAAAAGTATGATTTAGTATAATATAATGATGCTTGATCATCGTAGTTATATTATGATAAGTCATGCAGAAATCCCAATGGATCATGATGGAAATAAGGTCTGGTCAACCTTAGGACCATTGCGAGCCGTTACCTACTCCTTATCTCTATATTGTCAACTAAAAATATCAACCTTAGATAATATATTATGTTCCGCTTTCAAATTATCCACACCCGGTGCTGCACTTATTGCATAGGTACCATACCGTTTAGCACCATCCGAAATGAAGGAATTATCCAACCAATTCCAAGAACTTTTGGAGAAAGGTTTCATTTGTCATAGCTCGCCTCCATGGGGAGTACTCGTTCTATTTTTCAAGAATAAAGATGGCACATTGAGGATGTATATTAATTACCGAGAACTCAATAAGCTAACCATCAAGAATCGTTATCCACTCCTGCGTATTAATGACCTGTTTGGCCAACTGCAAGGGTCAAGTATCTATTCGAAGCTTGATCTTAGGTCGGGTTATCATCAATTGAGAGTCAAGGAAACTGATGTTTCTAAGACCGCATTCCGAACACGTATCGGGCACTATGAGTTTCTTGTCATGCTATGTTACCTTGATAAATTCATGATTGATTCCATTGATAACATCTTAATCTATTCCAAGAGCGAGAAAGAGCATGAACAACATCTGCGATTGATTCTAGAGCTCTTAAAGAAGGAACAACCGTATGCCAAGTTTTTCCAAGTGTGAACTTTGGCTGCGAACTGTACAATTTCTTGGGCATGTAGTTGATAGTGAAGAAATACATGTCGATCCTATAAAAATCACCGCTATTCGAAATTTTTGAGAACTAGTCGTGGATGAAGTCCATAAGACTAAATATTCTAATCACTCAGGCTCTTTTGGCTGAAATTTCATACAATATCAGCTATCACTCAAGTAGATCCCCACTTAATTAAGTGTAAACTTTGCTTTAACAAAACATTGACCGAATGGTATTTTTTAGTCAATACTTCCTGTTAATTAAAGTTCACACATTTCACATCTAGAAATCTTAAAAAGTGTCTGGCTGATGACACACTTGTTATTCCATTGAATGATATCAGCATTAATGATAAAAATGCATTCCGTTGAAGAACCAATAGAAGTTATGGATCGTGAGCTTAAAGGCTTGAACCAAAGCTCTATTCCTAATTGTTAAGATCTGTTGGAATTCACGAAGAGGCTCCGAGTATACCTGGGAATGTGAAGACCAGATGAAACAGAAATATCCACATCTATTCTCAACCACTGATGCATTCGAGAAGTCTTCCTGAAACTTCGGGATGAAGTTTAAGTTAACGGGGAGGTACTATAACAACCCTCACTTTTCCATTCTGAATTTACCAGATTGTCCTTAGGGTTTCATTTCCTGATCCAGTGTATTGTCATTAGGGTTGTTATCCATATAATTAAATGCTCTATAATTAATGCATGTCATTAATAACTTGAAACCCTAACCTCAAATATTAATTTAAAACCCTAATCTTGTAAACCCTAAACCTAACCCTATATATTAAATACTAAACCCTAATACCATTTAATATTAATATTAAATATTAAACCCTAACCCTAATACTAAATAAATAATATAAACAATATGTAATAAATTAAATGTGACATAATATAACTATTAAAAACTAATGTAAACTAATTAGAACCAAATTTAAAAGTTAATAAGTTAGGGACTAATAATTAAATAAAATGTAACCATAATATTAATAATAAAAAAATTAAATTATATAAATAATTAATGTAAATGACGAATAATAATAAAAAATAAAAATAAATACATATAACTATAAATCGGCTGTTTTGTTATTAGGGGAGAAAAACTTGATTTGTAAGGCTTTCACAAATCCTAATTTAATATAAATTATTGTTCTTGATCACCAAGTAATTGAGTGAGATTAGGAAACCTAACACATGACTTTGTTTCCTATATAAACCCTCAAGTTTTTCCTTAATCTCACCACAAAATAATCCCTCACATTGTTGTAGTTTAGTCGACTGATTCCCTCCAGCTTTTCCCTCTTATTTAGTCAACACCTGCAGTCTTTTATTCTCACCATCGACTTCAACAATAACCCTCTACAGCCCCAGCCTGCATCGTAAACCATTATCCCCCATTCGTCAGTCTATACAGCTGCAATTCGCCATCATCTGCAGCCTCCTGCAGTCGACAAAACCCCACCAAAACAACCCTACAATTGCCTGCTGTACCTGCTGTGTTGCTGCTGTGCTGTCGAACCAAAACAAGACCCAAGACCCCTCAATTGGGTCGTTGTTGCTGCTGTTACTGGGTTCTATTTCTGTTTCGCATTATCATCATAATTCTTAGTCTCATTCCTCATAAGGTAGTAGCCTAAACCCTAGTTTAATCTTGTTTTAAATTCATTACTTTTAAGATTATAAGTATATTGTTATAAATATGATGATGTTTAATAAAGATGATTATGAATAAGGGTTACAAGTTGATTAATAAGTTTGTAATTAAAGGAATTAAGATTGTATATATGAATAAGATTATAAGTATTATGATATAAGTAGTAGGGTTAAGTAATGATAAAGGTTATGATTAAAAGTTAATGATTATGATTATGAATAAGTCATGAAGTTATTTATTGTTTATGAATAAGGTTAAGCATGATTAGATTAAAAGTATTATGGTTATTAATAAGGTTAAAGATTGATCTTGATATGTAAGTGGATATTTAAATGGTTAAAAGCTTTAATGAAAGGTTAAGGTAATGATATTGGACATGGTTAAAAGATAAAAGAATATGATTAAGTAATTGATTATGATTATTAAGGATTAGGGTTAATGAATGTGATTAGTTATTATTAAAAAGTTATGATTTTATGTGATAATGATTAATGTTATTAGGTTAAGTTTATGATAAAAAGTTATGATTGTATGATTAGTAATGTATTAATGATAATGATATACATGCATGCATGCATGCATACCTATGTATGTACATATATATAGGTAGGTATATGCTTGTGTATATATTTAGATATATACATACGTGTATATGTATGTGTATATATGTATGTATATGTACATGTGTATGTATGTATGAATGTGTGTTATGTAAGTTACATAAGGTTAGTAAATATATATGTATGTATATATATATATATATATATATATATATATATATATATATATATATATATATATATATATATATATATATCATCTTACACTTATATATATGTAACACATACACCTAATATATATACTATATAGTTATGAACATGTGTCATAACCCGTCCTTAACCATAAGAACGAGTTAGATAACGTATGATTTCATTGCGAGGTATTGACCTCTATATGCGACATTTTTAAAAGAACAACTGCATTTATTTTACATTAAAAACCATAACTCTTATGTTAATACAAGCTTTAGACAATATAAAGATGATTATCGTTTAGCGATAATCTTAGACTTACAAACTTTACATGTGATGATAACAATACGATTTCTAGCATATTTTACATTACAATTTCTCGGATATGCAGTTTTATTTTTGACACAAATATGCATACTCAAGATCTTGCTTAAATTCAACATGTTGCAGCGGAAGCTTTTAGTTATCACCTGAGAATAAACATGCTTAAAACGTCAACATAAAGTTGGTGAGATATAGGTTTAATGCCGGCAGCAATATATATATATATACCACAAGATTTCATATATAAACATTTTAATAAAAATATTCTAAGTGGTTGAGCACTTGGTAACCATACTTAACATTTAATCACGTCGCATATTCCCTTTATTATGAAATCTTACTATACCGTACCAAGTGTAGTCACGAAACAAAGTACTGTGCAACCGTTGAATACTGGTCGTCCAGTCCGGTTGGGGTTGTCAGGCCCGATAGATCTATCAACAGGATTCGCGTTTACAATACCGCTGTAAATAATAGTTACCAAGCTACAGGAAAGTATGCCAGTGGTACAACTCAACGTAGAATATATTTTTCAGTTACTTGTGTCCATATCGTAAAACATAAAATACATGTATTCTCATCCCGAAATATTTAGAGTTTAAAAGTGGGACTATATACTCACTTATGCCTTGAAGATATATATATTTTGACTTGGTCTCCGGTTGATATCACGAACCTATCCATATATAGTTTATCAATATATTTCCATTTTAAACAATCGTCACATATATATACTTATTATACTTTTAATAGTTTTAATAATTTCTTAGTCCGTAGTTAGCAATCCGATGTTAGTAATTCAATTTTAATGGTTCATATTTAGGTGTTTAATAAATAAAACCCCCATAGAAATAAATAAAACCCCATCGTATTTGTATTGGTCGGGATTAATCTTGACCCACGGTACCGGTGTTGTCAAATGACGTGTTGCGTACATAAAGTACCGGTGTTGTCAAATGACGTGTTGCGTACAATCATGGGATCTTATGATTAATCTTCTCGTATTGTTTACGGGTGGTCCTGAAATATATAAAATTAAATTATGAGTACATATATATAAAATATCATGTTATTTTAGAAAGATGTGATTCATTTAATTTTTCTCCAATTATTTTCGTGGCTAAACTAGTTTTGAATATCCGATCTTGTTTTGGTCATAGTTTCTTCGTTACAACTCCGTTTTCATTGGTTCAACTTGCCACTTTCTTGGATCGAGTTCTTCTTTAAGACTATGAACTGTAAATACCTTAGTTTGTATTCGAAATCACAGGTCATAGGTCAAACTTTGGTGAAACTTATGAAGTTAATCATTTTCCATCATGTAAACAACCTTAAATGATTAGTTTTCTAAAAATACTTATACTTTGAGTTAAATCATGAAATTTTTATGTGTTATCATATTCATAGTAAAAATTATTTTTCCAGAAAATAAACCTCCAATTCAAAGTTTAAGATGGTTTTTAATTATCCAACCCAAAACAGCCCCCGGTTACACTCCGACGTCGTAAAAACAGTTTTTAAGGTAATCTTTGAAAAACCAAGTTATACCTTGTTAAGTTAACATATATTTAAGTTATATTACAGGTCTTGAAGTATTTTAAAAGTTAAGTTAGAAGGATCTATTTAGTTTGCAAACAAGTTTGAAAATATTCAAACTATGTTCTTGTTGTTAAAATCTTATACCACAAAATAAGATAGCTATATATATATGAATCGAATAAGGTTATGAACAAAATTACTACCTCAAGTTACTTGGACAAGATTGCTGTAAAAGAGGAGTAAAAACCTAGAACCAAAAGAGTGATGGAATTGGATGAAAGATTGGAAGTAAACTTGTGTTCTTGGAAGGATTCTTGAAGTGTTTTTGTAAGGGTTTTCTTATGATGATTAAGTGATGTTTTTGGAACTAGATCTTCATGGTTGTGAGCTGAGATGGTTAAGGGGTTTAAGGCTCATAAGTGTGTGTGTTTTTAGCTAGAGAATTGAAGTAAAAATGAATCAAAATGATGATCCCCCATGGCTCTTAAAAAACGTGAATGGGGGGGGGGGGACCAAGACAAGATTTTAGTTTGTAATTTTATGTATTTAGTCAAGCAATCATACAAAAGTAATTACCTTATACATAAGGCATGAACAAGGGCTGGTTGGTAGTGATTTGATGTGTATTTACCAATAGTAAATACGTATAGAAGCTAGGTATGATACGAGTACATATACTCTAGATATACGTATAGAAATCTTGTGAAAACGGAATGAGAATTCAAATATAGCTATCTTTTGTGAATATACTTATATGGTTTTATGTATTTAAGTCCTTAAAAAGTGATTAAATACATTATATATACGATATATGTATAAACATTATAGGTCATAAGTATTTATGTCAAATAACGTTACGTATGGTTATCGTTTTGAAAACTTAAGTTAGTAGTTTCAAAATATACTTATAACTTATTGTTATTAATACAAAATGAGATATTAAAACATCCATAAATCATGTTAAATATGTATATATACATATATATACACAAACGTATAATTATCATATATTATATAGTTCGTGATATCATCGGTCAAACTAGACGGTCAAACGTTGTGTAAAACTCTTTTCGAAAACATAAGTTTCAATAATTTGGATTGATTATCATGTTGGTAAGGTTTAATTTATGTAAATATTAATCTTATAAGTATAGATTGATCGAAAAAGTCCGGGTCATTACAGTACCTACCCGTTAAATAAATTCCGTCCCGAAATTTTAAAATTGTACCTATTTTGCGTCATCGAGAAACAAGTGTGGATACTTTTGTTTCATCTGATCCTCTCGTTCCTAAGTAAACTCAGGACCTCTTCGAGCATTCCAACGAACCTTAACGATCGGTATGTTGCTCTGCTTGAGCCGTTTAACTTCACGATCCATGATTTCGATTGGTTCTTCGATGAATTGTAGTTTCTCGTCGACATGGATTTCTTCAAGAGGAATGGTGAGATCTTCCTTTGCAAGACACTTCTTAAGGTTTGAGACGTGAAATGTATTATGTACTCCAGCGAGTTGTTGTGGTAACTCGAGTCGATAAGCTACCGGTCCAATGCGTTCGATAATCTTGAACGGGCCTACGTACCTTGGGTTCAGTTTACCACTTTTTCCGAAACGTATTACACCTTTCCATGGTGACACCTTTAACATAACCATGTCCCCAATCTGAAACTCTAATGGTTTCCTTCGGACATCGGCGTAGCTCTTTTGGCGACTACGGGCTGTTTTCAATCTTTCCTTGATTTGTACTATCTTCTCAGTCGTTTCGTGTATGATCTCGGGACCAGTTAATTGTCGATCTCCTACTTCATTCCAACAGATAGGAGATCTACACTTCCTTTCGTACAATGCTTCGAATGGTGCAGCTTTAATGCTCGCATGATAACTATTATTATACGAGAATTCTGCTAATGGTAGATACTTATCCCATCCGTTTCCAAAATCGATCACACATGCCCTGAGCATGTCTTCAAGAGTTTGAATCGTTCTTTCACTCTGCCCGTCGGTTTGCGGATGATATGCGGTGCTCATATCCAAATGAGTTCCTAGTGCCTCCTGTAGTGATTGCCAGAACTTTGAGGTAAATCTACTATCACGATCAGATATAATGGAAATAGGTATTCCATGCCTTGAAACTATTTCCTTTATATATAATCGTAATAATTTCTCCATTCTATCCGTTTCCTTTATAGGCAAGAAATGTGCAGATTTGGTGAGACGATCAACAATCACCCAAATGGTGTCGTATCCCCAGACAGTCTTTGGTAACTTCGTGATGAAATCCATGGTAATACCATCCCATTTCCATTCTGGGATTTCTGGTTGTTGAAGTAACCCTGATGGCTTCTGGTGTTCTGCTTTGACTTTGGAACAAGTTAAACACTCCCCAACATATGTTGCAACGTCTGTCTTTAAATTAGGCCACCAATAATGTGTCTTAAGATCTTGGTACATCTTTCCAACTCCAGGATGTATCGAGTATCTTGTCTTATGTGCCTCATTCAATATCAACTTCCTTAATCCACCCAACTTCGGTACCCAAATACGGTTTGAAAAATATCGAATTCCGTCTTCCCGTATAACGAGTTGCTTCTCATACTTCTTCATTATTTCATTTCTTATGTTTTCTTTAGTAAGTGCTTCTCGTTGAGCCTCTTTGATTTGTGAGTTGAGATTCATGCGAATTTTTATGTTCATCGCTCGAACTCGAATTGGTTCTCGTTCCTTTCTGCTTAGAGCGTCGGCCACCACGTTCGCTTTCCCGGGATGATAACGAATTTCACAATCATAGTCATTTATCAGCTCGACCCACCTACGTTGCCTCATGTTCAGCTGTTTCTGATCAAAAATATGTTGAAGACTTTTATGATCAGTGAACACAGTGCATTTAACCCCATACAAGTAGTGTCTCCATATCTTCAATGCAAACACGACTGCTCCCAGTTCTAAATCATGCGTCGTATAATTCCGCTCGTGAATCTTCAATTGTCGGGATGCGTATGCAATAACTTTCTTCCGTTGCATAAGAACGCAACCAAAACCTTGTCGCGAAGCGTCACAATATATTTCAAAATCATCGTTCCCTTCTGGTAACGATAAAATAGGCGCCGTAGTTAACTTCTTCTTTAGTAATTGAAATGCACTCTCCTGCTCAGATGTCCATTCATATTTCTTCCCTTTTTGCGTTAACGCTGTCAACGGCTTAGCTATTCGGGAAAAATATTGAATAAACCTTCTATAGTAACTGGCTAAACCCAAAAATTGGCGTATCTGCGTTGGTGTCTTAGGAGTCTCCCATTTTTTAATGGCTTCAATTTTTGCTGGATCAACCTGAATTCCTTTGCTACTAACAACGTGGCCAAGAAATTGCACTTCTTTCAACCAGAAAGCACATTTAGAAAATTTAGCATATAGCCGTTCTTTTCTCAACAACTCTAATATCAACCTTAAATGCTGCTCATGCTCTTGCTCACTCTTGGAATAGATAAGAATATCATCAATGAAAACGATAACAAACTTATCTAAATATGGACTACAAACTCGATTCATGAGGTCCATGAATACAGCTGGCGCATTTGTCAACCCAAACGGCATGACCAAAAATTCGTAATGACCATAACGTGTCCGAAAAGCAGTTTTCGGTATATCTTCTTCTTTGACGCGTAATTGATGATAGCCCGATCTTAGGTCAATTTTCGAGTACACACATGATCCTTGGAGTTGATCAAATAAGTCGTCAATTCTCGGTAGTGGATACCGATTCTTCATAGTTAACTTATTTAATTCACGATAATCTATACACATCCTAAAAGATCCATCTTTCTTTTTAACAAATAGAATCGGAGCTCCCCACGGTGAAGTACTTGGTCGTATGAATCCACGATCCAGTAATTCTTTTAACTGACTCTGAAGTTCTTTTAACTCGGACGGTGCAAGTCTATATGGAGCACGGGCAACTGGTGCAGCTCCTGGTACTAAATCTATTTGAAATTCTACAGATCTAAATGGAGGTAATCCCGGCAACTCTTCCGGAAAAACTTCAGGAAAATCTCTTGCCACAGGCACGTCGTTGATGCACTTCTCTTTTTCTTTCTTTTCGACTTTATTAACATGTGCTAGAATAGCATAACATCCCTTTTCTATACACTTCTTGGCTTTCAAACAGCTAATGAGTTTTAGCTTTGAGTTACCCTTCTCTCCATAAATCATCACCGGCATTTTATCCTTACAAGGAATGCGAATTGCCTTCTTGGCACACACAACTTCAGCTCCTACTTTGGACATCCAGTCCATGCCGACTATTACATCAAAACTTCCTAATTCTACGGGTATTAAGTCAATTTTAAATGTTTCTCCGGCTAAATTTATTTTACAATCACGGCAAATTTTATCGGCTTTAATTAGTTTACCATTAGCTAACTCAATCATGTACTTAGCATCTAGAGGTAATGATGAACAATTCAATTTAGCGTAAAAGCCTCTACTCACGTAACTTCTATCGGCACCAGTATCAAATATAATAGATGCGGATAAGTTATTAATGGTAAACGTACCCGTAACAAGCTCCGGGTCTTCACACGCCTCTCTAGCATTAATAACAAATGCTCTTCCACGTGCAGATCCATTATTCTTCTCTGGATTCGGACACTGGCTCTTATAGTGACCTTGTTTTCCACACCCATAACAAGTAATGGTAGCCAAAGCAGTTCTATTTGCATTGGTGGCAGGAGTCTTGGTACCATTTGTATTTGTAACGAGAGCCCTACAATCTTCAGCAAGATGACCCTTTCGATTACATTTGTTGCATACCACATTACAGTAGCCAGAGTGATGTTTGTGGCATCGGTTACATAAAAGATTTTGTCCTTTGTAACCAAAGCTTAAACCACTACCCGCACCTTGCGTGATTTCTTGTTTCTTAAAAGATTGTTGTTGGTTACCTCGATCATAATTTCCATTCCACTTTCTTTTGTTACCTGATACCTTCACATCAGTATTGGATACTTTCTTATCCATGATGACCTGATCCATTAGCTCGTTTGCCATGGTTATAGCTTCATGAATTGTCTTAGGTTTCGATGCTGTAACATTTTCCTTGACCTTTTTGGGCAAACCATCTTTGTACATTTCAATCTTCCGTTCTTCGGTTAGAACCAATTCAGGACATAGCAAAACTAATTCCATGAATCGCTGATTGTAGTTGGTGATTTCAGTACCAACAACCTTCAGGCTTCGTAATTCATCTTCCAACTTCCTAACCTCGTTCCTTGGACAATACTCGTTGATTAACATTATTTTGAATTCTTCCCATGGGGTATCATAAGCTACATCTCCTCCTACAGCCTTCACATAATTTTTCCACCACGTGAGTGCACTATCTTGTAAAGTGCACGATGCATACTTGGTCATGTCCTTTTCAACACAACCACTGATTTTAAACACAGTCTCCATATTTTCTATCCACCGGGTTAAACCGATCGGTCCTTCTGTTCCACTGAATGATGAGGGCTTGCAAGCTTGAAAAGTTTTGTAAGTGCACCCCACACGAGGATTTGGGTTAACTGCAGCACCTCTTGCAGCCTCGACCCATAACATTCTGTCGTTCACTCGCTGATTGATGAGTTCCTGGATTTCTTGTTCCGTCATTCGGTTCAATCGCGCCATATTCTTCTATAAGAATGAAAAGAAAATAATTATTCACGTGGAATATTATAGATGTAGTGTATATTTACAGTACATTATAGCTTATTAATAATATGAACCAGGTATTATTATAAAAGCCTTTTCTTCTTATTAGCGTTTTATAATTATATCTAGGGTAGTACCTACCCGTTAATGTCCATACTTAATAGCTTAGTACAGAATCAATTACTACCATCTAAATAATACTTAACCATGGAAAATTATTGCATTTCACACTTCACTATTTTACATATGCTTATCTTACATCGAACATTAAGCAAACCACACTAATAATATTATACAAAACATTATATGATCCCATGGTTTAATACGGCAGCGCATCGTTTGGTCTATTTTCTAGGACGTTTAGGTTCAAGGAATGGCCTAACGCTTATCCTAGCTGTCTGCCTATATTTTGGCTGTGGGGCTGAAGAACTAGATGCCAGGATAGAACGAATAGGAATAGCGGGAATAGGGGTGGTAGTGTCTAGTGGAGTTGGTGCCACATCATCCTTACTAAACTCAGGATTTGAATTTTTTAATTCATTAGCCTTTCGTTTCTTTCCTAGTTCGAACTTGTCTTTCGTAATTTCTTGTATTTCTTCCTCGGGTTCACTTTCCTCCTCGGGTTCACTTTCCTCCTAGGGTTCACTTTCCGGGTTCTTTATTGTTGGTTCATCCGGAATTTGTGAGTCTTCCCCAAAGATATTATTTTCGTCATCGGATAGGTTAATGACTGAAACACCATCTGAAGATTCTGATTCGGAGTCGCTGAATGTGATAATAAGTTTTGAGCCCGACATCTATCACACAACAACTAACCCATTAGTACTACATAATATTTACATATAAATTTTAACCAACAATGATAAGCAATGGTTGTTAAATCAGATCCGGTCAAAGTCCAGACTTACTAATGTATCCTAACGACTTATCAGTTAGACACACTAATGCAAACCTGGTTCGCTAAGACCACCGCTCTGATACCACATGTCATAACCCGTCCTTAACCATAAGAACGAGTTAGATAAGGTATGATTTCATTGCGAGGTATTGACCTCTATATGCGACATTTTTAAAAGAACAACTGCATTTATTTTACATTAAAAACCATAACTCTTATGTTAATACAAGCTTTAGACAATATAAAGATGATTATCGTTTAGCGATAATCTTAGACTTACAAACTTTACATGTGATGATAACAATACGATTTCTAGCATATTTTACATTACAATTTCTCGGATATGCAGTTTTATTTTTGACACAAATATGCATACTCAAGATCTTGCTTAAATTCAACATGTTGCAGCGGAAGCTTTTAGTTATCACCTGAGAATAAACATGCTTAAAACGTCAACATAAAGTTGGTGAGATATAGGTTTAATGCCGGCAGCAATATATATATATATATATAGACCACAAGATTTCATATATAAACATTTTAATAAAAATATTCTAAGTGGTTGAGCACTTGGTAACCATACTTAACATTTAATCACGTCGCATATTCCCTTTATTATGAAATCTTACTACACCGTACCAAGTGTAGTCACGAAACGAAGTACTGTGCAACCGTTGAATACTGGTCGTCCAGTCCGGTTGGGGTTGTCAGGCCCGATAGATCTATCAACAGGATTCGCGTTTACAATACCGCTGTAAATAATAGTTACCAAGCTACAGGGAAGTATGCCAGTGGTACAACTCAACGTAGAATATATTTTTCAGTTACTTGTGTCCATATCGTAAAACATAAAATACATGTATTCTCATCCCGAAATATTTAGAGTTTAAAAGTGGGACTATATACTCACTTATGCCTTGAAGATATATATATTTTGACTTGGTCTCCGGTTGATATCACGAACCTATCCATATATAGTTTATCAATATATTTCCATTTTAAACAATCGTCACATATATATACTTATTATACTTTTAATAGTTTTAATAATTTCTTAGTCCGTAGTTAGCAGTCCGATGTTAGTAATTCAATTTTAATGGTTCATATTTAGGTGTTTAATAAATAAAACCCCCATCGAAATAAATAAAACCCCATCGTATTTGTATTGGTCGGGATTAATCTTGACCCACGGTACCGGTGTTGTCAAATGACGTGTTGCGTACATAAAGTACCGGTGTTGTCAAATGACGTGTTGCGTACAATCATGGGATCTTATGATTAATCTTCTCGTATTGTTTACGGGTGGTCCTGAAATATATAAAATTAAATTATGAGTACATATATATAAAATATCATGTTATTTTAGAAAGATGTGATTCATTTAATTTTTCTCCAATTATTTTCGTGGCTAAACTAGTTTTGAATATCCGATCTTGTTTTGGTCATAGTTTCTTCGTTACAACTCCGTTTTCATTGGTTCAACTTGCCACTTCCTTGGATCGAGTTCTTCTTTAAGACTATGAACTGTAAATACCTTAGTTTGTATTCGAAATCACAGCTCATAGGTCAAACTTTGGTGAAACTTATGAAGTTAATCATTTTCCATCATGTAAACAACCTTAAATGATTAGTTTTCTAAAAATACTTATACTTTGAGTTAAATCATGAAATTTTTATGTGTTATCATATTCATAGTAAAAATCATTTTTCCATAAAATAAACCTCCAATTCAAAGTTTAAGATGGTTTTTAATTATCCAACCCAAAACAGCCCCCGGTTACATTCCGACGTCGTAAAAACAGTTTTTAAGGTAATCTTTGAAAAACCAAGTTATACCTTGTTAAGTTAACATATATTTAAGTTATATTACAGGTCTTGAAGTATTTTAAAAGTTAAGTTAGAAGGATCTATTTAGTTTGCAAACAAGTTTGAAAATATTCAAACTATGTTCTTGTTGTTAAAATCTTATACCACAAAATAAGATAGCTATATATATATGAATCGAATAAGGTTATGAACAAAGTTACTACCTCAAGTTACTTGGACAAGATTGCTGTAAAAGAGGAGTAAAAACCTAGAACCAAAAGAGTGATGGAATTGGATGAAAGATTGGAAGTAAACTTGTGTTCTTGGAAGGATTCTTGAAGTGTTTTTGTAAGGGTTTTCTTATGATGATTAAGTGATGTTTTTGGAACCAGATCTTCATGGTTGTGAGCTGAGATGGTTAAGGGGTTTAAGGCTCATAAGTGTGTGTGTTTTTAGCTAGAGAATTGAAGTAAAAATGAATCAAAATGATGATCCCCCATGGCTCTTAAAAAACGTGAATGGGGGGGGACCAAGACAAGATTTTAGTTTGTAATTTTATGTATTTAGTCAAGCAATCATACAAAAGTAATTACCTTATACATAAGGCATGAACAAGGGCTGGTTGGTGGTGATTTGATGTGTATTTACCAATAGTAAATACGTATAGAAGCTAGGTATGATACGAGTACATATACTCTAGATATACGTATAGAAATCTTGTGAAAACGGAATGAGAATTCAAATATAGCTATCTTTTGTGAATATACTTATATGGTTTTATGTATTTAAGTCCTTAAAAAGTGATTAAATACATTATATATACGATATATGTATAAACATTATAGGTCATAAGTATTTATGTCAAATAACGTTACGTATGGTTATCGTTTTGAAAACTTAAGTTAGTAGTTTCAAAATATACTTATAACTTATTGTTATTAATACAAAATGAGATATTAAAACATCCATAAATCATGTTAAATATGTATATATACATATATATACACAAACGTATAATTATCATATATTATATAGTTCGTGATATCATCGGTCAAACTAGACGGTCAAACGTTGTGTAAAACTCTTTTCGAAAACATAAGTTTCAATAATTTGGATTGCTTATCATGTTGGTAAGGTTTAATTTATGTAAATATTAATCTTATAAGTATAGATTGATCGAAAAAGTCCGGGTCATTACAACATGTATGATCATAAATAAAGAATATATATGTATGTATCACATAGGTGTATATTAATATATGTAACACATAGTGATAAGATAACATAATAGTTGATTATGTAAAGAATATTACTATTATTAGTATAACTTATACACCTAACTATATAGCAACACTTAATTACACTAAGTATATTATGACTTATCTATATATAACTAATAAGTACATTAATAACTTGTTATGTGTATATAACTATAACGTGAAGGTTATAATTAAAGATAGCGTACAAAGACTACAAACATCACCTCTACTTGTGGCCTAGGGTGATCCTTATTGCCATTATGGGACACGCTTGTGGATCTCGAATGCCAAGACTTAGATTCTGGTCAAGAGTCCTGGGCGCCCGGTAACAATAGATCATTCGAGTGACTTGCATGTTAGCAACGAAGTTTGGGCGAGATTGTACAACATCTTTGTTAAGAATTATAACCCGAACTTCTTAAACTAGAAGCTTACTATAAGTGGAAGCTTTCCATAAATAGTAGGTTTCCAAAAATAGAAACTTTTGAGAATAAGAACATTTCTCGAAAACCGTCACTGTTAATATAGTTTACTATATTAATAAACAAACTTTATGTCTATTAGACATTAACTAATCAAATGTCATATCTCTAGGTTGAGATCTCCGGTTACACACTCCGTTCATACTACTTGCGTGAAATTACTTACTTGCTGCTAAGGTGAACTTCATAGCCCCTCTTTCTACTATTTCTTAACTGTTTCATAAACTTTGAGATGAGACACATGCTTGCTTTTAAATGATTTACAATTTAGACACAAGTATCTAAACTATTTGATATGCAATTTCGTGAGACTTTTATTAAACATGTATTTATTTTTACATGCAAATCCCCGCCATAATATCGTTAATTGCTGGAATTGGAATTTTGCAAGCTTAATTATTGTGAGTAGGCCTATTGAGAGTGACGTCTCTATCCATTAGCGTGATCGTCAAGGGGGTACATAATAATGATTACCGACACCCGTACAGTGTCATGGGTTAATGTTTAATTCGATATTATAACTCATGGCATATTGAATATTTTGATATTTGGAATTAAATCTTGTGGTTTAAAACTTATTATGATTGTTAAACCTATGATGTTCACTCAACTTTTGTGTTGACACTTTTAAGCATGTTTGTCTTAGGTGAAGATTAGCTTGTGTGCTGCCCTATGATGCTTAGTTAGCTGTTGCATTGGAGTCCACATATTAGACTTATCATTTGTTATTTACATATGAGTTTCATTATGTAACACATTATTATGTGTCCGCTGCAAATCAAATTCTGTTAAAACATCTCATGTAGAGTCGTTCTCGTTTATACATACTTGTGTTGTGATATTGTGAAGTCATATTTCCCCGGCCCTATTTGAGGGTATGACACCCACCCTTCAATGCCGATTGAACTTCAAACATGTTATGTTTAAAGCTATTTATTAGTACGGAATACATTTTAAGTGGTCAACAAAACAATAAAAATGATCATAGAATAGATCTTAGATCTCTTTGAATAAAAAACATCCAGTTTCACCGAATAGTCTCTATTTAGTTGTTTACCTGTTTTAAATTACATTCATCTTACGAATCACTAATCTAGGTCAAACTTAGTCAAATTATGTTACATTTTGTCTCTAGTTGATTATAAAATATGAAAGTTGAGCTTAAGAGTGATAATAAATATTCATCTTTAAAATCGGTTAATTATTTCGTACTATTTTTATTTTGACTCGATTGTTAAAGAAAAATAATACGGAATTTTTTTTTGGAATGGCAAAAGAATTTTATTTAACTATTACCAAGACGCTAGGAAAGAACAAATTTACAAGAAGTCCAATGGAATTTGCAACCAAATGGACCAGTTAATTCTAGCCTTTTTATATCTAAAAAATCCAAAAAAATTAAGTAACAATAATACAGTATTATCTACAACGTTCGCAACGTTCACAATTCGGAAGGTCTTGTCCCCAAAGATGTAACAGTTCCGGAGCCGCAAATTTTCAAAGCGCTGAATAAATGACGCTTCTCACAATAATAATCTTCTTACCGTGAAGCTGTAAAGAATTGAGTCGGGACCACATATTATCCAAAGTGTTCCATACAGAGATAGGATAATTAAGTCAAGTTCTAATGTGAGACCAAATATGCTTACTGATATCACAAGAAACAAAAACATGTAAAGTGATTCCTCAGCATCACACCATTTACAATCTAAAATTTGTGAGAACTATTCCTTTCCTTTCAAGGTTATCTTTAATAGCAAGACGATTCATTCAAAGGCGCCAAATAAAAATGTTAGTCTTCGGGGGATACAACGTAATCCAGTTAGTAGGTCGAGTGAGCTGAGCTATGGATTGTGTATTGATTAATCTTCTTGCTCCAGTAACCGAATAAGCATTGTGATCTGTACCATCCCAAACCCAACAGTCACTTTCACTTGTCAAGTTTAACGAGTTCAGAATGTCCACCATAGATGAAAAACTCGATAATTTAAGACCCCCACGCAGGTCATGTCTCCAAAAGCAAACCCATGTACCATTATAAATCTATCAGCAACGATATCATGATTCTTGGTATACAATGCAAGGAGACGGGGGTATCTAGTAGCAAGAGAAGAGCCTTTTACCCACGGATCAAACCAAAAACTGGTACGCACACCATTTCCCAACTTAATGTGTATCAGCGTAAATTGATAACGCATGCTAGATATTAAAGATATCTTGGATATTAGAGATAAGGAAACAAATATTTCGGTTAAGGAAATTATATGATAGCTTGTTCCTAAAGTTTAGGCTTATATGTTGTAATTTGTATCTCACTCTACTTTTTATTTGTAATCATATATATATATATATATATATATATATATATATATATATATATATATATATATATATATATATATATATATATATATATATATATATATATATATATATATATATATCAACGAATATCAAACCCACAATGGTGTGGAAGATAATTCTTACATGGTATCAGTAGGGTTACGATCATCCTCTACCTTACTTTTTGCCTTCGATAGCTAAAACCAAATAATGGTCGGCTCCTCCTCTACAACTTCAGTCGATGGAACCTTTTCTCTTCATACTGTTCTACATATGCTTACAATTAAGCTTTCCTCCTCCAATTATCTTCTATGACGGCACTAAATCCTTCCCCTTCTTGCTTATCAAGAACTTACTACTTTTATTAATGTCACTTCTCTAACACCACCATCTTACAATTAAGCTTTCCTGATCCCGGGGATAACCATCTTGGCACACCCACCAGTTAAATTGCATATCACCCAGGATTTAATGATAACACTTCTAGTTTCACAACTAGAGTGTAGTTTGTAATTTGTACTAGTTTCTCTTGTCATGTGCTCTGATATTGGCCAAAAAGTCACGTTTTTACCCCTGATATTAAGCCCCAGTTCCAAAAAGATATAAACTTTATTGCTAAAATAAGTATTTGTTTGCTTTATCTTGTAGATTAAGTGATTACAAAGACAATGCAAGAAGAATCGAAGAAATCGGACTTAAAACGAAGAATAGAGCGAAAACGATGAAGACTGAGTTACAACCCCGGAAATCAAGATTACGATCCAGGAAACTGACCTGACCAGGCAGCCATACGGCCTTGGCCCACGGCCTTTCCCCTTGGATTCCACAAGCCATTTGGCTTACCTTGGTCAGCAGTCCACACCCATGAAGCATGGCTCACCAGAAGCCCACGGCCATGCGATACGACATTGGCCCACGGACTGCCACCATCCAGCCAAGGCCTACCAGGCTGAAATTTTGTGTATTTAAAAGCAATTTGTCATTGATGATGTAAAACCACACTCAAAATTATTGCACGAGACTAAACAGGTTTTAACACACGGATCAGGCAACTATCCTGATCAATGTAGTAAAGTATTTAGCAAGTACGGCTTTGTCCACAGAGAGCGGCCGACTAAGATTATAAAACAAATAATTATTCTAAAAACAAAGTTGTAAAAGGGGGGAAATTTTATTTAAAACTTCTAAAACTAAAATACGCGAATTAAATAAATATGAAATCAATAGACAAAGGGGTATTCACTTAGACTCAATTCCCTAGGATCATGATTGATTTTATTAAGATCAACAAATTAGTAAGATAAGCTGGTGTCCCGCACTTAGATAATAATTTAAATCATGAAAGTGTCAGTTTTTCACGTTGGTTTCCCTCACCTTTCCGAAGAACATAATCAATCAATCAATATATAATTACTCAAGATGGTGATTCAATTGAAGGGTAAATCGGTGTCCCCTTTTAGGCTTCACAATTACCTACTCAATTGATGAGTTAATTACTAAGTCTAATTACACTGGTCTTCCGCATGCAATTCAACCAATCTAATATCTTTCAATAACCTAGGTGTTAATCAATTTCATTAACTGTCGTTAATTCAATCAATAGACATGTAATTAATGGGATCAATTAATGAGAGTAATTAAGAATCATGGATCAAGAGCAATGAATTATATATACATAAAGATTAGCAATCCATCACCTAGGCTCAATCATCTAAGCGAATACAAGGGATTTAGCTAGACATAGTGATAATCAAAGCACACAAGCAAAAAGATAAACAATAATCAACCATTGTAAAGATTAAAATTAAAGATAAGAGTTTACCAATGATTAAAAATTGAAATCCTAGTGTTTAGATGCTACAAAATACCATAGAAAGTTGTAAAAACGGTAACCATAGCTAAGAAATTCGTAAGATAAAAAACTGCCCAAAGTTTGACTTAACATCTCGCGACTGCGAACTAGTACCTCACGACCGTGAGGTCTTCAAAAACAGGAATCGCGACCGCGATCTAGTGACTTGCGCCCGCGGAGTTGCATCTTGGTTTACTCATGTTCTGTCAAAATCTCGCACCCGCAACTTGGATCTCGCGACGGGAATAAAGGGCCTCATGACCGCGACCTGGAATCTCGGGACCGCGAGATGCAATAATTCAGCAGACTTCGGCTTCTTTACTTGATTAACACTTTAACTTGCTTGCTTGATGCCGAGACTTGTCAAATTCGTCCATAATACACCCATAAAGAAATCTTTAGCTGAAAACACAATTTCTAACATAACTATGAGCCAAAGTCTTCATTCTTCATAAATTTATACTCCAAAGAACGAGATATCGCGAATAATAATATGTATAAAAGAGCCAATATCAAATTCCCCCACACTTGAACGTTGCCTGTCCTCAAGTAAGCTTATCTTAAAAATAGTGAAACTCAATACAAGATTAAACCTACTCGAAGCATCTTTAACAATAACAAGATCAAGATACACCATTATAATCCTCATAATCAAATAATTCCAAGATGTGTGATCTTCAACAAACAATCGCAAGGTTCAAGCCTTTAACAAACATCTCAATATATAGCGGAATCACCAAAAAGTTTCGCCTTAGGGAAAACAAGACCTTTGAAAAGCATTTTTACATTTTAAGAATGGGAAAACAAGTTAAGTTTTTACACAAAACGAGTTTTCTGTAAATTTTAGGTTTTTAAGGCTATGTGATTTCAAAGTCATCCCGGTTTTAGGATAACCGCACGGGTAATTGCCAATCCTGTAGCAAACTATCCGGTTCAATAGCGATGGGAAGACAATTACCTTAGGTGAGTGTTTAGGTACCATCCACAGTCAACTTGGTAGTAATCAACGACATGGGACAAGTGACCAACCCTAACAAAATCCCTCCGGTGTTTTAGGAGCAAGATGGAAAGGCCACATGAAAGCGGTTTAGATTTGACCTACCAAACCTATTTTCGGGTTGAAACGCAATTTGAAAGACTTGACTTCCTTAAATGGGTGGACTCGATTCACCTGGAAGTGTTTAAACACTTGGTTTATTTTATTTAAGGTCATTGGACCCCACTTCCCACTCATCTAGCTTTTATGCTATTTTTAAGAAAATGTAGGAATCAGATACTACATTTCCATATTTTATAAGGGGTACCATGGATTTTGACCATGGCGTATGTTGTCTAAGCAACACTAGCACGAAGTCATTGCTCTTCCTAAAGAAGACAACACATTGTGAAGCTCAAGGCTCCTCTTCCCACTGTACCATACATCTTAAAATGATGTGAGTATGAAATGGTGTAGATTAGAAAGTGTCCTACACCAAGTAAAACTTCATTCGGAAGACTTTACTTCCTCAATAGGATGGAATTGATTCATCCTTTAAACACACACACACACACACACTCACGCAAATAAAAATACAAAACGCCAAAGTCATTGAGGTATCTGCACAATTCAACTCACAATAGTGATAACATTTGCTCAATAAAACAGCTACACTTGGCTTTTGAAATCTTCAAAAAATTTTAAAAAAAATTCTCAAATTTTCCAAACAATGACTAAAAAATAAGACATAAAGCCAAGTGTAATACATCCGCGAGAATTTATATCTCTCCCCCAACACTTAAGATCATGTAATGCTCTCACTTACATGAAATCAGATAAGCTAAATATAAATTCGAGAGGACAATAGAGTGAATGGAAAAAACATAACCGGATGTAAAGCAACATAATCGTGAAATGGAGTGACAGACGACTCTGCATTGACGGCCATTCCTCAATTGTCATCACATTATGTAGTACCTGAAATGATTAAACAAGAGCAAAACACAAAAAAAAAAAAAAAAAAACTTTTTGGATTTTTGGGTTTTTCAAAATTTTAAGGTTTTTAGTTTTCAAACACACTCAATATACAAATTATACAAGGATATACATTGTGCACGTTTATTAACGAGTCTTACACTGGACTCCACCTCCTTCTCAACTAATGCCTGGATGGTAGGTTCCATCATCCTTCAAACCACAGGAACCACCACTTAAGTTCCCATTACCAATCACACCTAACAACCGATCATCACCAGCTCTTGACTCCTTAGTCAATTCTCTCAACTTTTCCTTATCTTTTTCCAATAAATTAGACATTAATCGGATTCTCACATTCTCACCTTTTTCATTCATAACCTTCTTAACCCGTCCGAATAACCTTATCATAGACCTATCAACAATACTATCATCGGGCTTACCTACAGGTTTTTCTTGAACCACCCCACCCCCCACACTTAGGCTTTTTACTAGTCTTAGTTTTATCATTATCAGTTTCAACACTAGTAAGCATATTCACAGAATCTACGGGTGTGGGTGGCGGTTTAACACTAATCTTTGTCTGAAAACTCAAAGTTTTATCTCTATCCCTCAAGACTAATTTACCAGTTCTCCATTCAGTTAATGCACCTGCAGTTGCTAAAAATGGTCTACCTAAAACAATGGGTACAACCTTATCATCCGGCATATCAACAACCACAAAGTCAGCTGGAAACTCCAATTCACCTATCTTAACAAACAAATTTTCAGCAATTATGGGTTTACTAATCGTCTGGTTAATCAATCTAACTCCTATATTAGTCGACTTAAGTTCATTTAAACCCAAACGTGAATAAACAAAGGTATAAGATTAATAATCGCACCTGAATCAGTTAAACACCTAAAAAGTTCGGAGTCATCAATCCTACATGACACTATGAATGGCCCGGGATCACCTAACTTTGGTGGCATATCACTCTTCTTCAAAATAGCAGCGTATTCTCCTTCAAGAAGTGCAGAGGATGCCTACTCATGCTCACCCTTCTTTACCATTAACTCCTTCAAAAATCTCCCATAATTGGGCATACATGCAAGAACATCAACCCAAGGTACATGCACATAAATATCATCATTATTATTAGCTGACTTACAAACAGTGTCCTTTGGTTGCTCGGATTGAATAGCTCTCGGATATGGAATGGGCGGCTTGTAAGCTTTCAACTTAGGTGAATGTTTCACCTTTTCTTCTACTTCAACCTTCTCAACGTTGTTCACACTAAACTCAGGAGACTCGGTAGTCTCAACACTCTTCACTTCCGACTCTTGATTACCCTAACTCGACGAACTCCCCGTCATCAAACTCATCTAATAATTACCATACGCGGGAGTTATATCACTAACTCGAATCCAACCGTCTTCACCATTAAGAGTATAAGTCGGAACACACTCATCAGAACCATAACCCTCAAAGCTAGAAATAGCATTGACCTGCAAATAATTAGACACTTGAGGATCTTTGTTCTTCACATCACCTTTATTAGCATTAGTGAGAATTGTTTAGACCAGCCCATTGTTGTTAGTGTTTACTTGGGTAGTTGATGGGAAAGCACCCGGTGGCCTCTCCATCAATACTGGTGATATTCAACCCACTTCCCTTTCCAAATTCTGCAGTGAAGCTTGTTGAAGCCTCATTTGTTGCTTTGTCAAATCACTGTCATGTTTCAACAATGTGTGACACCGCTAATTTTTTTTTTATACATACGTGGTGGAAGCATTATATTATTTTAATACGATATCAACATTTGTACAAACCGATGTCACGTGTCATTACAATAAATTTCATACGTAACTGGAAAAGACGTAAATACATTAAGTTTTCAAAAGAACATATTTCAAACTATAAAAAACCACATCAGAGTTAACCCTGTCAAACATAACATCACCATGCCCGTCTTCTCCCAAAAAGCACTATCTACAAAAGCTATCAACCTGCAGGGAGGAGATGGAGGGGAATTAGCACGAAGCTAAGTGAGTACGACTAACTACAGGCCATAGCATACATAAGTGTTATACTAATCATGTCACAATAGTCTAACACACAAACATCACCCAAGTTTGACTTTCTGATTTTCCCCCAAAAGGTTCACCTTTTGAACTTTCTCTTTTCGCTGCCATTATATCACCTTCTGTAACTTTAGCCATCTCATGAGCCTGTGCCAATGTGGTTGCAAATCTCACAACTATTCTATATTCTGGCTTAATCACCCGCATAAAATGCTGAATCTTATCCTTTTCAGCCGGTACCCACTGTTGAACAAACCTTAACTTCGATGTAAAATCTCAGAAAACCTCATCAATCGTCATGTTTTCGGTCATTTTCATACTCAGAAACTCAGTTTTCAATCTTTCCATCTCATACTCAGAACAATACTGCTCACGAACCTTAGGAGCGAACTGTTCCCAAGTTATCTGACTGATCTGTTCTTTGGGTAAATATGCAGTAATAGAATCCCACCACTCCATTGCTTCACCTTTGAGAAGCCTACTAGCAAACAGTACCATAGATTCAGGCTCACAAAAACATGCTTCCAACGCTCTCTCTACTTCTCTTAGCCAATTAAGGGTCATTGTAGGGTTTGTGTGACCAATGTACTCAGGAGGTTTGCAGTCCATAAATTGTTTATAGGTACACTTTCTTCTTGTCTCAGGGACTTGAAATGGGTACATCATTTGATTAGGAAAAGTCTGGTTAAACGGGAATGGCATTGCGAGGTTTTGATAGGTGGTCTGAGGAAACTGTGACTGAGAACTACCACCAGCTTGAGTATAAAAGTTAGGAGGAAAGGTTGTGTTCAACGCAGTGGTATTAGGGTTCCATTGCGCCCGTTCTTGTTCTAATTCTTTGATTCTCTCTTGAGCTTCTAATAACCGACTTTGAAGTTCTATTACTTCTTGAGAAGTTTCTTCTTCTGAAGACACATGTCCATCTTCGTCAGGGGCTCTAAAAGTACCAGTTCCAGGGACAGTAGGGCCAGTAGCGGTTGCTTCATTATCTGCCATTACTGCACTACCACAACACTCACACCAAAGCTTAGTATAAATTCTGTTAGTACTAACAACTAACACATATCCTGTCCTAATACTCACTTAACCCATCCACAGCATGTTATGTTTGACATGACTCTTCTAAGTTTGGGAACATGACATTTAGATCACAATGCACATGCTGCCAAACTCAGCTCTGATACCAACTTGTGACACTGCTAATTTTTTTTTTAATACATACGTGGTGGAAGCATTATATTATTTTAATACGATATCAACATTTGTATAAACCGATGTCACGTGTCATTACAACAAATTTCATACGTAACTGGAAAATACGTAAATACATTAAGTTTTCAAAAGAACATAGTTCAAACTATAAAAGACCACATCAGAGTTAACCCTGTCAAACATAACATCACCATGCGCGTCTTCTCCCAAAAAGCACTATCTACAAAAGCTATCAACCTGCAGGGAGGAGATGGAGGGGAATTAGCACGAAGCTAAGTGAGTACGACTAACTACAGGCCATAGCATACATAAGTGTTATACTAATCATGTCATAATAGTCTAACACACAAACATCACCCAAGTGCCGTCTACAGAGACTCTGACGGCTCGGCCAAATCATTAACCACCAGCTGATCGAACTGGGGCTTACCAGAAGTTCCTCCACCACCGTGTTGTATATATATAATCCATACGCGACGGACGCGTCATTCACATATATATACACCACGATTGTCTAGGCCACCACATGAGGAACCCAACCCGCACAACCCGCAGGTTGATCTCTCCTACCGAGGCCACCACACAATAGGGACGCACTGGGCTCCAGCAGACAAGCATTAACCAACATGCAGTCATCACAACGTACTAACTAACCACATCATTAAGTATATCTAACAAGCATGACAATCATAATATAACATGCTTCTATATACTATATTCTTCAGTTAGTCCCACTCACCAATTACCAGCAAATGAGAAGGTATTCAGCTATCTAATCACTGAACCTTCTCTTTCTCCTTTTCTCCTGAGAAAACATATACACAAGTTAGTTTCTGTTCGTTAACATCAAATAACACAATATAAAAATTTTTGTATCAAAAACTGTCCGCTAAAATTTTTTGCTTAACACAAATTTACATCAAAAACATCAAAATACAAACGGGCAGCATAACGGCTAAAAATTAACACTTAGGTAAAATATTCTGCCCTGGATACTCAGTCGGTTGACTGACTCTTACAGTCGGTCGACTGTCGACACAACCGGTCGACTGACCTTCCCAGTCGGTCGATTCATTTGGTATTACACAGTGTTGTAAAAGTCGGCCGACTTGGCCGACGCGTCGGCCGATGTGTCGTTTTTTTGGATTCTCCATCCCGTTTTTTCTGAAAATGCCTCAAAAGGCGGTCAAAGCTAAAAATTCGGTCAAAGTCTGTCAAAGACGGTCAAAGTTGGTCAAAAACAGTCAAAATCAGTCAAATTTTCGTCAAGATGTGATATGTTTCTAAAATTAGGGTTTGTTTTCATTTTTTGGGCCGCCATTTTCTCTGTGTCCTTACTGATTATGTACTCAGTAACATTAATTGAGTTTGAAGTATGATTGTATTTAAATTCAAGTTCTTATTTAAGAAATTTATGGTACAGAATCAACTATTTTATACATATAAAAATATATATTCAAGAAATTATTA
The DNA here is from genome assembly GCF_046630445.1 of Rutidosis leptorrhynchoides. NCBI lineage: Eukaryota > Viridiplantae > Streptophyta > Magnoliopsida > Asterales > Asteraceae > Rutidosis > Rutidosis leptorrhynchoides. The sequence continues at coordinate 216,724,085 of NC_092336.1, forward strand.
ATAAAGTCAACGTTGGTCAACGACCGATGCGTCACCGACGCGTCCCTGACTCGGCCGACACGTCCTTTTTAGGTCTCTACCGATGCATCCCCGACTCGCGACTTTTACAACCTTGGTATTACATCAATCGGCCGAAGGTAAATCTCAGTCGGTCGGTTCACTCAATAGTCGGTCGGTTGTCTTCGTCAATCGGCCGGTTCAACCCTCAGTCGGTCGACTGTCGACCTGCAGTAGGCCGACTGTGTTCATCTTCATCAGAAACTGAACAAAGGCTACGGACTTCACGATGAAATCCTCAAATCTCGATCTAGAGCTCGTTTTAAACACCAAAATCGACCACAACTTATTCACTACTTGTTATAGACTCAAAACCCACAACAATTTGACCATAACAATGCTTAAATCACTTGTTTTGACACAAATTTACACTTTTATGAAAACTAACATAAAACCTTAAATTTCTCAAAGATTAGAGCATGGAAGCTTGTGATCCTTACTTTAAACGAATCAGTGAATCACAAGGAACACAAAGATATGAACAATTTGAGCTCTTGCTAAAGATTAAGGATTAGGGTTTGATTGTAGGTGAGGAAAATGAAGAACAGGTGTGTTTGGGAATTTTCTAGAAATGGGAAGAAGAACACAGCCCACTAGTCACTTAATTGTGGATAATTCCCACACTGTGTGACACACGGGTATTTATCAGTTATCTGATATCTTTCGTACATCATTTGGAGACCCAAACGAAGTCCAAATTAAATAAACAAACCTGTTCTGTGACACTTGTCACAAACTGGTCCTAAACACATCATTATTTAATAATAAATATTAAATAAAAAAAAAGCATATAATAACGCAATACAAACCTATGGGCAAAATAGTAATCTTACAACTAGGCCCGATTGAGGATGTTACACAATGTAGTACTCTCATCAGATTTAATCATGAAACCTCGAAGCAATTCTTCCAACGAAGGCACCTTATCTACAAAAGACTTAATCTGATTTCGGTTAACGAACCCCGGTGGTCCATTCCTTTGATAACCCGAACTACCTCCTTGATACTGATTATTATATTGATTACCCAAGTAGTTCACCTGCTCTTCCATCGTTAACTGATCACAATCCTTCGTGAGGTGTGGTCCTTGGCATAGTTCACAATCAACCCTCATAGCATGCATCTCCTTAGTCATTGTATCCATCTGCCTCTTGAAAGTTGCTAATTGTGCCTTAACTGATGCGAGTTCATCACTAGTTTCGGTACTAGTGACATGAGATGATCTAGAAACATCTATATCTTGGTGTCAATCATACAAATGTGTAGCGGTTTCAGATATGATGTTATAGGCATCATCCGGTGTCTTCTTCATGTGAGAATCACCCGCAGCAATATCAATCTCCTTCCTCGTAGGCACATTAACACCCTTGTAGAAAATTTGGACCTTTTGAAAATTGTTCAACCCATGTTGAGGACAATTTCTTAGCATTTTACCGAATCATGTCTAAGCATCATAAAGTGTCTCGTTCTACCTTTGAACAAAATGATTGATGTCACTTTTTGCAGCCTTCGAAGCAGGAAAGAATCGCTGTAAAAACTTATCTTCCATAACAGTCCAACTATCAATCTCACCCTCGGGCAACGACTCTAACCAATCTTTGTCATCATCCTTCAAAGACCACAGAAAGACCCTCAAGTAAATAACAGTATCTGCAACTTCTCTAATTTTAAACAAGTTACAGATACTCTTAAAAGTTCAGAGATGCTCGTTAACATCTTCCTTTGGTGTACCCCTGAACTAGCACTGATGAGTAATCATGTTGAGAATCTGCACCTTGACCTCGAAATCAACCGTAACTGGTGGTTGTGTAATAGCATGCCCATTACCATCCCTCGTGGCTTTCATCATAGCCTCCTGATAATGCTAAAAACGAACATATATTTCATAGCATTATCCTTCAATAAAGACAAGTTTTTAGTTGCAATTGTTCTATTTACAAGTGATATTCGTTTAAATGATAAAAGGTGAAGACAAAAGACAGATTCGACGATTTGAAGACGCAAACGCTAAAGAGTACAAAGTACAATCCAAGTGGTTCAATTTATTGATGAGAAACGTCTAAAAGTTACAAGAGTACGAGCCGCGAAATGCAAAGTACAAGATATTAAATAGTACGCAAGAACGTTCGAAAATCCGGAACCGGGACATGAATCAACTATCAACGCGCGATGCATCGGACCTAAAATTACATGTCTACTATGCACAAGAATATAATATAATATATATATAATTATATAAAATTATATATATTATATTAAATATTATTATAATACGTCGACAAACTAGAAAACAAAGTGATTGAGCTGGATACAGCTGGCCATGCGATCGTATGGCCTGGCTGCCTTATTCTCATGCGATCGCATGGTAGGGAAATGGTGGCCAGGTTCTATAAAAGGCGTCAGTTTCAGTCGAGTTACATACACCTAATTCAATCTTCTCCCTAACTCTCTCAATATATATATATATATATATATATATATATATATATATATATATATATATATATATATATATATATATATATATATTTATAATTTTAATTTCAATTTAAGATTAATAATAATAAGCTTATGGTAGCGAATGTTGTAAGTCGATCGGATAACATTCGCTACGCGATTAATACTCATTGTAAGTTATATTCAACCTTTTTAAATTAGTGTCTCGTAGCTAAGTTATTATTATGTTTATTTAAGCTGAAGTAATCATGATGTTGGACTAAATATTAAGACGGGGTAATTGGGCTTTGTACCATAATTGGGGTTTGGACAAAAGACCGACACTTGTGAAAATTGGACTATGGGCTATTAATGGGCTTTATATTTGTTTAACTGAATGATAGTTCGTTAATTTAATATAGAGATTTACAATTTGACGTATCTATAAATAACCATATACACTCGATCGGACACGATGGACGAGATATTTATAAGTACTAATAATCGTTCATTTAACCGGACACGGGAATGGATTAATATTCAATGGACTTATTAAAACAGGGGTGGATTACATACAAGGACACTTGGTGTAATTGTTAATAAAGTATTAAAACCTTGGATTGCACGCAGTCGATAACCTGGTGTAATCATTAACAATGTATTAAAACATTATTACAGTTTAAGTCCCCAATTAGTTGGAATATTTGACTTCGGGTATAAGGATAATATGACGAGGACACTCGCACTTTATATTTATGACTGATGGACTGTTATGGAAAAAAACCAGATGGACATATCGAATAATCCAGGACAAAGGACAATTAACCCATGGTAATAAATTAAAATCAACACGTCAAACATCATGATTACGGAAGTTTAAATAAGCATAATTCATTTATTTTATATCTCATCGCACTTTTATTTACTGTCATTTTATTTATCATACTTTAAATTATTGCACTTTTATTTATCGCACTTTTAATTATCGTCATTTACTTTACGCTTTAAATTAAGTTATATTTATTTTTAATATTTTACATTAGGTTTTAATTGTGACTTAAGACATAAAATCGACAAACTGGTCACTAATCGGTAAAAACCCCCTTTTTATAATAATAATAATACTACTTATATATATATATATATATATATATATATATATATATATATATATATATATATATATATATATATATATAGGGGCAGGATCAATGGGGAAGTAACCAATCGGGGGGAAGCAAAATTTTTTTTTTTCGTTTTTTTTGAATTTTTTTTCCGGCATCAAGATCACACAAAAATATGAACATTTAGAAGAGACACTTCGTGATGAATGTTATTATTTAGGCGGGAAAATGATCGACAAAAATAACATTCAAGATAATATTGTTCGTGAAGAATATGAACGTTTTTTTTCTTCATGTTTTGGGAAGTAAAATTTTGCCCGATTTAGAGTTTAGGGTTTAGGGTTTGGTATTTTGGATTTATTCCATAAACCCAAAACACCAAACCCTAAACCCTAAACCCTAAACTCTAAACTGTTCGTGTTAAAAATTTAATCTAAATCCTAAATCTAAACCCTAAATCTAAACCCTAAACCCTAAATTTCTAAACCCTAATATCTAAACCCTATAAACCCTAATATCTAAACCCCAATAGCTAAAACCTCAAAATACGCTCGAAAAATACGATAATTGTTATATATTACTTCTTCGGGTGTTTTCCCGCCAAAATAAAAATATTTATCACAAAGTGTCTCTACTAAATGTTCATATTTTCATCTCATCTATAATGTTCGTGACAAAGTTTTTTCAAAAAACGAAAAAAAAAGTTTTTGCTTCCCCCCAATGGTTACTTCCCTCTTGATCCTACCACTATATATATATATATATATATATATATATATATATATATATATATATATATATATATATATATATATATATATATATATATATATATATATATATATATATATATACAAATATAGTTTAAAAATATAGCGTTAAACTTGGCTAGCTCCCTGCGAAACGAACCGGACTTACTAAAAACTACACTACTTTACGATTAGGTACACTGCCTATAAGTGTTGTAGCAAGGTTTAGGTATATCAACTCTATAAATAAATAAATAACTTGTGTAAAATTGTATCGTATTTAATAGTATTACGCAATAAAAATATAACTATTTCGTATACACCTCGCATAACATCAAGTATTTTTGGCACCGCTGCCGGGGACTTCATCAACGCCGAAAGCTAAACGTTATAAATTTTTTTTTAGTTTTTAAGATATTTTTGTAAAAATATAATATTTTTTATTTTGTAAAAATACATAAATATAAAAACATAATAAAAAAACAATATATATATATATATATATATATATATATATATATATATATATATATATATATATATATATATATATATATATATATATATATTTAAGAGTTTGTTTAAAATATATAAAAATTATAAAGTATTTCTATTTCTATTTTAGTTTTTAAAATATAAGTTTTCATTTATTTTATATAAATATTTTATATAAGTTAAAAACAAAAAAAAAATAATTAAAAGTAATAGGGCCGTATTGTAGCAGCCCAAACAATTTGGCCTAGAACCCGAACCCATGCGACCGCATGACACTAACGATCACATGAGGTGACTTGACAGATCTGAAACCTTAACTGGTACGGATTAGGGTTAGGTTTTTAATATAATTATTATTAATTAAGTAATTAGGGTTAAGGATTTTATTATTTAGTTTAGTTTTTAATTAATTTGTAATATTAAGTTTTAATTAGTTTTATTAAATATAAAATTGATACTTTTATAAAATAAGTAATATAAAAATAATATATTTATAAAAATTGTATTTTTATAACTTTAAGTTTTATTTTTATATTTTGTATCTTTTTATTCGTAATTTGTATTTTTATCGTTCGTAACTAGTTTTAAGATATAGTTTTTGCCGTAGTTAATTTCTATTTCTAGATTCTTAGGCTTTGTTGTAAAATTCCTTGAGTACTTTTTCTTTAGATTAAGATTTAGGCGCTTTATAATTCTACGACGTCGCTTATCGCTTTAGTATTTAATAGGTTTTAGTGCCTTTTTAAGTTATTGCCGTTTTGGATATAGAATTCTTTTTAAGCTTTAATACCTTTAGACGTAAGTTTTAATTTTTAGTTTTTAGACTTTTAAGTTTCGACGTTTTTCTTTCTTATTTTTATTTTTTGACCTTTTATTTTTCGACGTTTTACGACGCACTCTTTTTCTTTCTTATTTCTCGACGCTCTAGTTTTTTAGGACATAGAATTTTCTTTATTTTCTTCAAACTTCGACGAAAAATTATTTTAAGTGGTTAAATTGATAGACATCCAAAATTTTCTGGTTCGTAGTAATAGTTGGATTTGTTAGTGGCGAGTTGTGGGCTTCCAATTTAAAGGGTCCTGGCTATCTGCTGCATCTATTGGCTATTCAAAACGTGGGCAAAATCAAAAAAGTTTATTAATTTGTTAACTTATATAATTTTTATCTTTTATAACTAATAGGATATTCAGTGAATGCACCGAGCAAAACGTTCACCACCTTTCATACGTTCACCACCTTAGCTCGATCAAGACATCTAGCCAACATTGTCGCCGTTGATTTTTATATAGAATCGTCATCTAGTCGACCAAGTACTCCGATTCAAATTTCCGATAATCCATTTTTTGAACCTGACCTCACAATTGAGAATCCGAAGGATATTCAAGGACAATTCAGAGATCCTGAACCACTAATCATTCCTCCTGAACCACAAATCACTCATCCAGAGATTGTCGAGGAAGAAACCATTAAATCAGAATCCTCTAGTGATTCAGATTCAACAATTTCAATCATGAAAAATCTGGAACCTCTAAGTATGGAAGACCGAATGAGGGCTAAAGGCACTGGCCAAGGTCACGCAATTACTCAACCAGACATTAATGCACCAGATTATGAAATCAAAGGATAAATCCTACACATGATAACTAATCAATGCCAATTTAGTGATGCACCGAAGGAAGATCCAAACGAACATCTTCGAACTTTTAATAGGATCTGTACTCTGTTCAAAATCAGAGAAGTTGAGGATGAACAAATCTATCTCATGTTATTTCCCTGGACTTTAAAGGGAGAAGCCAAAGATTGTTTAGAATCGTTACCTGAAGGGGCGATTGATACATGGGATGTCTTAGTTGAAAATATTCTTAAACAATTCTTTCCGGCATCTAAAGCCATGAGACTTCAAGGAGAAATTGTTACATTCACACAAATGCCAAATGAAACTCTATATGAGGTGTGGACAAGATTTTGAAAGTTGTTGAGAGGATGTCCTCAACATGGTTTAGACACTTATCAAATAGTACAAATATTCTACCAAGGATGTGACATTACCACACGAAAAGACATCGACATAGCAGCTGGTGGTTCCATTATGAAGAAAACCGCAACTGAAGCTTACAAAATTATTGATAACACTGCTTCCCACTCACATGAGTGGCATCAAGAAAAAGATATCGTTAGATCATCTAAAGTGGCTAGAGCCGATTCTAGCCATGACTTTGATTCCATTTCCGCAAAGATAGATGCTTTAGAGAGACGAATGGAAAAGATGACTAAGGATATTCACGCAATACGAATTAGTTGTGAACAGTGTGGAGGACCACATTTGACAAAAGATTGTCTCAGTATTGAACAAATAATGGAACAACGAGAGAATGTTTCATACATGAACCAAAGGCCTGGAAATAATTATCAGAATAATTATCAATCGCCAAGACCAAACTACAATCAAAATCAGAATTATAACCGAAATGTTCCATACAACAACTAACAAGGTCCTAGCAATCAACAAGTATCCAACAATACTTACAATCAGCAAAGACCTATTTTTCAAATTAAACCACCACAAACCGATAATAATAAGCCAAATTTAGAAGATATGATGTCGAAGCTAGTTGAATCTCAAACTCAATTTTTCACATCTCAGAAACAAACCAATGAACATAATGCTCAAGCATTTAGAAATCAACAAGCTTCAATCCAAAATCTGGAACAAGAAGTAAGTAACCTAGCAAGGTTGATAGGTGAAAGAAAATCGGGAAGTTTACCCAGCGATACAAATGCTAACCCTCGGAATGAAATAGCAAAAGCCATTACCACGAGAAGTGGTATTACACTTAAACCACCTGAAATGCCTGTAATTTCTGATGACTCTACTCCTACTACACAGGCACCACAGCCTGAGCAAGATAAGGAAACAGAACTGGTAGTTGAAAAGGTTAATGAAGATAACACAGTTAAGGATAAACCTTATGTTAAACCATACCAACCACCGCTCCTTACCCGAGTAAAATGAGAAAAGAAAGACTTGAAGCCGAGCAATCCAAACTCTTGGATATGTTTAAACAAATAAATGTTAATCTTCCTTTCATTGATGTGATTTTAGGAATGCCAAGATATGCTAAATTCCTGAAAAATATAATCACAAATATAAAGAAAATGGAAGAACTTTCGGCTGTTACTATGAATGCTAATTGTTCTGCAGTGTTGTTGAATAAGATACCAGAAAAATTATCAGATCCAGGAAGTTTCACAATTCCATGTTTTCTGGGTAGTCTTAGTTCAATAGAAGCATTGGCAGACTTAGGTGCTAGTATAAATTTAATGCCGTATTCATTATACGCTAAACTAGACCTTGGAGAATTGAAACCAACACGAATAAGCATACAACTAGCAGATCGATCAGTAAAATAACCTAGAGGGATAATGGAAAACATGCTAGTTAAAGTTGATACTTTAGTATTTCCAGTAGATTTTGTTATTTTGGACATGGAAGAAGATTCTCGAGTTCCTCTCATATTAGGAACACCATTCTTAAATACGGCTAAAGCAATAATAGACGTGTTCGGTAAGAAATTGACCCTAAGTATAGAGGACGATAGTGTTACCTTTTCTGTTGATAGAGCCATGCAACAACCGCAATCTGCAGATGATACATGTTATTATATTCAAACTATAGATTCACATGCAGAATTGTTAGAAGAATTTCCAGAATTACAAGGAACAGGAGAATGTTCTTTAGGAGAAGGAACTGAACCAATTGATGAAGCTGAAATGTTAGCTACACTCATGGCTAATGAATATGAACCAACAACAGAAGAACTTCAAATGCTAAAAGAGGAAGACAGATATCGATACAAATCATCGATAGAAGAACCACCGATATTAGAGTTAAAGCCACTTCCAAACCATTTGGAATACGCTTATTTACATGGTGAATCTGATTTACCTGTAATAATATCGCCTTCTCTTACGGAAAATGAAAAATCTCGACTCATTTCTATGCTAAAAGCTCATAAACCAGCTATTGCATGGAAGATTCATGACATTAAAGGCATAAGTCCTTCGTATTGCACACATAAAATCCTTTCGGAAGAGGGCCATAAAACCTATGTGCAACGCCAACGAAGACTAAATCCAAATATGCAAGATGTTGTTAAGAAAGAAATTATTAAACTGCTAGATGCAGGTTTAATTTATCCAATCTCTGATAGTCCATGGGTAAGCCCAGTTCAATGCGTACCTAAGAAGGGTGGCATGACTGTCATCACAAATGAAAAAAATGAGCTTATTCCTACTAGGACTATAACGGGATGTCGTGTTTGTATTGATTATAGAAAATTAAATGACGCCACCAGAAAAGATCACTTTCCCTTACCTTTCATTGATCAAATGTTGGAAAGATTAGTCGGAAACAGTTACTATTGTTTTCTTGACGGTTTCTCCGGATACTTTCAAATTCTAATCGCACCCGAGGACCAAGAGAAAACCACATTCACGTGCCCTTATGGTACTTTTGCTTACAAACGCATGCCATTTGGACTTTGCAACGCCCCTGCAACCTTTCAAAGGTGCATGATGGAGATTTTTCACGACATGATAGAAGAATGCATGGAAGTTTTCATGGATGACTTTTCAGTCTTCGGTGATACTTTTGAATCATGTCTAGTTAATCTTGAACGAATGCTTATTAGATGCGAGCAATCAAATCTAGTACTTAATTGGGAGAAATGCCATTTCATGGTTAGAGAAGGCATCGTTCTTGGTCATAAAATTTCAAAGGAAGGAATTGAAGTGGATAGAGCTAAAGTAGATGTAATTGCTAAACTTCCACATCCCACCAATGTTATAGGAGTTAGGAGTTTTCTAGGGCATGCCGGTTTTTACCGACGTTTCATAAAATATTTTTCTAAAATTGTCACTCCTATGAATAAGCTCCTTGAAAAGGATGCTCCATTCATCTTTTCGGATGAATGCATCAAATCTTTTAATATTCTTAAAGAAAAACTCACTAATGCGCCGATCATGATAACTCTAAATTGGAATCTACCGTTTGAACTTATGTGCGATGCAAGTGATTTTGCAATGGGAGCCGTTTTAGGACAAAGGATTGAAAAACGATTTCAACCTATTTATTACGCTAGTAACACGTTACAAGGAGCACAAACAAATTACACAACTACTGAAAAAGAACTCCTTGCTATTGTCTTTGCTTTTGACAAATTTCGTTCATATCTCGTTCTAGCAAAAACGGTGGTCTATACTGACCATTCTGCTCTTAGATACATATTTTCAAAAAAAGATGCTAAACCACGATTAATCCGTTGGATCTTACTCTTACAAGAGTTCGATATTGAAATCCGAGATAAAAAAGGAGCAGAAAATCTTGCTGCTGATCATCTCTCTCGTCTTGAAAATCCCGAATTAGAAGTTCTAAATGAATCGGCTATACAAGATAACTTTCCTGATGAATATCTCTTGAAAATTGATTATAGTGAAATTCCATGGTTTGCAGACTATGCAAACTACTTAGTATGTGGATTCCTTGAAAAGGGGTTATCGTACCAAAAACGAAAGAAATTCTTTAGTGATATAAAACACTATTTTTGGGAAGATCCGCATTTATTTAAAAGTTGTCCCGATGGAATAATACGCCGATGCGTATTCGCAGATGAAGCTAGTCAAATCTTAAACCATTGTCACACAGGACCAACAGGAGGGCATTATGGGCCTCAACTTACAGCAAGAAAAGTCTACGACGCTGAATTCTATTGGCCTACAATTTTCAAAGACGCACACCTTCTTTGTAAATTCTGTGATGCTTGTCAAAGGGCCGGAAAAATAAGTTAACATGATGAAACGTTTAACAACCCGTCCTAATCCTCCTGGACGAAGTCATCAACATTTGGTTCCATCGCGAGGTGATGTCCTAAATATGCCATGAATGACTCCATGTAATATCTTTAAAATGAGCAAATGCACAGCGGAAGGTTTCTTTCATACCTGAGAATAAACATGCTTAAAAGTGTCAACCACAAAAGGTTGGTGAGTTCATAGGTTTATCATAACAATCATTTCAATATATTAATAGACCACAAGATTTCCGTTTATAAATATATGTACACTCGCAAGTGTATAAAACTGTTCTGCTTATGTTGAGGCCTCAGTAACCAACCTTAACAATAATATAATAAGTCGTCTTCGCAAAGATGGATACGTACACTCGCAAGCGTATAAATAATCCTCGAAGTACTAAACATCCGCCCACTAGCTCTTATGTCTAGTGCAGCCTACAGGATGGGGGTGTTAAGCCCGATAGATCTATCTTTAGGATTCGCGCTTACATGCTCTTATAACATGTAACTAAATTACCTAGCACATCAATCCGCAGAATATCATTTTTAATCACTTGTCTCTATTTCGTAAAGCATTTATAAAAGTAGCGCATGTATTCTCAGCCCAAAAATATATATTGCAAAAGCAATTAAAAAGGGAGCAAATGAAACTCACCTAATGTATTTTGTAGTAAAAATAAATATGACTATATTGAACAATGCAGGGTTGGCCTCAGATTCACGAACCTATATCATTTGTATAATTATTAATATACATAATTTTAATCGAACAAATATATTATAATTAGTGATGTAATTTATATATATAGTTGATTAACAAGTTTCTTTATATTTATATTTTCATTTTATATATAGATATATTAGTATAGTTATGTTATGCGTATTAAATATATATTTATATATTTAATCTTTAATTTTATACTTATAACTTTAATAACGTTATTAAAACTATTATTTTCATAATCGTAATTATAATATCGATATAAATAATACTGATGATGATCCGCATAGCGCATCGGGCTATTATATGGTCTTATGCTTGAGCCTGGCCCGTTAGCGGCACATTGGTCTTTTCCCTTAAAACCCTAATATGCCTCTATAAATAAAGGGTAGGAATTCTACCCTAAACACATATACATCTTAGAAGCTTAAACGCTCTCCTCTCCCTCTAGGGTTTTACAGGGTTTTCCTCTAAAACAGTCATAACCACCCTCCTGAAATCATCATCTTGGCTAGGGTTATCACGGTAATCGGACCGGAGGTTAAAGCCGCTGTACATAATAAACCCTCCTCTATTGCACTCAAGCGTATCTCTAGCATTCGGTGGAATATGCTTGATCATTTGGCGCCATCCGTGAGACCTGCAACTGACATGTCTCGCGTTAGGATGAACAGGGTCGGACGTAATAACTGTAAGTTTCGTTGATGTTTTATCAACGTAATCACTGTAAGTTTCATTGATATTTTATCAATTTTCTTGATTATTTTATTCAAACTTGTAAGGTTTGATATTTTACCACTGTATGGTTTAATTTCCTATTAGTCAATTAAATAGAATAGAATACGTATTGAACAATTGATATCACAAGAGCAATTTTTTGCTATCACGTGCTATCTTCAAACTATATCTTGCTATGATTGGCTATTATAAATCTTACATATGAACCGGTTAATTGTATCATCGATTTTGGAAGCTTAGTTCCAAAATTAAACAATCATTTTCAACGATAAATTACGGAAATTGATGTGAATAAAATCGCGAGTTGAGATCTCAACGATCTGTAATTTGTCTTGACAAAAGTGATGTTGAACTATGCTGTTTGAATTTGATTACTTCTGGTGAAGTCTTGTTATAACAATTGTGTCATGTGGTTTTTGTGGCTGTTGCAACGTCGTTGACCGTGTGCTCCGGAGATCTGGACTCATAAATCAGCTTCGATAAAAGAATAACCAATTACAAGTACGGATACACGGCTACGGTACAGACGATAAAAGAATAACCAATTACAAGTACGGATACACGGCTACGGCTACGGATCCGTGGATGTGCATATCAAGGCTTTTGTCAATCACGACGGATCTGTAAGTTTCTTATTGATGTATTTTTTTTTAATCGTTATTTGTACACATGTGGGATCTTGTATATGTGTGTGATCCGACGATCGACTAAACGGCGTGTACATCGGCGACGAGATTGTTCAACAACACTGCATCCGTTGGCCACCACCTTGGTATAATTCGCTACAGTCAATTTTTATATTTGATTATGTTCTAAATCTATTGGCCTTCGTATTGTTATTTTTGTTACGATCTAACGTTTAATGATTTAAACGAAATATTTGTTACGGTATCAACCAACACTTTGGGAAGCTGGAATCGGTTTGTTGAGAACCACATATCCCATCTACGGCTAAAGCCACAATGTTGATTATGCCATTAATTAAGTTGGCAAACTCAACTTCAAACATGATATATAAAGATGATACAACACATCGTACCTTTTGTAAGAATTATTTTTTAAGGACAGGTACAATAGTATAGAGTATGAATAAGTTTCAGAAATTTACAAGATCCAGCGGAGCTTGCGTTCTTACCACCAAAAATAAGTCGCTCTTCTATTCTACATGTCTGTAAGCTTTTCACCTTTTACGTACATATATTTTATCAAGCTTATTTTTCAATTTTATAAAATAAACTGATGAAAAATAAACACATATGGCATGTGCATAATTTACGTTGATTATATGATACGTGGAGGACATAAAAACATATGAATATTCTTGATCTTCATACTTGGCAAAAGAATAGATTTTATTTCCAATATCTTCACCTCATGTGTTAATTGCTTTACGCTCATCATAATTCCACATATATACATATGTAAATGTGAAACTAATTTTTCTTGTTTGCCCTAAAAAGATCTTTACGATACAACCCACGCAAGAAAGCGTAATTTCGTGGGTCGAAGATTTGCAAATAATTTGCAAAATTATTAAATTGTGATTTCAAAAGAGCGCAATTCGTTACGGAAACGATTTTCATTGTCAATTTTATTAGCGTTGACTATGACTATAGCTGGGCAAAGAAAAACTATTAAAAGTGATCTGATTTCACTTCATGGTGGGCGAACCTTATTCGTTTATACACAAATCTCATCTTCCTAATATAACATTTATTGTTTTACTCTATATCTCATCTCATCAAGATATATGTGAGATTTCACAAAATGTAAATCAAAGTATTTACACGTGCCATTGATGGGTGTTTGATTAAATTTATTCACTTAATCTTGATATATGGATATCACTTAATCTTTGGTTAAATTTATTCGATTAACCTATATCCACCAGTTTAGTGTTCCACAAAAATTTTAAAAGAATACGTTATGAAAAAAGAGGTGGATAAAATTTCAATGAGAGTAAATTATTTATTTATTTATTCCTTAATATTCGTTTAATATTCGGGGAACACTTGCAACAAAATAATTTTTTATTTTGAAAGATTGATACAAATCTTATCTCTTCGAATTTATACATGAGGGTATAAGCTCATACATATATGATCAACTAAAATAATTTTAGTGGTTCACCAAATTTATGATGGAAAGGATCACATGCCTAGATATCAAGAGCAAGCTTGCACACACGACATATGTGCATAATTGAAATGCCTCACAAATGATTTAATATCAGGAGGTTACTTCGAATATTAGAAGAACTCGCTTAATGAGTGACAAATGCTTGGCCTCTTGATTACTTCGTGTGATATCAATTATAGTTCAACACAACTAAATACTTTAGTTATATTGAACTAGGGACTGGTATAGTATATACTATAACTAATAGAAAAAGAATGTTTCATTTATCGTCGTCGGTCTTAACCCCAAAGAATGCCACTCCAAAGTGTCGCTCCGTAATACCCCCTTGAAGTATCAATCACCTGATATCACATTCTGCATTAAGTCCATGGCCGCGACGCGTAAGCCCATGGACAACTATCTAAAGACCATGGTCGCATAAGCGCGCCCATGGCATATTTATTAAGTCCATGGCCGCAACGCGTAAGCCCATGGACAATCATCTAAAGACCATGGTCGCATAAGTGCGCCCATGGCATATTTATTAAGTCCATGGCCGCAACGCGTAAGCCCATGAACAACTATCTAAAGACCATGGTCGCATAAGCGCGCCCATGGCATATTTATTAAGTCCATGGCCGCAACGCGTAAGCCCATGGACAATCATCTAAAGACCATGATCGCATAAGCGCGCCCATGACATATTTATTAAGTCCATGACCGCAACGCGTAAGACCATGGACAATTATCTAAAGACCATGGCGCATAAGTGCGCCCATGGCATATTTATTAAGTCCATAGCCGCAACGCGTAAGACCATGGACAATTATCTAAAGACCATGGTCGCATAAGTGCGCCCATGGCATATTTATTAAGTCCATGGCCGCAACTTGTAAGACCATGGACAATTATCTAAAGACCATGGTCGCATAAGTGCGCCCATGGCATATTTATTAAGTCCATGGCCGCAACGCGTAAGACCGTGGATAATTATCTAAAGACCATGGTCGCATAAGTGCGCCCATGGCATATTTATTAAGTCCATGGCCGCAACGCGTAAGACCGTGGACAATTATCTAAAGACCATGGTCGCATAAGTGCGCCCATGGCATATTTATTAAGTCCATGGCCGCAACGCGTAAGACCATGGACAATTATCTAAAGACCATGGTCGCATAAGTGGGCCCATGACATATTTATTAAGTCCATGGCCGCAATACGTAAGCCATTGACAATTATTTAAAGGTCGTGGTCGCGTAAACGCACCATGACATATTTATTAAAACCATGGCTGCAATGCGTAAAGACCATGGACATTTATTATAATCTCATGGTAGCATTGAGTAAGTCCATGAGATGATTTTATTTGCTCGCAGGTCGCAAGCGTGTTTTGCACTTCCCATCTAAAAGTGGTTTAAGTTACAATCTAGATTTCAACACCACTAAGTACTTTAGTACTATTGAAATGGGGGCTACCATGATATGAGCATAACTACCATGATATGAGCATAACTATTAGAAAAGGTTATTATCCTTTCAGTGATTAGCGGTCGCATGTCGAAAATCCTTTAAACAAGTAGGATAGACCCGCATACACATCACATATATTATTTTTGCGGTTAAGCCCGCAAAGAAAACACACTTATCGAGGGAATTGATCCACCCTCTGCAAACTCAGTGTTTCTTATTTAGTGCGTCCAAAAATTTATGAACATTAAATATGTTGATTGCACGCACCGCTGCACAGGGAACACTCCGAATCCCAAGTGGCATAGTTTAGTTTGGCTACTAAAACTATAAATAATGGTGACAGTAGTAAAACATTGGTTTGTTTCAAACGCTTGTACACCGCGCAGGACGGAGATCTGCAAAGTCATGACTATAAAATACAAGTTTGGTTACTTGTCAATATCACGGGCATTGGATTGCCCGGAAGACTCTTGAATAAGCATTGGTTTGCTTATATACGGATAGTGACATTGGTTTGTCCATGCGTAAAATACTTATAAGAAATTTATAAAAGTCAAGAGTATAATATTTAGAGCATTGGTTTGCTCTCTATGTGGACAACATTGGATTGTTGCCGCAAGAATAAAAAGATTATGTCAGACATAGAGGGGTTGCTCCCGTCATGCAGCATAACATTTATTCTACGTTATTGTGCAAAAAAGGAAAACTGGCTTTTTAATTTGCTATTTTGCAAAAATTAAGGAACTAAGTTGTTTCTTTGCTCGAGCATATGCCAGAATAAACACTAAATGCAGAATAACGACGCGCGCATAAAAATACTATCAAAAATAAAAAAGGCATTAGTTTGCCTGCGTAAATATACGCAAATATACGCAAATTGCGGCATTGAATTGCCCGCGCAATTAAATACCCCTCACCTTTAGGTTGGGATGCCTCAAATTGACTGAGTACAGAGCTTGCAAGTCAGAGATGCCTTGAATGCAACATCGATCTCCGATTTATCGCATTGTTGCATCAAGAAGGCTCCTATGCAAATAGCCGGAGAAGCCTCGACGTGGCCTTGAGATTCGGAACTCAAAGTCACTAACGAGATGTCTTGAACGCAAACGAAAATTCCGAACAATGTTTGCTTCAGGAAATCCTTACTTTACGATAAAACGTTTTATGAGTAGACCATGACTTTGCTATGGACCACTCTTTACTATGTCCATGGTCGCGTAAGCGCGCCCATGGTATATCTTTACTAAGTCCATGGTCGCGTAAGCGCGCCCATGGCATATCTTTACTATGTCCATGGTCGCGTAAGCGCGCCCATGGTATATCTTTACTTAGTCCATGGTCGCGTAAGCGCGCCCATGGCATATCTTCACTAAGATCATGGTCGCGTAGGCGCTCATGGCATATTTTCATAAGTCCTTGGTCGCGAAATGCCCTTGGCCGTTGTGCGTAAGACCATGGACGCATGACAGTACTTTGTAAATCCATGATTGCGAAATGCTCATGGCCATTATCATAGTTCAACACATCTAAATACTTTAGTTATCTTGAACTGGGGGAGTAACGATATACTAATGTTCAATTAGTATACTTTATCGGCATTAATATATGGGGTTTATGTTTCGTAATTGTCCCGCATAGACATAATTGTCTAAATCACACCTAAATATATCATTCATAAGTATAGGTGTTCGACATTGGAGCTGTCATGATCACGACATCACTTGGCGCAATAGATGCTCATTACGCATCATTACTTGGCGCACAAGATGCGCATCAAATGCTTTTTGAAACCTTATTAAACGTGACAGTTCTTTCAAGTTACATGCGGCGGCATATATTATAAGTTCGATACGATACATTTGCTATATATCATACCGAACTTGGGGGACTTGATGATCCGCATAGCGCATCGGGCTATTATATGGTCTTATGCTTGAGCCTGGCCCGTTAGCGGCACATTGGCCTTTTCCCTTAAAACCCTAATATGCCTCTATAAATAAAGGGTAGGACTTCTACCCTAAACACATATACATCTTAGAAGCTTAAACGCTCTCCTCTCCCTCTAGGGTTTTACCTACACAAGTGTAGGGTTTTCCCCTAAAACAGCCATAACCACCCTCCCGAAATCATCATCTCGGCTAGGGTTATCACGGTAACCGGACCTGAGGTTAAAGCCGCTGTACATAATAAACCCTCCTGTATTGCACTCAAGCGTATCTCTAGCATTCGGTGGAAATATGCTTGATCAACTGATAACGATAATAATGATAGTTTTGGTGAAAATAATACTTTTAATAATGATGGTAATTTTTAATAGTTTGAATATAAATTTCAGTAATCATATAGTATTATTAATAATAATGTTTAACGGATAGGTCTGTTAATAATACTTTGTAATATCAACAATAATAATGATATAAAAATGATAATTTTAATAAAAATGTTAATTTTAACGAAAATACTAATTTTAATAAAAATGATAGAATTAAAAATAATATATTTTTACTAATAATGATAATAGTAATGATATTAATACTAATAATACTTAAATGATAATACTAGTAATACTAATAATGATAATACTATTACTTATATTAATAATGTTATTACTAATTTAGTGATAATATTTATTAAATTAATAACAACAACAATTAATAATAATACTAATAACAATGATAATAATAATAATAATAATAATAATAATAATAATAATAATAATAATAATAATATCAAATGAAGATAGACTACCATAGTTTTTAAAAAAAAAACTGCCCAGGTAGAGGTTTGAACCCACGACCACTAGTTACTCAACCATACCCAAGACCAGCTGAACCATTGTGTCTTTTTGATTTATATTACAATCTAATTAGATTTATCTTATCTCCTTTTTTTTCCCACTTCTTCTTCATCACGAACTGAATCGACCAGGGACCAATAACCATAGCCGTGATTCAATTGTTAAGTTCAAGTGTTTTAACATAAACGTATACGACTTGGTTGTGAGGTTTAATTACCATTCAACAAAACAAAACAAAAATAAAACAAAAATAGATCAACCTGTCGTGAAGAACAAACAATAAAACTCATACCTTGATTTTGAATTCTAGACGTTTTTGGATCAAAGTTCAAACATGAATTAAGTAGTAAATTCCTTCTATAAACTTTGTGAATAACCAATTTAAATTGAAACATAAAAGCGAATTCGAATTTTAATGAAGAACATTCAGTTGACTTTTGATTTCCAAACTTTGACTCGAAAATTAATAATCAATACGATGAATTGGGACTTGAAAATTGACAGAGAACTTGAGTAAGAGATTTCTAACAAATCTTCATTTTTAGATTTTTAAAAATCGTCCGAATTCGAGTTTTGGATAAAAAGTAATGCGAACAGAGGACTGGATTTTAGTTCTTGAACTCATCTGTTTAATTCTTCATATATCATTCATTTATATTTGGTAATTGATAGTGTACACTTTGAATGACCTACTTACAGCTGGAATTAATTGATAGCTACATGGAATAGAAAAGTCGATGGCATAAATTCGATCAAGAAAAAATTAAAAAAATAAAATAAAAGCCGGATATAATGCTAAATAGATTGGTACGATGGACATGGATATATAACAGATTTCAGATAATAACAACAATCAATTACAGTTAGATAGTGATATAATCAGATTCCATTATGTATAATTACTGTTATATTATTTTAATAATAAGTACATGTAAATACATTAAATATAATAATTCTATAAATAATTATAATACTGTTTATAATAATTATTAATATTAATTTTAATAATAATAATGTTGATAAAGATAATAATAATTATTATTAATGATAATGTTAATGTTAATGATAATATTAATAATAATAATAAAGTAACACTAATAATCATTAAATTGATAATGATATTATTAAGGATAATAATAATAAATTGTGTTATTTTCTAATAACTATGATAATAGTAATAATTTACATTACTAATAATAATACTAAAATTATAACTCTTCTACTAGTTATAATGATATTAACAGTGATAACCACAATATTATTAAATATAACAAGTCACATGTATCAACTTCTATATCTATATAAAATAATAGCACTCATAATCCTGATATTATTATTATTAGCAATATTTATTCTAATGATAATAAAAGTTATAATAACTATATTTCGACTTGTAATTACATATATTATTAATTATATAATATCATATAATATATTATATAATAACTTTTATTGATTAATTATTATTTATATATTACAATATATTAATAATTATTAGTAGAAGTCATATATAGTTTCATAATATATATATATATATATATATATATATATATATATATATATATATATATATAGTTACATATTTATTTACTCACAATTGTTCGTGAATCGTCGAGCACGGTCAAAGGTTAACTGGATCATGTAAACAGTTCAAAAATTTTAAGACTCCACATTACAGACTTTACTTATCGTGTCTTTAATCATATAAAGATCAAGTTTAAATACCCGTTAAAGAAATTTCGTCCCGAAATTTGAGTGAGGTGGTCATGGCTAACAATAAGTATGTTTTCATGACGCATACGAGTTGATAAATAGAGTTTTATCATTATTGATTAATATAGACAAAACGTTTCGATTAAGTGAAGCGTACAAGTGAAACTGTCACAAAAGATTGAGATAGAGATGTAACTTTTGACGTGGTCACTATTGAATTCCGGAATTCTAGGAATTTAAAGAAAATCTACGAAATCTAAGAGATTTGATTCTTCGGCGAGTAAGGAAATTAGAATCTCTCTAATTAAATACGGTGATCTGCCTCGATTACTTTGTCTGGTATTTTCATTATATGTGAAACTCTTCTGTTCCATTATTCTCACCGTTCCTATTCTTTTTTCCTTAGTTTATACATCCAAAAGATTGTGAAAATGCTTAATCCAGTTCTGATCCTTGTTATTTTCCTAACTATCGCATCTGTCATTCTTCTTTTCCATTTACCACCGGAGGAATCCATTCACTTCTACTATTACCTTGGGGTTATAGTATTTTTCATTCTCCCATGTCTTTATGTTGCTATATGTATTGATATACACGGTTTGTAACCTCCGTGTTGTTATTGGGCTTTATATTTTCTCTTATATTTTGGAGCTCTTTGCCTTTTTATTATCTTCTCGATCTCTAGTAAAGCGAGTAACGGTCCAGAATTCATAAGTATGCAACTTCGAACGAACTTAATGTTCTAAATAAGAAAGAACGTAATAGCACGATTTGATTTGTCAAATTACCTGAATCACTGAGAATAGAACTATCAAGAATATACTTTCTTGATATGTTCAGAAGTTAAGTAGAATGAAAGAGTTATGTAACATGGCACATGATGACGGTATAGTCTGTGAATCATCATGTTTCATTAGAACTTTCAGCATGATTTACTGTAATATAATCACGTTGGCCAAGTGTCATTATATTATACTAACTCATGCTCAAATTCTTAACACTTCTCCAGAATTCATTCGCAATTATATTTAAATTTACAGAAGTTTCCAATATAAGGTAGTACAGAAAGCACGAAGAGGTATATAATTTCGGACAAGAATACTTATGAAAATATCCTCAGAAATATCGAGGATATTTATGATGATATTTTGGAATTTCTAAGTTCGAAGGTTGATGAAGAAAGATTTTTCGCAAGATTTTAACATGAGTACGGAGCAAGATACTCGTTGAAGGTTTCATCGGTTCCAGAATTACCTGGATTTTTTGATTATAGGATTTGGTCCTTGTATTTGTCCTTGGTCTCCTTCATGGTTAGCTCAATCCGTTTTTCAGTACCAAATTTTCTATCGAGCGTTCCCAACATTCCATTCTTTATTATCAAACTTTTGAACATTTAGACCATCTACAACATGCTGCTTCGTCAGCATTTTCAAATTTAACGGATCCGGATCATCGGTTATCAAACCGAGGGTTTTCAAGAATTTTGAAGGTTTTTAGATGATTAAACGCTGATTGTGATCGTCAAGATTCAAAGGATGTTTAAGATGAAATCAAGTGGCAAACTTGAAGAATGGTTTAGTTTCATATGTTATAATCAATATTTTAATTCATTTTATTTGTCCAATGTCATTAGTCCACGGCTAGTAGTCCACAATTAGTAGTTCAACAATTCATACATAGTTTAATATATAATATTCGAATTAATTAATACGTATCGTGACCCGTGTACATATCTCAGACTCGATCACAACTCAGAGTATATATATTATTGTAGAATCAACCTCAACCCTGTATAGCTAACTCTATCATTACTGCATATAGAGTGTCTAAGGTTATTCCAAATAATATATATAGATGCGTCGATATGATATGTCAAAACATTGTATACGTGTCCCGATATTTAAAGTGCGTAAAATAAATAACAGAAATTAAATGACAATAAATAAAATTGCGAGAATATAAATTGCGATAATTAAATTGCGATAAATAAAGTGTAATCAGTTAGCTAGGAACAGTTAGCGTGAATTCTTAACAAAATTTCTCATAGTTAATTTGTTTGTTTCTAACAAATTTTATTTTGTCCAATGTTTTCTTCATTATGCCACTTGTTGGATTCTGGTAAATCAAAATCCAAATATGAAATTGAATGAAAATGGTTATTCTGCGGTGAACGGATACGTATATTGGTGGTTGTAAATAGGATTGTAAATGACTGTTGAATCAGATTGGAAGAATGTACAGTGTAACTTATTAATGTGAAATCTAAATATTCCTCAGGTATTACCTACCCGTTAAAATATTTTCACCATTAACAGTTTGTACAAAAGAATTTTTAATTACAATCTTTATGAAAATATATATACATATATATTTTTCTTCAGATGTAATCATGGATTTAATGAGTTAATGTGATGTTAAACTCATTTGGTTTACCGTTAGAAAAAGAATATATAATCTCTAAAACATTAGAGATTACATAATCGCCATGTCGAACGAAGATAAATGATGTAGAACGTTGATAATGCTAAAAACGAACATATATTTCATAGCATTATTCCTCAAGAAAGACAAGCTTTTAGTTGCAATTGTTCTATTTACAAGTGATATTCGTTTAAATAATAAAAGGTGAAGACAAAAGACAGATTCGACGAATTGAAGATGCAAACGACCAAAAAGCTCAAAAGTACAAAAGACAATCAAAAAGGTTCCAATTATTGATAAGAAACGTCTCGAAATTACAAGAGTACAAGATTCAAAACGCAAAGTACAAAATATAAAATTATACGCAAGGACGTTCGAAAATCCGGAATCGGGACCAGAGTCAACTCTTAACGTTTGACGCAACGGACTAAAAATTACAAGTTAACTATGTATATAAATATAATATAATATAATATATAATTAATTATATTAATTATATATATATTATATATATAATAAAAACCGTCGGCAGAGAAAGACTCCAAGATGTGAGCTGGAATTTCAAACTCCGCGACTCGCGGAGTTTGAAGGCAAAATTCACCGCGAGTCGCGGAGCCCCAAAAATCAAAAATTCCTATAAAGCAAACCGAATTCTGATCAAAATTTCATATCTATAATCTCTCTTCTCTCATTCATACGTAAAATTTATATTTATATTTATAATTTATATTTTAATTTTAATTATAATTCTAATAATAAGGGTATGTTAGCGAATATTGTAAGGGTGTAAGTCGAAATTCTGTCCGTGTAACGCTACGCTATTTTTAATCATTGTAAGTTATGTTCAACCTTTTTACATTAATGTCTCGTAGCTAAGTTATTATTATGCTTATTTAAAACAAAGTAATCATGATGTTAGGCTAATTACTAAAATTGGGTAATTGGGCTTTGTACCATAATTGGGGTTTGGACAAAAGAACGACACTTGTGGAAATTAGACTATGGGCTATTAATGGGCTTTATATTTGTTTAACTAAATGATAGTTTGTTAATGTTAATATAAATATTTACAATTGGGCGTCCCTATAAATTACCATATACACTCGATCGGACACGATGAGCGGGGTATTTATATGTACGAATAATCGTTCATTTAACCGGACACGGGAATGGATTAATAGCCACTAGAATAATTAAAACAGGGGTGAAATTACATTCAAGGGTAATTGGTGTAATTGTTAACAAAGTAGTAAAACCTTGGTTTACACGCAGTCAATAACCTGGTGTATTCATTAAACAAAGTATTAAAACCTTGTTACAATTCGAATCCCCAATTAGTTGGAATATTTAACTTCGGGTATAAGAATAATTTGATGAGGACACTCGCACTTTATATTTATGACTGATGGACTGTTATGGACAAAAACCAGACGGACATATTAAATAATCCAGGACAAAGGACAATTAACCCATGGGCATAAAACTAAAATCAACACGTCAAACATCATGATTACGGAAGTTTAAATAAGCATAATTCTTTTATTTCATATTTAATTTCCTTTATTTTATATTTAATTGCACTTCTAATTATCGCATTTTTATTGTTATTTTATTTAATTGCACTTTTAATTATTGTACTCTTTAATTATCGCAAGTTTATTTTATCGCACTTTTATTATTCGAAATTTCATTATCGTTATTTACTTTACGCTTTAATTTAAGTCTTTTATTTATTTAATATTTTACATTAGGTTTTAACTGCGACTAAAGTTTTAAAATCGACAAACCGGTCATTAAACGGTAAAAACCCCCCTTTATAATAATAATATTACTTATATATATATTTGTATTTTTATAAAAGTAAACTAATATAGCGTTGAGCTTTGTTTAAAGATTTCCCTGTGGAACGAACCGGACTTACTAAAAACTACACTACTGTACGATTAGGTACACTGCCTATAAGTGTTGTAGCAAGGTTTAAGTATATCCATTCTATAAATAAATAAATATCTTGTGTAAAATTGTATCGTATTTAATAGTATTTCCTGCTAAAAATTAATAGTATTTTATACCCCTCTGCTTTGACATCAAGTATTTTTGGCGCCGCTGCCGGGGACTTATCTTAAAAGCCGGAAGCGCAACGCTAATATAAAAAAAAAAAATTTTAGTTTACTTTTATTAAAAATTCATTTTTGTAAAAATACGTTTTAAATATTCGAAAAATATAAAAAGAAAAACAAAAATATAAGTATTTTTAAGATTTTGTTAAATATTTAAGTTTTATAAGTTTCTTTATTTTTAGTTTAGTTTATAAAAATATAAGTTTTATTAAATATCTTTTATTTATAAAAAAAAATAAATAAAGAAAAACGCGTTGAAATTATAAGCTGTCATCTGAATTTTTGAACCCCGCGACTCGCGGGGTTTTCTTCATTAATTACCGCAACTCGCGGAGGGTATCTGACAGGCGACAGGAAGCCCTAATTCAGCATTAATTACGGTTTATAATTAATTATAATTATTATTTAACCCTAATTATTATTATTATTATTATTAGTTTTATTTTTATTTTTACTTTTTATTTAATTTATGTATTTAGTATTAATTAGTTTTAATTAAATTGTAAAATTAGTAGTTTTATTAAATAAATAATATAAAAATAATATTTTTATAAAAATTGTACTTTTTACAACTTTTTATATATTTTTATATTTTGTCCCTTTTTAATCGTTGTAGCGTAATATTTGTATTTTTCGCTCATATTTAATTTTAAACTTAGTTTTTGCTATAGTTATTTTTACTCCTAGATTTTTAGGCTTTGCCGTAGAATTCCTTAAGTGCTTTTTCTTTAGACTAAGATTTAGATGCTTTAGAATTTTGCGACGCCTTTTTAAGTTTTAGTTTCTTTTTAAGTTATTTCCATTTGGGATTTAGTTTTTCCTGTAAGCTTTAATATTTTTAGACACCTTTTACTATGTACTAATTATCATTCCAATTAGTAATTTTAATTTGCGATTATAATTTTAAGTTAGTTGTAGTAATAAGGTTAGGTTAGTCAAGTATTTTTAAGTTTTTATAAGTTTCTTTTATTTTTCCGTCACCTTTTATTTTTCAACCATTTTTTCTTTTTCAACCTTTTTCGACGAACTCTTTTTCTCTCTTATTTCTCGCTATTCTAGTTTTTAGGACTTAGAATTTTTTCTACTTCTTATCTAAATTTCTTAAAATTACGAAAATTTATTTTAAGTGGTTAAATTGATAGACATCAAAAATTTTCTGGTTCGTAGTAATAGTTGGATTTGTACGTGGACCGGGTTATTGGAGCCAAATAGTCCTCAATTATATTGAGACCAAACGAATCCTGCCCCTCTGCTGCATCTTTTGGCTATTCGAAACGTGGGCAAAATCAGAAAAGTCTATTGATTGGATAACTTATTATAATTTTTCTTTCCTTTTTAAAAACTAATAGGATATTCAGTGAATGCACCGAGCAAGACGTTCACCACCTTTTGTACGTTCACCACCTGTAACTAGATCAAGACATTTAGCAAATATAACCGCCGTTGATTTTTCTTTAGAATCGTCATCCAGTCGACCAAGTACTTCAGTTCAAATTTCCGATAATCCATTTTTTGAACCCAACCTCACAATTGAGAATCCAGAGAATATTCAGGAACGGTTCATAGATCCTGAACCATTAAACTTTCCTCCGGAACCACCAATCATTCAAACAGAGATTGTTGAGGAATGAACCATTAAATCAGAATCATCTAGTGATACCGATTCAACAAATTCAATTATGGAGAATCTGGAACCTCTAAGTATGGAAGACTGAATGAGAGCTAAACGCACTGGCCAAGGTCACACAATTACTCATCCAGACATTAATGCGCCAGATTATGAAATCAAAGGACAAATTCTACACATGGTGACTAATCAATGCCAATTTAGTGGTGCGCCGAAGGAAGATCCTAATGAACATCTACGTACCTTTAATAGGATCTGCACACTATTTAAAATCCGAGAAGTGGAGGATGAACAGGTATATCTCATGTTATTTCCCTGGACTTTAAAGGGAGAAGCCAAAGATTGGTTGGAATCATTACCTGAAGGGGCGATCGATACATGGGATGTTTTAGTTGACAAATTTCTTAAACAATTCTTTCCTGCATCTAAAGCCGTAAGACTTCAAGCAGAAATTGTTACGTTCACACAGAAACCAAATGAAACTCTATATGAGGCGTGGACAAGATATGGAAAGTTGTTAAGAGGATGTCCGCAACATGGTTTAGACACCTGTCAAATAGTACAAATATTCTACCAAGGATGCGACATCACTACAAGAAAAGACATAGATATAGCAGCTGGTGGTTCTATTTTGAAGAAAACCGAAACTGATGCTTACAAAATTATTGATAACACTGCTTCCCACTCACATGAGTGGCACCAAGAAAAAGATATCATTAGATCATCTAAAGCAGCTAGAGCCGATTCTAGCCATGACTTAGATTCCATTTCCGCAAAGATAGATGCTGTGGAGAGACGAATGGAAAAGATGACTAAGGATATTCACTCAATACGAATTAGTTGTGAGCAGTGTGGAGGACCACATTTGACAAAAGATTGTCTCAGTATTGAATTAACAATGGAACAAAGAGAGAATATTTCATACATAAACCAAAGGCCTGGAAATAATTATCAGAATAATTATCAACCGCCAAGACCGATTTACAATCAAAACCAGAATTATAACCGAAATATTCCATACAACAACCAACAAGGTCCTAGCAATCAACAAGTATCCAATAATACTTACAATCAGCAAAGACCGAATTTTCAAAACAAACCACCACAACAAACCGATGATAAAAAGCCGAATTTAGAAGATATGATGACAAAGCTAGTTGAAACTCAAACACAGTTTTTCACATCTCAAAAACAAACTAATGAACAAAATGCTCAAGCATTTAGAAATCAACAAGCTTCTATTCAAAATCTGGAACAAGAAGTGAGTAACCTAGCAAGGTTAATAGGTGAAAGAAAACCGGGAAGTCTACCTAGTGATACAAATGCTAACCCCCGAAATGAAACAGCTAAAGCCATTACCACAAGAAGTGGTACAACACTTAAACCACCTGAAATACCTGTAACTTCTGATGAAACTATTCCTACTCCACAAGAACCACAACCTGATCAAGGTAAGGAAAAAGAACCGGCAGTTGAAAAGGTTAATGAAAATAACACAGTTAAGGATAAACCTTATGTTAAACCATACCAACCACCACTTCCTTACCCGAGTAAAATGAAGAAAGAGAAACTTGAAGCCGAGCAATCTAAATTTTTGGATATGTTTAAACAGATAAATGTAAATCTTCCTTTCATTGATGTGATTTCAGGAATGCCAAGATATGCTAAATTCTTGAAAGATCTAATCTCAAATAGAAAGAAAATGGAAGAACTCTCGGCTGTTACTATGAATGCTAATTGTTCAGCAGTGCTGTTGAATAAGATACCAGAAAAATTATCTGATCCAGGAAGTTTCACAATTCCATGTTTTCTGGGTAGTCTTAGTTCAATAGAAGCATTGGCAGACTTAGGTGCTAGTATAAATCTAATGCCGTATTCACTATACGCTAAACTAGACCTTGGAGAATTAAAACCAACCAGAATAAGCATACAACTAGCCGACAGATCAATAAAATATCCTAGAGGGATAATGGAGAACATGCTAGTTAAAGTTGGTACTTTAGTATTTCCAGTAGATTTTGTTGTTTTGGACATGGAAGAAGATTCTCAAGTTCCTCTCATATTAGGAAGACCATTCTTAAACACGGCTAAAGCAATGATAGACGTGTTAGGTAAGAAACTGACCCTAAGTATAGAGGATGAGAGTGTTACCTTTTCAGTTGATAGAGCAATGCAACAACCACAATCTGCAGATGATACATGTTATTATATTCAAACTATAGATGCACATGCAGAATTATTAGAAGAATTTCCAGAATTACAAGGAACAGGAGAATGTTCTTTAGGAGAAGGTAATGAACCAATTGATGAAGCTGAAATGTTAGCTACACTTATAGCTAATGGATATGAACCAACAACAGAAGAAATTCAAATGCTAAAAGAAGAAGACAGATATCGATATAAATCATCAATAGAAGAACCTCCGAAATTAGAGTTAAAGCCACTTCCAAACCATTTGGAATACGCTTATTTACATGGTGAATCTGAATTACCTGTAATAATATCGTCTTCTCTTACTGAAAATGAGAAATCACAACTCATTTCTGTGTTGAAAGCTCATAAACCAGCCATTGCATGGAAGATTCATGATATTAAAGGAATAAGTCCTTCGTATTGCACACATAAAATCCTTATGGAAGAGGGTCATAAAACGTATGTGCAACGCCAACGAAGACTAAATCCTAATATGCAAGATGTAGTTAAGAAAGAGATTATTAAACTGCTAGATGCAGGTTTGATATATCCAATCTCTGATAGTCCATGGGTAAGCCCAGTTCAATGCGTACCTAAGAAGGGTGGCATGACTGTCATCACAAATGAGAAAAATGAGCTTATTCCTACTAGGACTGTAACAGGATGGTGTGTATGTATTGATTATAGAAAATTAAATGACGCCACCAGAAAAGATCACTTTCCCTTACCTTTCATAGATCAAATGTTGGAAAGATTAGCCGGAAATAGTTACTATTGTTTTCTAGATGGATTTTCCAGATATTTTCAAATTCCAATAGCACCCGAGGACCAAGAGAAAACCACATTCACGTGCCCTTATGGTACTTTTGCTTACAAAAGAATGCCATTTGGACTTTGCAACGCCCCTGCAACCTTTCAAAGGTGTATGATGGCGATTTTTCATGACATGATAGAAGAATGCATGGAAGTATTCATGGATGACTTTTCGGTCTTCGGTGATACATTTAAATCATGTCTAGTTAATCTGGAACGAATGCTAATTAGATGCGAAAAATCAAATCTAGTACTTAATTGGGAGAAATGCCATTTCATGGTTAAAGAAGGCATCGTTCTTGGACATAAAATTTCAAAAGAAGGAATTGAAGTGGATAGAGCTAAAGTAGATGTAATTGCTAAACTTCCACATCCCACCAATGTTAGAGGAGTTAGGAGTTTTCTAGGGCATGCCGGTTTTTACCGACGTTTCATAAAAGATTTTTCTAAAATTGCCACTCCTATGAATAAACTCCTAGAAAAGGATGCGCCATTCATCTTTTCAGATGAGTGTATCAAATCTTTTAATATTCTTAAAGAAAAACTCACTAATGCGCCGATCATGATAACACCAAATTGGAATCTACCATTTAAACTAATGTGCGATGCAAGTGATTTTGCAATGGGAGCCGTTTTAGGACAAAGGATTGAAAAACGATTTCAACCTATATATTATGCTAGTAAGACGTTACAAGGAGCACAAACAAACTATACAACTACTGAAAAAGAACTCCTTGCTATTGTCTTTGCTTTTGATAAATTTCGATCATATCTCGTTCTAGCAAAAACGGTGGTCTATACCGACCATTCTGCTCTTAGATACCTATTTTCAAAACAAGATGCTAAACCAAGATTAATCCGTTGGATCTTACTCTTACAAGAGTTTGATATTGAAATCCGAGATAAAAGAGGAGCAGAAAATCTCGCCGCTGATCATCTTTCTCGTCTTGAAAATCCTGAGTTAGAAGTTCTAAATGAATCGGCCATACAAGACAACTTTCCTGATGAATATCTATTGAAGATAGATTATAAAGAAATCCCATGGTTTGCAGACTATGCAAACTACTTAGTTTGTGGATTCCTTGAAAAAGGATTATCGTACCAAAGACGAAAGAAATTCTTCAGTGATATAAAACACTATTTCTGGGAAGATCCACATCTGTTTAAAAGTTGTCCCGATGGAATAATACGCCGATGTATATTTGGAGATGAAGCTAGTAAAATTTTAAACCATTGTCACACAGGACCAACAGGAGGGCATTATGGGCCTCAACTAACAGCAAGAAAAGTTTATGATGCTGGATTCTATTGGCCAACAATTTACAAAGACGCACACCTTCTTTGCAAATCCTGTGATGCATGTCAAAGGGCCGGAAAAATAAGTCAACGTGATGAAATGCCACAAAATGTCATCCAAGTATGTGAAGTATTTGACATTTGGGGTATTGACTTTATGGGTCCATTTCCTAAATCTCATAATAATCTATATATACTCGTAGCCATTGATTATGTATCTAAATGGGCGGAAGCGCAAGCTCTCCCAACTAACGATGCACGAGTTGTAGTCAACTTTTTAAAACGTCTTTTTGCAAGGTTTGGAACACCGAAAGCTTTAATAAGTGATCGGGGTACTCATTTCTGTAATAATCAACTTGAGAAAGTTCTTAAAAGATATGGAGTAACTCATAAAATCTCCACCGCATATCATCCACAAACAAGTGGACAAGTTGAAAATACAAACCGAGCTTTAAAACGTATTCTAGAGAAAACCGTAGGATCAAATCTGAAGGAATGGTCCATTAAATTGGAGGATGTACTCTGGGCTTTTAGAACAGCCTACAAAACTCCAATTGGAACCACACCTTTTAGACTTGTTTATGGAAAAGCATGTCATATTCCAGTAGAAATTGAACACAAAGCATTTTGGGCTTTGAAAACATGTAATCTTGATTTACATGAAGCCGGACGTCTACGATTAAGTCAACTAAACGAATTAGAAGAATTAAGACATGAAGCATACGAAAATTCGTTAATCTATAAAGAAAGAACGAAGAAATGGCATGATAAAAGAATCAGAAGTTCAAAAGAATTTAAAGATGGAGATAGAGTTCTTCTTTTCAATTCACGATTCAAGCTATTTCCTGGAAAATTGAAATCAAGATGGTCTGGACCATTCATAGTCAAAAGAGTTTTCCCATACGGAACGATAGAATTAATAAATTCAAATGGGATTGAATTTAAAGTTAATGGTCACAGAATTAAACATTACATACATGGTCCGATGGAAGTCGACAACGAAGTTAATCACAATTTCGACACCACAGCTAACTAAGTGTGGGGAGAATCAAGTCTTTAAAGGATAATATGTATTTCTGTTAGAGTTAGATTGTCTGTTTTCGTGTAGTTCTCGAAAATGGAACCCGAATGGTCTTTCCCTAGCAGACCCTAAAGAACTAGTCTTCTCCCCCCATTCTGAATTTTTATTTTTCTTAGGTTTTTACAAAATGAAGACTGCCTGTGAACTAAACCATGGTCTAATGCTACACGCTTTGATCACTAAACGTAATAATGACATACTACCGAGTGAGATAGTATCAGTAATCAGAGAAAGAATGGACGGAGTTAGAAAAGAATCCAGATGCGAAGATAATAAGTTACAATTTGGTAAAGGAAAATCAAAATCCGCAGCGAAAAGAAGAGCACGACACCTAGAAAGATGTCACAAATGCGGAAAATGGTCACATGGAGGTAAATGTTCAAATAATCAAACCTATTCAAATACCGAATTTGTTACTTTATGCAGAGACGGACCGTTCATATGTTTAGAAGAAAAGATACTGAATGCTCGAGGTTACGCCTATGTAGCCATGGAAAACCAATTAAACCGACTATCTTATGAATGGGATAGATCATATAACTAAGAAATCTATTTCACAGGTATGTCTGTACAGTTTTTATTTTTATTTTTATTTTTAACCTTTTGATAATAAACGCTAATTTGTTCGCTAAAAAGTATTAAATTGGTATTGAATAAAATTAGGTTTGGCGACCGAAATTATTGATATAATTCAAAAATTTATTACATCACTGCGAAATTTAACGTTTATTCTTAAGGTATAAATATCTTTAAACAATCAACCCAAAATATTTCAAAAATTCGTCATGAGTTAAATTAGGTCTTGGAACCGAAATTACTTTACCGAAAAGAGGGGCGCATATTTTTGATAATATTTGATTGATTAAAGTGGGATAAAAAGACAAAAAGATTTTTAATTTTATTTTTACCATGTTTTTAAAATTAATATTTAAATCTTAAATTAATATTGTAAACTTTATAAAAACAATATATTTAAAATTGTAAATATTTGAAAAATTAATATAAGTTTAGTATGAATTTATAAATTTTTAAATTAAGTTTGGTATGAATTTTTAATTTTTAAAATATTAATTTTTAATTTTATGCATTTTAAATTTTAAGTTTGGTGTGAATTTTTAATAATAATTTTGAATTTTATATTTAAGTTGTGTGAATTTAAAAACAAAAATTTACTTTATCTCATTAAGTTAAGAATATGATTTTTAAAATTCGTCGTAAGTTGAAGACTAGGTCTTTGAACCGAAATTGCTTTACCCAAGGGAGGGACGAGAACTTTTATTATCATTATTTTTAATCTTATTGATTTAAAGTATGCCAAAAACATTAAAAAAACCCAAAAATCTTAGCTTTTAAAACAATCGCTACAAAAAGACAAATTTTAAAATTTTGTCGAGAGACGGACTAGGACATCGATCCGAAACGACCTCGTCCTAAATAACAAGGGAAACAAAATTTTAAAATTAAGTACTTAATTGTTTCAAAAGTTAATGATTATAAAAAAAAAAAAAAAAAAAAAAGCTCCGCGTCTCGCGGAATTTGGAGGGTAAATCCCCGCGAGTCGCGGAGAGACTAAAAACCGAAAAAAAAAATATAACTGCAGAACAGATCAGTCCCCAACCCAAAACACCCAAAAATACTGCGAACATAACCTCGAAAATACACGAAAAACACCCCCAAAAATCCCAATTTTTAACCGTTAATCACCAAATTTTTTGCTAAAATCATGTTGAGAAGGATGCTATCTAAGAATTACTCAAGAAAAACGGTAAATTTCTACACCTAAACACCATTTAATTCGAAATTTGATGTTCTTGAGCTATTTTTTCCCCAATTTGATTTTGATGCTTTTTAGTGTAATTAGATTTAAATTGTTTATGTATTATGCTTGTATAACCTAGATTGATGCTGTTTAACATGATTAGAAGCCTTAAACTTCAAATTTTGAGTAATCTAGGGTTTGTGTTCTTGAGCAAATTTGGGGCTTTTTGATATAAACAAGTTATGGCCGATTTTTGTCATGAATTGTTGCTAAATTAAGTAGTGTAACATGTCTAGGTAGTTAAATGATCCAAACTTTGAGCCTAAACATGATTTTGAGAATTAAAGTGGACTTTTTCAAGTCTAAAATTCATGAACTTGATTTTTGAAAGATAATGCCATTTGAGACTTGTTTGATTGTTAGTAATGATTATTTTGACATGTTATTTGAGTTGAATGCTTATGAACTTGGCGAGCATTTTCGTATATGCTTATTTGAAAAAGTGTAAATTTGATAAAAATGTGAAAATGAGCTTAAGTTTGATATAAATTGATAATGTCATTGTAATTATTTTGATTGATGATTTTGCTGATACTAATGCATATTTGGATGCACAAAAATTGTGTTTGATGTGTTTTGCAGAATGAAAGGGGTGAATCTTCATCCCAAGCCCGCAATGCTCCTGCTGAGAATTTGGAACAACAGGAGGTGGATAACTACTACAAGCAGGATATACCTCATCCAGTCATGACCTTTTCCGATATGCACTTGGAAGAGTTGCACCCGAACCTGAGATTTGACAGACTTTGGATAGATTATCCAAAATATCAACGGGGTTTGCATACTCTTCATTCTAAGGTTGTTGAGGTACCGAGGGTCATAGAATGGGGACCCTTAGAAGCTGTAGAATTGGCCGGGCCAATTAGGGAATTACTTGTACAGAGGTATGGTAATTCTTCTTTTAATGACTGGATATGTTTATTCACCATACGCAGACCTGTATATAAAGTATGGTGTGAAGAATTGTTATGTAGTATAGAGTTGAATGATCGGGTAGCTAGTTTAACCGATCGTTCTTTTATTAGATTTTTGTTAGGCGGTTCGATGCGCCACATGTCTTTACTGGACATGGCTCAAGCTTTACGTATATATACGCCTGAGGAGTTAGCGTCTGCCGATTGTAGAGGATTGATACTAAACGGTAGAAAGATAGATGAGAATTTTGATACACACGGTGTGTGGAGTCAAATGACAAGCCATCACCGTTTCAAAGGGGGAAACTACTCTTATTTGGATATAGATAGAGCCGAATTAAGAGTGATACATAGGTTTTTAGCTAATTCGATTACACAAAGGGGTAAGAACAAATAAAAAGTAAATGAACAAGATTTGTTTTACCATATGTGTATTCGAGAACCACAAAGCACTATAAGTATACCATATTGTGTAGGTTATTATTTATCAGCTATGGTTCGGGGGATGCGACCACATAGCATAATAGGAGGTGGTATTTTTATTACTTTGATTGGTGAATATCTCGGTGTGGATATAAGTCGGGGGGGATTATTACTAGAAGAGCCGGAACTCCGCGACACTATAGGTTTAAATGTATACCATGGTACGAAAGTTTTGAAGAGGCGAAATAACGCCGCAGTACGATACCATGGTAGACATCCACAGGTGGAGAGAAACCAACAACAAGGTAATGTAGGAGGCGGGAATGAGATGCAAGAAACGCATAGGTTTATAGCTTCTCAGGAATACAAAAATGCTAGACAGAGAGCATTTGAAGATTGGCAAGTTCATCAGAACCAGATCATAGCTCATTGCCAACATATAGGTAGAAACTATATTCCTACACCAAAACCCGTCTTCCCTCCTTGGTCTATAGAGATGCAGCCACCATATCCTACGTATGACCCTGCCGAAGCATTCTATAGCACTTATGGTTATGCCTGGAACCCCTATTGGTACCAATATCATCCTTAGTTTACTTATTTTTTTTTTATTTTGTAATTTGTAATTATTGATACGTTTAATACTTTTGTTAATATTGTAATCATTTTTATAATTATCTAACTTTTATTCTTAGATTTTAATAATTTTTGAATGTGGGGTAATAAACCAAACTTCAAAAATATATATATATGTTTGCAGTTTATCTTATGTACACAACAGGGTAAAACAACGCATTTTCAAAGACTGGCATTAAGTTCAGCAAAAGCAAGTAATTTTGACGACAAGATGCAAAATATATGTGAAATAACAACAAGACGGAATGAACAAATGATGTGCACCATTTATCATTCAGCAAACAAACGCCAATATATTTGGAAACTTTGGTAAAATTTAATCATTTTCACACAAATCACCCTCAATAATTTAAATTGTTACTGATTTCTTGCAAATGAGGGCATTGCAAGATCTTAAGTGTGGGAAGGGATTAAATTCTTTCGGATTTTAAATTTTTTTTACTTTATACACTTGGTTACCATTAAAAATACTAGTAAAGCAGTAGTTGTATTAGAATCTAGTGCTCTCTGATAAAAAAGTACAGCCCTAGTCTTATATACTGACTACCCAATTCTAGTAAAATTTTTCAAAATTTTCAATTAAATGAATTCAAAATCATGTTTATACATATTTATGAACGATAAAACTAGGTTTTAACACCGAAATTATTGTTACCTCGGAAAGGACATAAATTAAGAAACAAACTAAAATGTTAAAATTCATTTAAAATGGAATAGAGGACGATAAAAAGGAAAATAAAAGCCAAGTGTGGGAAAATTTACCAAGTTATTTTAAACATATGTCACATATATCTGTAACAAATAACTGAAAATACTTTTGCTTTGGACTAAACTAAACTGTTTTACCCGATGAAAGAAAAGAAGAAATGGATCTACACGATGAATCAATTCCATCATTAAAAGGAAGTAAAGTCTTCCGAAAAAGACACGCGCTTCTTGATCTAGGTCATGAAGTTGTCGTCCAGACCAGCTGTAGGTTGACGAAAAATCTAGAAAAGTCATCACTAAAATCAGCAGGAAATCCACGGACCTCAGCATTAAACAGGGTCACCAAGTGGTCAGATTTATCCTAACCATGAGAAGGATTTATCTCGTACAATGGGGGGGGGGGGGGGGGCACCATGCAAATTAGCTGGATAAGACTAATGAATCAGATCCCCAGAAAGGATAATCTCCTTAAAGATTAAAAATCAGCTTTTAAGACTGATATTACTCAATCCTAGAGATTGACCTTAAAGATTGAGAATTACAAACTCATGGAATTCAATGATATCTAAACTCGAGCTTGAACGAGAAAATATTTTGATCAAAATTACAAACCAATTTATTTTCTGAAAACCCTATTTTCAATGCGTTCATTACCATTGAACGTAAAATCCTAGGAATTCACCTGGAATTCATTAGGTCACCTGAACTAAATCGGGTATCAACCGTAAGAACGGTGGTTGCATAGCATGGTCAAAGACAGGACCTTGTGCCAGGCCGAAAAATTATAAGGGTGAGCTTTACTATTGCTCCTACCAAGGATAGTAATTGCGTCCGACACGTTATAGACCATAATCAAAAGCATGTCACGGGACATTGCCTTAACAGTTGCTTGTTCAACGCTTTCCTTTCAACCGGACGGTAGTTTACCGAAAGGTAATATACGGGACAAGTAAACTGGACGTGTTGCTTTCCAAATACAAGGTTAGCAAGTGGGTGACACAAAACCGCAAGTTTTGAGCTAAAATTTTCAAATCTGAAACCCACCAAACCCACAAAAATATTTTGCAAACACCGGTAAAGGGTTATTCCGGAAAACTTATCTAGGGTAAAAACTAGATTTCAAAAAAATCAAATGTTTTCATAAAGATCCAATTTCCTTAATGGATCTAATTTTTTATAGTCATGTGGGACTGTAAACCATATCGTTACTACCATTGTTTATACCGCCATATAGAAATCACTGATGTACAAAGTGTGAAGAATAAAGAAGTGATTCTAGTATTTCAAGACAATATTGCTTGAGGACAAGCAACGCTCAAGTGTGGGAATATTTGATAATGCTAAAAACGAACATATATTTCATAGCATTATTCCTCAAGAAAGACAAGCTTTTAGTTGCAATTGTTCTATTTACAAGTGATATTCGTTTAAAAAATAAAAGGTGAAGACAAAAGACAGATTCGACGAATTGAAGACGCAAACGACCAAAAAGCTCAAAAGTACAAAAGACAATCAAAAAGGTTCCAATTATTGATAAGAAACGTCTCGAAATTACAAGAGTACAAGATTCAAAACGCAAAGTACAAAATATAAAATTGTACGCAAGGACGTTCGAAAATCCGGAACCGGGACCAGAGTCAACTCTTAACGTTTGACGCAACGGACTAAAAATTACAAGTTAACTATGTATATAAATATAATATAATATATAATTAATTATATTAATTATATATATAATAAAAACCGTCGGCAGAGAAAGACTCCAAGATGTGAGCTGGAATTTCAAACTCCGCGACTCGCGGAGTTTGAAGGCAAAATTCACCGCGAGTCGCGGAGCCCCAAAAATCAAAAATCCCTATAAAGCAAACCGAATTCTGATCAAAATTTCATATCTATAATCTCTCTTCTCTCATTCATACGTAAAATTTATATTTATATTTATAATTTATATTTTAATTTTAATTATAATTCTAATAATAAGGGTATGTTAGCGAATATTGTAAGGGTGTAAGTCGAAATTCTGTCCGTGTAACGCTACGCTATTTTTAATCATTGTAAGTTATGTTCAACCTTTTTACATTAATGTCTCATAGCTAAGTTATTATTATGCTTATATAAAACAAAGTAATCATGATGTTGGGCTAATTACTAAAATTGGGTAATTGGGCTTTGTACCATAATTGGGGTTTGGACAAAAGAACGACACTTGTGGAAATTAGACTATGGGCTATTAATGGGCTTTATATTTGTTTAACTAAATGATAGTTTGTTAATGTTAATATAAAGATTTACAATTGGGCGTCCCTATAAATTACCATATACACTCGATCGGACACGATGGGCGGGGTATTTATATGTACGAATAATCGTTCATTTAACCGGACACGAGAATGGATTAATAGCCACTAGAATAATTAAAACAGGGGTGAAATTACATTCAAGGGTAATTGGTGTAATTGTTAACAAAGTAGTAAAACCTTGGTTTACACGCAGTCGATAACCTGGTGTATTCATTAAACAAAGTATTAAAACCTTGTTACAATTCGAATCCCCAATTAGTTAGAATATTTAACTTCGGGTATAAGAATAATTTGATGAGGACACTCGCACTTTATATTTATGACTGATGGACTGTTATGGACAAAAACCAGACGGACATATTAAATAATCCAGGACAAAGGACAATTAACCCATGGGCATAAAACTAAAATCAACACGTCAAACATCATGATTACGGAAGTTTAAATAAGCATAATTCTTTTATTTCATATTTAATTTCCTTTATTTTATATTTAATTGCACTTCTAATTATCGCATTTTTATTGTTATTTTATTTAATTGCACTTTTAATTATTGTACTCTTTAATTATCGCAAGTTTATTTTATCGCAATTTTATTATTCGAAATTTCATTATCGTTATTTACTTTACGCTTTAATTTAAGTCTTTTATTTATTTAATATTTTACATTAGGTTTTAACTGCGACTAAAGTTTTAAAATCGACAAACCGGTCATTAAACGGTAAAAACCCCCCTTTATAATAATAATATTACTTATATATATATTTGTATTTTTATAAAAGTAAACTAATATAGCGTTGAGCTTTGTTTAAAGATTTCCCTGTGGAACGAACCGGACTTACTAAAAACTACACTACTGTACGATTAGGTACACTGCCTATAAGTGTTGTAGCAAGGTTTAAGTATATCCATTCTATAAATAAATAAATATCTTGTGTAAAATTGTATCGTATTTAATAGTTTTTTTTCCTTGTAAAAATTAATAGTATTTTATACCCCTCTGCTTTGACATCAAACGTCATGTAGAACGAAGATAATCGATGTAGGTCATCATGTAATATGATGATTATGATGGAGGTACAGACTGTGAGTTTGAGGCGTGTAGTGTTGAGGCTTGTGCTACGGATGTTGTTGTTGGTGGTACTGGTGTTGTTACTGATGGTACTGTTGGTGCCGGTGATGTTGTTGAAGCTGGTAAATTTTGCACCATATCCTCCAAAGCTATTACTCAAGCACGAAGTTCGTTGACTTCTTGTATTACTCCCGGATGATTGTCGGTCGGAACGAGCGGATGAATAAGGTTTAGAATTCGAGTTAATATATAATCATGATGAGATACTCTGGACATGAGAGAGAAAATAGTATTACGAACAGGTTCGCCGGTAAGTGTTTCAGGTTCTTCACCGAGAGGGTAATGTGGTGGATGGAAAAGGTCACCTTCTTCGCGTCTCCATCGGTTAAGTCGACTACGAACCCATACCCAATTGAAGATGACTAGTTTGGTTGATTCATTTCATTTACACTGCTTTCGGATCTTAGGTGAATATCCATGCCGGAATAGTTGTCGGAATAACTATCGGAATAGCTATCAGAATCTGAGGGACTCGAACTAGTTGAGGGATTCATCTCGTACGATCAGATGAAGGATTTTCGATAAGAAATGGATTATAGGATGTAGATTAGTACCCTGTAATACATAATTTACATATAATACTAAAATCCCATAAGTTACGGAGGAATCTGCGGAAGCTGTCAGGCAAAGGTAACAATAACAGAAACGCTAAGATATGAATTTATCTATACACTATTTATGCAATCAATGCAGTAAGATGTGTCTAGACTAAGAATGATAAGCAGTGATTCCCTAAGAATGATAAGCAGGTAATTTTCGACACGAAATGATAAGAAAAACTTTTGACATGCAGACACGGTCGAAGTCTAGACCCACTAATGCATCTAAATAACTATCAGTTAGACACACTAATGCAAGACCTGGTTCGCTAAGACCACCGCTCTGATACCAACTTTAACAACCCGTCCTAATCCTCCTGGACGAAGTCATCAACATTTGGTTCCATCGTGAGGTGATGTCCTAAATATGCCATGAATGACTCCATGTAATATCTTTAAAATGAGCAAATGCACAGCGGAAGGTTTCTTTCATACCTGAGAATAAAAATGCTTAAAAGTGTCAACCACAAAAGGTTGGTGAGTTCATAGGTTTATCATAACAATCATTTCAATATATTAATAGACCACAAGATTTCCGTTTATAAATATATGTACACTCGCAAGTGTATAAAACTGTTCTGCTTATGTTGAGGCCTCAGTAACCAACTTAACAATAATCTAATAAGTCATCTTCGCAAAGATGGATACATACACTCGCAAGTGTATAAATAATCCTCGAAGTACTAAACATCCGTCCACTAGCTCTTATGTCTAGTGCAGCCTATAGGATGGGGGTGTTAAGCCCGATAGATCTATCTTTAGGATTCGCGCTTACATGCTCTTATAACATGTAACTAAATTACCTAGCACATCAATCCGAAGAATATCATTTTTAATCACTTGTCTCTATTTCGTAAAGCATTTA
Source organism: Rutidosis leptorrhynchoides (assembly GCF_046630445.1). Classification (NCBI taxonomy): domain Eukaryota; kingdom Viridiplantae; phylum Streptophyta; class Magnoliopsida; order Asterales; family Asteraceae; genus Rutidosis; species Rutidosis leptorrhynchoides. The sequence goes on from NC_092336.1 coordinate 216,765,302, forward strand.
TAAAAGCAGCGCATGTATTCTCAGCCCAAAAATATATATTGCAAAAGCAATTAAAAAGGGAGCAAATGAAACTCACCTAATGTATTTTGTAGTAAAAATACATATGATTATAGTGAACAATGCAGGGTTGGCCTCGGATTCACGAACCTATATCATTTGTATAATTATTAATATACATAATTATAATCGAACAAATATATTATGATTAGTGATGTAATTTATATATATAGTTGATTAACAAGTTTCATTATATTTATATTTTCATTTTATATATAGATATATTAATATAGTTAGGTTATACGTATTAAATATATATTTATATATTTAATCTTTAATTTTATACTTATAACTTTAATAACGTTATTAAAACTATTATTTTCATAATCGTAATTATAATATCGATATAAATAATACTGATAACGATAATAATGATAGTTTTGGTGAAAATAATACTTTTAATAATGATGGTAATTTTTAATAGTTTGAATATAAATTTCAGTAATCATATAGTATTATTAATATTAATGTTTAACGGATAGGTCTGTTAATAATACTTTGTAATATCAACAATAATAATGATATAAAAATGATAATTTTAATAAAAATGTTAATTTTAATGATAATACTAATTTTAATAAAAATGATAGATTTAAAAATAATATATTTTTACTAATAATGATAATAGTAATGATATTAATA